>NC_090386.1:69880473-70184918 GCF_036365525.1 Heterodontus francisci
TTTGGAATAAGATTTAAGGTAGTATTGTGATTGACAGAGAAATCTGCCCCGTTGAAAGCAGCAGGCTGTAAGCGGTCAGATCAAAGTGTTTTGGCTGGAATGAGTATTTCTGAGGCCGATTACTGCGTTGTAGAGGATTCGCAGCCCGGGGGCTCTGGCTTGGACACGGCCGCTTCTCCATGGGCTCAGTCCGAGAGTCCTGCCTCTCAAACCGGACTTGCATCAGCTCAACCCGCGGCAAAATCGGAGGGGAAAGTGGACGCTGAATCGCGGATTAGACGCCCCATGAACGCTTTCATGGTGTGGGCAAAGGACGAAAGAAAAAGGCTGGCTCAACAAAATCCCGATCTGCACAATGCAGTACTAAGTAAAATGCTTGGTAAGCAGAGACATTTTTCAATTACCCTAACGATACAAATATCATAAAGGTATATGAGAGAGAGGCGAGCAGTAAAAATACCATCTGAATAACAGGCGAATGCGTGTATTTCAATTTTGCTGATAATTCAGTAATAATTCTATTCAAGATCTACCGATTTGGTAAACTGTATGAAATTGAATCAAAAGTTGATTGACTAAAATACCCGAAATTATTGCGCGACTCTGTCTGTCTCAAATGTTTGAAAAAGTAGATGCTGTTTATTGGGTCGAGTAATGTAAAACGTAAATGAACTGAAGCCCTCATCAAAACAATGTATCCTTTTCCAAGGAGTTTTGGGCAAGAATCTATTTTCTAACTATTTATGGAATCAATTTGTACTTTTCCGAAACAATTGTTCCCGGCTCAACATACTTAAATTCGATACTTTCAATTAAATTATTTCCGATTTATTACGTAATAGATTTAAGTTAATGTGTGTGAATTGATTTTGTGTGATGCCACAGGTCAGTCGTGGAAATCTCTTCCTTTTGACGATAAGCGTCCTTTTGTGGAAGAGGCTGAGAGGCTCCGTGTGCAACACCTGCAAGATCATCCCAACTACAAATACCGGCCGCGCAGGAAGAAACAGAGCAAGAAAGTCAAACGAATAGAGACCAATCTCCTCGCACATAACCTGTCCCAGAATCACGGCTCGGCCCTCAGGGGCAGCCAGGGAGTTTGTGGTGACAATTTCAACAGGAATCACCACGAAGGAAGACACTCAGGCCAACATCAACTTCCTTCGCTCAGCCACTACAGTGATTTGCACGGGATGGGCTCGGAGTTCGAAAACTATGGGTTGCCCACTCCAGAGATGTCTCCCTTGGACGTGTTAGACCCGGTATTCTTTCCATCCCACATGCAAGAAGACTGCAATATGTCTTACAGAAATTACCAACATCATATAGACTACAGCCGGGAGAAATCGAGCGCCTTGTCCTATTCTGACCAAATCTCCGCCAATGTGGCTGAATTGGTTCGAAATCCACAACATCTGTATTACAGCCAGCTGTGCCCTGGAAGTCAGAGCATGTCTGCTCACCTGGGGCAGCTCTCGCCTCCCCCCGAAGCACAACACGTTGACAACGTGGAACACTTGGGTCCAACTGAGTTTTGGACAGATGTTGATCGTAGCGAGTTCGACCAGTATTTAAATCTAGCAAGGACTCGTTCGGATGCCTCAGGACAAACCTTTCAAGTCTCACTGTCGAAACTGAACCAGAGAGGTGTGTCCTGCGAGGAAAGCAGTTTTATTTCTGCACTGTCAGATGCCAGTAACGCTGTCTATTACAGTGCCTGTCTCACTGGCTAACTCGAGCGCTCAAAGCTGTTAAACTCTCTGTTATGGTTTGTTTCCAATGCATTTTAAAAAAAAAAATTAAACTGTTGTTGCGGTCGTGTATTCGCTTCTAATTCAACCCAAGTATACGGAAATCATTGATTGGGTTCCAATTTTGGCGGAGGGGCAAATAAAGTCAACCAGAAATTGATAAGTGACTGGTTGGAAAGACAAATGATATGGAATTTTTGATGTCGGGAGCAAATTGGTATTCAAAGCGGAAATGTATTAGTCAGGGATCATTCCAAGTGGAATATCCTGTTTTGTAAGCTTTTATGTAGCAGCACGTACAAAATGTGACCAGACTACTTTTGCTTAAAATCCAAAAGAAAATGTAACTGTTGAGTTTTTTTGGAACTCCCCTTTCAACGTTTTGTAGATAATATACTATGTTATTTCAGTGCTTTGATAACTTTTTACTACTAATTTACAAATGTATAACCCTATTGAAGTCTCAAATACACTTCTGTAAATAGTGAATTCTGTTGTAATTGCATTTTGTAAATCTGTTAATAAAAGCCTCTATTTAATAAATATTTCCATTTGTAAGTTGCTTTTGATAATAAAAGATCTATTCTGAAATCTATTTGAACACTTCTGATTCATATCCAGCAAGTAACATCAATGTATATAGAACATATCCAGATTATTTTCAAGTAGCAAACATTTTGTGCACACAAGTTTCCCAAAGGTATTTACTTGTATTGTTCTCATATTAAAGATTTTGTATTAGCCTGGAAATTAATATTACTAAGTAAGTTTTGGATCAGAAAGGTATTGAGATTATGAATTTATCAAAGAGCCCTAATATTATGCAGTTCACATTCAAGTCTTTTACACTTGCCCCAAGCTATACATGATGCCTCAAATCACACAATGATTCTAGAATGACTGGGACCCACTCAAGCTCTTACAGTAATGCAATTGTCCCACTTACCTGGTGGAAGGTCAGGAATATTTCACTTCAATTTGTAGTTAACTATTCAAGTAAGGATGAGTTAGCTGAAGTCAGGTTACAAGTTTAAGTTACAGAGCTATTGGTCCAGTAGTAGCTCGCATCTCTAGTTCAGAAACTTGCGGCTTCAATCCCCACGCTCGGACTTAAGCATATAGCCTAGGCTGGCACTTCACTGTTGTACCAAGGAAATGCTGCATTTTTGAATATATTATATTCTGGATGAGATATTAAACTGATGCCCTGTCTGCATGTTTGGTTGGGTACACAGTTCCTATGACACTATTTAAAGAAGATCAAGGGTGTGCTCCAATTGTCCTAGCTGACATATATCCCTCAGCCAACATTCCCAAGGACAGATACTGCCAATTTAAGTCATTGCTATTTATGAACCAAATTGGCTGTTCTGTTTGCCTACAAAACAACAGGGACCACTTTATATAGTTCAATGGCTGTGAAGTGCTTTGGGACATCTTGAAGGAATGAAAGGTGTGCTTATAAATGCAAGTTCTTTCTCAATTCTGGGCTTCATTATTTTTCAATCAAGTTAATAGGTGCAGAATGCTAACAAAATCTGGAAGACACCGGCATCTAAATAATAGCAAATGTAATGAATTAATCTATAATTCAGTAACTGTAACCATGGATGGTGCAATTTTATTTAATTCAATTTTTAAAATCTCACTTTGCTGGGCGGGATTTTTAAAAGTAGGAGGTGCAAATAGTAATTCTTTGCTTTCACTTTTCTTCATTGTTTAATAGCAGCAGCACAGAAAATGAAGGCAGGCTGATAAGCCCTCTTCCTTTCCCACTGCAAATGCAACAGTTTCTCTTGCATTATTATTATTTCCAATGAGAGGAACTTTAAGCTTAAAGAAGCAAATGAAGATTGTTAATTTTCCTTTAAAACATATAGGAATGCTCACAGAATATGTTTTTTTTGTTCATAAGCCTCTTCCTTCACTGGAGAAGCTCTTGAACCAGTAAGTACGAGCAAAACTGTCACAATCGTCAGAGTTACAAAGGGAAAATTTCAATCATTTGGGCCAGTGGTAGGCACCTTGGTTGCTTGCCACTTTCTCTCTCCTGCTAGTAAAACTGCTCAGCTTTATTAACATGGTGACTTTAATTGCAGGAAACAAATCCCTTCACTTATAGATCTCATTTTCAATAGATTTATGCTGTGTGAAAAAATAAAATGGCCCAACTCACTCTGCTTCAAATAAAACAGAAATGCTGGGAAATACTCAGCAAGTCTTGCAATGTCTGTGGAGAGAGAAACAAAGTTAACGTTTCAGGTCTGTGACCTTTCAAGTGATTCAGTGTTCCTCGAACGGCTGTTCCCACTGCATTCTGACATCCACAGTCAATACCACGTGCCAAAACCTGTCATTTTAATTCTCCAGCTTGCTCCCACTCTGACCTCTCTGTCTTCGGCCTACTGCAGTGTTTCAGTGAAGCTCAAGGAATAGCATCTCATCTTTTGATTTGGCACTTTACAGCCTTCCAGACTCAACATTGAATTCAACAGTGTCAGACCATAAGCTATTCCCCCATTTTGTTTCCTTTTTCTTTGCTGGTTTTGTTTTTTCTCTCTCTTGTTTTTCTCCTTTGTTTTGCGTTTGGATGGCAGATGTTCATCATTCTGCCATACACACCTCCTCTAGACACATCCTTTGTTTCTTTATTTGTCAAATTGCCATTCCCTTTGGCCCTGCACGACCAACCCTTTGTCATTTAATCTCTCCTGCCTTCCACCCAATCACAATCCTTCCATTTTGTTATTTTTCCCACCCGCCCCCCCCTTTCACTTGTTTAAAACCTATTGCATCTCTAACCTTTCCCAATTTTGATGAAAGCTCTCTGACCTGAAACATTTGGGCTGGATATTACCAGCCCGTTGGAGATAGGCTGGGAGGCGGGAGGGCTGGTAATATGGCGGGTGAAGGCATCGGGCTCCCTGCCGCCACAACGTATTACCAGCAGAGGGAACTTCAAACCGCAAAATAAAATTCAATTTGAACTGCCATGCACTAATGGATCAGCTTTCCGTTTTAAACCCTGCCAGCCTGCCTAATTATCCTTTCCTGACTTGCAGACAATTTGAGGGAAGATAACCCCCTAGGATAGATTTATATCCTGCCAGCCCAGCTGATCTTCTCTTCTTGACTTTGGTAAGTAGGAAATGTACAATAAGTGCATTCAAACTAAGGCTATTGCACTACGGTGGTGTATTGGTAATGTTAGTGAACTAGTAATATAGAGGCCCAGGCTAATGCCCTGGGGACATGGTTCAAATCCCACATGGCAGCTGGTGGAAATAAATTCAATTAACTTAGAAATTCAACTAGTTAATAAAAAATCTGGAATTGAAAGCTAATCTCAGTAATGGTGCCATGAAACTACATTAGTTGTTGTAAAAACCCATCTGGTTCACTAATGTCCTTTAGGGAAGGAAATCTGCTGTCCTTACCTGGTCTGGCCTACATGTGACTCCAGACCCACAGCAATGTGGTTGACTTTTAACTGCCATCTGAAATGGCCTAGCAAGCCACTCTGTTGACAAGGGCAATTAGGGATGGGCAACAAATGTTGGCCTTGCCAATGATGCCCACATCCCATGAAAGAATAAAAAGAAAATTAGTGAAGGGCCCATAACAAGATAAGTTTGGTTAGATAAACACATAGATTGCCTAATAAGGAGGGACATAGGACCAGGAGTAGGCCATTCATCCCCTCAAATCTGTTCTGCCATTCATTTAGGTGTGGCCGATCTGCATCTGAACTTCATTTTCACAACTTGGTTTCATATCCCTTAATACCCGTACCTCACAAAAATCCATCAATCGCAGATTTGAAATTTTTAATTGGCCTAGCCTCAACAGTTTTGTGGGGAGAGAGTTCCAGATTTCCACTACCTTTGTGTGAAGAAGTGCTTTCTGACATAAACTAATTAGCATAGCTCTAACTTTAAGATTATGCCACCTTGTTCTGAACTCCCCCACCATAGGAAATAGTTTCTGTCTATCCTGTCAAATTCTTCAATCATCTGAAAAACCTCAATTAGATCAATCTTCTATACTCAAGGCAATATAAGCCTAGTCTATAAACCTGTCCTCATAATTTAATCCTTTTAGCCCCAGTATCATTCTGAGTGTGGGGGTGTGCAGAGACAAGATTCTGGAAAATGGCGGGAACTTAATATGTGGGAACTTAAACAGAAGAGTTTTTCTCTTAGATCTTAAGAGCATTTCAAGATGACACCAATGAAACAAGTTAGGATAATACCAGCACTGCAAGTCATAAGGAAAGACAAGAAGACATCAAGATAATGTCAGACCCCTGGTATGAAATAATATATAATTAACCAGCAGCATGTAACAGACTATATAGCTGATCTTATCTATTTTAGTCAAACAAAAATGGCATGTGGACAAACAAAGGATTCTGTGATTAGATTTTCTTCTCTAGGAGTGCATCTTTGCAGTGTTCTTCTTCAGGACATATTCAAAATGAATGGATAGAAATTTCATGCTCAGAAACAAATGTTGGTTCCTGAAATTGATTCTCATTGTGCCTGTTTTAATTCTGTAACCTAAAAAGTAATCATGATGTATGCAAAGCAGCTGATACGTTTTCCTGCATAACAAGTTATTTGACTTTAAAGAAATTAACTGTATATGAAGTGCTTTGGGGTGTTTCTGAGAAATGTAATAAGGTGTTAGAGAATATAAGGCTATCTTTTTGTCATGGAGATCTCAAGCAGTTTTTTTCGACTGATTCATTATTTAAGTTGATTTGAGTTTTGCCTTTGGATGCAATTTTTTGACTTTGTAATGTCTGAGAATGTAATATTCAGTTGGCGCTGTCACACAGATACTCACTACATCTTTAACGTTTGTACACAAACTGTAAAAGTCCAGCAATGATTATTGAAAATACAATTATCACACTGCTAGTTAAATCAATGTGATAATCTCCCAATAAAATACCTCTTATTCAAATGCCTTGTCCCAGTTTTTTTCTCATTATTTAGCTTGTTCTGCATGAAATAAATTTTGAAATGTACTCACTAATAACTGGATTCTTGAATGGATTTAGGAGAGGTCAGGAGCACTGAGACATGACAGCTTGGTACTTAGTCGATCACTCCCAGCAATGCTCACTCTGTTCCATGCGCTGTCACTGAATACCTGAAGAATTTTCAATCCTAAACCACTTTTAAAGCTATTTTTTAATATTTAAATAATTCATTAGCTGCAGTTAAAAGAAAAAGAATCCTTAGGTAGGCATTCCTACTATAACAATATTGCAAAAAGCCGTCTAGCATAGGCTAACTAGAAGAACATAAGAATGTTTGCAAGCAGGAAAAGAGTATTTAGATCCAAATTTTAATTCTAACCTGGCAGCAAGCAAGCATGTGCAGAGCTCCATTTTCGTCGGGCAGGGAGTGACATGGGGCTCTGGCCGTGGAGCTCATGTTTTTCGTAAATTAATGTGTAGATAGGCTGTTTTAAGATTAGCAGGTGGTTTTCATTTCAGTCATGTGTGGAAATGTTTGGTTTTCTGCATCTGTAATTACAATATCTGATGCAAAATAAGAGAAAAAAAATAAGAAAGGAAAAATGCAAAAAAGATTTGTGGCCCTGAATCTGAAAAAGACTTCCTGCTGGGTGGCTAAATATTGACCAGGAATGTACAAGTGGAGCAATCAGCAGGATGCACCACTGAAAGCATGGGGGAAATAAAAGGTTGGATACTGTGATGAATCATCTGACAGGGAAATTGAGTCTCTGAAGATGAGATTTAGGGAACCAATGTGAATAGCATATGCAAGCGTGACATTTAAAATTTGAACCATTGGTGCTGAACTTTTTTGATAGCAAACTTTTCAGGATTACTTCACCTTGGGTCATCTTCTCACCTCTTCCCAATTATCTTTATCATAGTTTAATTTGACATTTTAGTAGTTATATATCAGTTCCTGTACACACATGCAGGACAATTTTCAGGCATTACTATTTGGATCGATGAGCAGCTTTCTTCCTTGAAAATGCATAATAGAAAATGAAGGCATAGCTCTTTATTTATCTATTATTAGCATGAACCAGTTGCACAGGATAGTCCAACAGCTCTGTTCCCCATTTTAGAACCTCTTGTAAAATTATACTTGCAAAAAGGTTAAGAGCAGCAAAGAATTTATGACTGTTAAGATTGAGATAGATCCAATTGATATTGACAAGTATGTGATTATCTTCAACAATTTATTTTGTAGCATTGGTCAACTCCAAAAAGCAAAATTGCTACCATACTCATAATATATGATAAAGATATGCACCAAATAAATAACATCTCAGCCCATTTATCTTAACCATTCCTAGAAAGCTGGGGTATCCCCTCATATCAATTAATTGCTTCCAAAAGTAAGATTACGAAAATGAGATGTTAGGTACCAATGAGGATCCATATAAATCACAAACCTTTGGTTAAAATGAAATAAAATCATGCTATATGGGGCATTTTCAATCATTTAATATATTGCACTTGATTTTGTATGGGTAGGATGAATAGTTATTATTTCTGCACTGCATTTCTAATAATTTGTTTACCTTCCCCGAAGACTGTGGCTCCACTCAATTGAGGCTATCCTTTAACAGTGGGAATCTGCCAGGAGCCCACCCTGTAAATGCAATGATTCCTGACCCAGGAAAATAGATTAGGTTGGGGTTGAGGCAAATACAGAGGGATGGGCCACCTGGTGGAACTTTGCACTGAAGCTAAGTCACCCTCCCCTCCCCACCCCACGCTCCCCCCTCACCACAGTCCAATAATAGCAGGCCACTCAAACATGCATCCAACCTTACACTTCCCAGTAGGGATCACAGGTTGATGATTAGAAGTGGGAGAATGCTAGCTGATTTTCCTATCATTACTGAAACCAATTGCAATATCCCCAAAACTACCCTTGCTGAGATCAGCAAGCTTAAAGAAGGTTTGGAAACACAACAATTCATTGTCCTAAATCCACTCAGCTACTAAGCCATCAGGTATTCCATGTGTCATGGAACTGTATTTATTTTCTCCTCAGATTAAAACAGTGTGCCTTTAAGACACTGTTTAAAAACAGTGCACCTTTAAAAACTAAGAGGCACAGTGTGCCAGCTGCATTTGTTACCTAGGCAACAGTAGGAGAGACAGGAGGTCATATGGTATACTGTTTCAATTTAATTGTGTGTAAAAACCAGCCAAAACCAGTTCTGAGAGACACCAGTGAAGAGTGCTTACTGAAGGAAAGAGCTGTCTATTTCTTTCAGCAGAAATTTTACAAGGAGCTACAAGCCATGTTAATTGTCTAAGGAGGAAAAAAACCCTTTGAAGAGATCATTTGTATCACTGGAGGTAGCAAAATTCCTTTTCTTTACTTCCAATCTATGAGTCTTTGCTTCAAGATTGACTCTCTTGACTGATTGTATTTGAAGGAATTCGCAGTAAAGTTTTTACCAAATGACTGCCGATTTTTAAAAATTTCAAGTAGACCTATTGCTGTGCTCATCATTGAAAGAACTGTGTGATGCCTGCTACAGCTAAAGTGTTTTGAATGTCTATCTACTGAAAGTATGTTTCATCAAATCCACGTGGAGACTTCGAGTGGCATTTGATTATTTTTACATTAGGATACCTCACCCATCAGGAATGCAACCCACAAAGAATAACAACCCAGTTATTTATTTATTCTTAAGAAACAGCTAATTTTTAAAACACCAATTTTTTAAAAACTGGTTAACTGTTGATTTTTGAGTGTATATCTGTGAATGGGGGAGTTAGGTTAAAATAAGAAGTTATAAGGTCTTTAGACATAGGTTTATCTTAATAGTGTTTAAGATTTAGTTTTTAATGAATAGTTAATTTGTTGTTGTCTAAAGATACCTGGTTTGGTCTGTTTTATTCTGGGGGTTACTAAGTGTTTAATTTGGCTGTTTTCTGGTTGGGCGGGAAAACTTTAATAATATGCTACGACCTGTGGAGTGATGGGACTGAATTGAAAGTGTGTTGCTCCCGCCTCAGTTGTAACACGTGAACAGTTTGTTTTTGTGTTTATTGCATCATGCTTCTTTTATCACTAATTTTCTGCCTTCCCCTATTCCTTTCTCAAATATGTTGTTTCCATACTGGGATATAAATTCATAGGTGATGGGCCCCTGTAGGCACGGTGTTGCAGTGGTTAGCACTGCAGCCTCACAGCTCCAGCAACCCGGGTTCAATTCTGGGTACTGCCTGTGTGGAGTTTGCAAGTTCTCCCTGTGACTGTGTGGGTTTTTGCCGGGTGCTCCAGTTTCCTCCCACAGCCAAAGACTTGCAGGTAAATTGGCCATTATAAATTGCCCCTAGTATAGGTAGGTGGTAGGGGAATATAGGGACAGGTGGGGATGTGGTGGGAATATGGGATTAGTGTAGGATTAGTATAAATGTGTGGTTGATAGTCAGCACAGACTTGGTGGGCCGAAGGGCCTGTTTCAGTGCTGTATCTATAAATAAATAAATCATGTCATGCCTACTGGAACACTGATTCTGACAGTTTATTTCATCATAAGGCTAATGGTATGTTAGCTAGTACCTTAACAGGGGCTGGAATAGAAAGAGGTGGAAGTTATGCCACAGTTGTATCAAGTTCTGGTTAGTCTACATCTGGAGTACTGCTTTCAGTCTTGGTACCACCCCTGAGGAAAGATATATTGGCCTTAAGGAGATGCAGCATAAATTCACCAGAATGATATCAGGTCTAAAATAATTAAATTGTCAGGACAATTACACGAACAAGTTCTTGTATTCCCTTTTGTATAGAAGACTTAGGGGTGATCCTACAGAGGTGGTTAAGATAATTAAATGATTTGATAGGGTAGATAGAAAGAGACTATTTCATCAGGTGGGAGAGTCCAGAACAAAGGGGCATAACCTTAAAATTAGAGCTAGACCATTCAGGAATGTTGTCAGGAAATATTTCTTCACACAGCAGGTAGTGGAAATCTGGAACTCTTTCCCCTAAAACAAAGTTGAGGCTATGTCAATTGATAATTTCACAACTGAGATTGACCAAATTTTGTTAGGTAATGGTACTAAGGGATATGGAACCAAGGCAGGTAAATTGAGTTAAGATACAGATCAGCCATAATCTAATTGAACCGGCTTGAGAAGCTGAATGGGCTATTCCTGTGCCTATGGGTAAATTTTCCCTGTGGGCCTCTGAATCCCGCTGCCAGGCTGAACTGTGGATCAGAAGCCTGCATGTGTGGGAAATATTCACTCATTGTCATTTTCCTCAGGGTGGCCAATTAAAGGACAGAGGGCGGGTTTGCCATCCAATTAAGGACGGCAGGTGGGCTCTTGAAGGTGGAGGGCCAATCAGGGGACTTCTAGGCCTGCCTGCAGTGCTGGCTTCCCCAGGTGGCCTCCAGGCAGTTAAACTGGCCCCTGTCACTTGCAGGGACCTGGAGGCCAACTGGAAAATCCCAGTCAGCCTCCTTTAATTGCTCTTAACAGGGCCTTAATGAACCATGCCAGCTACCTGCCATGTGTGAAAATGGCCAGGAGGTGGGATGGAATGGGGCCTAAAATTCAAGCCCTGTGACGGGCAGAAATCTAAAATTGTCCACCCCCCCCCACCGTGAAACTTTCTAACGGCAGTCATTAGACAACAGTCAGGAATGGGAGCCCTAACTAATATTTAGTCGTTTTCATTCAGTAGGCTATTTGAGGCCAATTGTACCACCATTTTGACATTGTCTGAGATCACCTAACTCAAATCAAAGAACAGATCAAAACTGTTAGGTTGTGGGTCTGCATGGTGCAGTATAGTACTATCCACTTATTCAGCAAGCCCTAAAATACTGCTTTTTTTAAAAAAAAGTTTCAAACCTTATTGTGGAAGGTGAAGCCCACTGTGAAGGTGATGTCATTGTTGATATGTTGCTTCATTCTCCATTGAATGATAAAGTCCAGTGGTCAGGCATTGTGCCATGTTTGTCATACCCTTCCTTGAGGTGCCAGTAATACTGGCTTAAGTCATTTTCACAAGCATCCTGTCTGAGTATTTTACTTGAAGGAAGTTCTTTGTGACAAATGTTGAATCACACAATTCATTTTGCAGAAAAGGCTTCCAGGAAGGAGACAGAGTTAATAGCCATTTATTACTCATTTCTAGTCCTACATTTATTTCCTTGTACATTATACAGAGTTCAGTATTATTTCCCTGACTGAACTTTTTTTTTACTTTTATATATTGTGGAACTTTAAACCTTGAGATATAATAGCATTCACAGTCCGGAGGTATTTTGAGCTGGGATGTGAAATGACACTTCATCGAAGCTCTTAAAAAGGTGTATAAAATAAAGAAAACATGTTTCAGTATTGACTATCCTATAATCGTGTTACTTGTAGGTGTTGTCTCTCATTAAACTCCTCTCTTTCCAGAGTAGCACTAGCCCTTAAGGGCAAGCAATGCAAGTTTAACAAGTTGCAGCATTGATAGCAGAGGCTCCCTTCTAATGAACTGCTCAGAATGCAGATGGATTCAGATTTCATGTTTGATTTGAAGCTCTATGCTATTTTTTTTTACATCAATCAATATTTATTTTTTCCCCATTTGTACTCAGGATCAGGTTATCATTGGTAAGGCTGTGTTTATTGCCCATCCCTAGTTTCCTAAGAAGGTTGTGGTGGTGGTGAGCCTTTTCCATGAACTGCTGCAGTCCTTGTGATGTTAGTCCTCCAACAATGGATTAGGCAGGGAATTATATGACTTTACCTAGTGACAATGAAGAAATAATAATGTATGACCATGCTGGGATGCCATGTGATTTGGAGAGGAATTTGGAAGTGGTGACATTCCCATCACATTACTGCTCTGTCCTTTTTAGTGGTAGACGACAGGGAGTCCAGCATATCAGTCATAGAGAGATACAGCACTGAAACAGGCCCTTCAGCCCATTGAGTCTGTGCCAACCATCAACCACCCATTTATACTAATCCCATATTTCCTACCACATCCTCACCTTCCCTCAATTCTCCTACCACCTACCTAGGAGCAATTTACAATGGCCAATTTACCTATCAACCTGCAAGACTTCAGCTGTGGGATGAAACCAGAGCACCTGGCAGAAACTCACATGGTCACAGGGAGAACTTGCAAACTCTGCACAGGCAGTACCCAGAACCAAACCCAGGTTTCTGGAGCTATGAGGCTGCGGTGCAAACCACTGCACCACTGTGCCACCCTATATGGCAGTGCGAAAGATAAGACTGAAGCATTTGCAACAATCTGCAGCCTGAAGTTGATGATCCATCTCCTGAAGTCCCCAATATCACAGATGCCAGACTTCAGCCAATTCAATTCACTCCATATGATATCAAGAAACGACTGAAGGTATTGGATACTGCAAAGGCTATGGGTCCTGACAATATTCCAGCAATAGTACTGAAGACCTGTGCTCCAGAACTTGCCACGCCCCGAGCCAAGCTGTTCCAGTACAGCTACGACACTGGCAGCAATGTGGAAAATGTCCTATACACAAAAAGCAGGACAAGTCCAACCCAGAAATTACCGCCCCATCAGTCTACTCTCAATCATCAGTAAAGTGATGGAAGGTGTCATCAACAGTGCCATCAAGCAGCACTTGCTTAGCAATAACCTGCTCAGTGACGCTCAGTCTGGGTTCTGCCAGGGCCACTCAGCTCCTGACCTCATCACAGCCTTGGTTCAAACATGGACAAAAGAGCTGAACTCAAGAGGTGAGGTGAGAGTGACTGCCCTTGACATCAAGGCAGCATTTGACTGAGTATGGCATCAAGGAGCCCTAGCAAAACTGGAGTCAATGGGAATCAGGAGGAAAACTCTCCGCTGGTTGGAGTCATACCTAACACAAAGGAAGATGGTTGTGGTTGTTGGAGGAAAATAATCTGAGCTCCAGGACATCACTGCAGGAGTTTCTCAGGGTAGCGTCCTCGGCCCAACCATCTTCAGCTGCTTCATCAATGACCTTCCTTCAATCATAAGGTCAAAAGTGGGGATGTCCGCTGATGATTGCACAATGTTCAGCATCATTCGCGACACCTCAGATACTGAAGCAGTCCGTGTAGAAATGCAGCAAGACTTGGACAATATCCAGGCTTGGGCTGATAAGTGGCAAGTAACATTCGCGCCACACAAGTGCCAGGCAATGACCATCTCAAACACGAGAGAATCTAACCATCTCCCCTTGACATTCAATGGCATTACCATCGCTGAATCCCCCACTATCAACATCCTAGGGGCTACCATTGACCAGAAATTGAACTGGAGTAGCCATATAAATACTGTGGCTACAAGAACAGGTCAGAGGCTAGGAATCCTGCGGTGAGCAATTCATCTCCTGACTCCCCAAAGCCTGTCCACCGTCTACAAGGCATAAGCCAGAGGTGTGATGGAATACTCTCTACTTGCCTGGATGGGTGCAGCTCCAACAACACTCAAGAAGCTCGACACCATCCAGGACAAAGCAGCCCGCTTGATTGGCACCCCATCTACAAACATTCACTCCCTCCACCACCCATATACAGTGGCAGCAGTGTGTACCATCTATAAGATGCACTGCAACAACGCACCAAGGCTTCTTAGACAGCACCTTCCAAACCAGTGACCTCTACCAACTAGAAGGACAAGGGAAGCAAATGCATGGGAAAAGCACCAGTTGCAAGTTCCCCTCCAAGTCACACACCATCCTGACTTGGAACTTTATCACCGTTCCTTCACTGTCACTGGGTCAAAATCCTGCAGCTCCCTTCCTAACAGCACTGTGGGTGTATCTACCACACATGGACTGCAGTGGTTCAAGAAGGCAGCTCACCACCACCTTCTCAAGGGCAATTAGGGATGGGCAATAAATGCTGGCCTGGCCAGCGATGCCCACCTCCCATGAATGAATTAAAAAAAAGGTTGCAGGAGCCAGACGTGCTGTTGAAGTAACCTTTATGAGTTGCTGCAGTGCATTCTGTAGACCATAGATACTGCAGCTACCGTACACCAGTGATGGAAGATGTTGGATGTTGAGCCTGGTGACTGGTCCTGGTGAATGAACTGCACTGTTTTGAATGGTAGCGAGCTTCTTGAGTGCTGTTGTGGCCTCACCCATCCAAACAAATGGTGAATGTTCTATTACTCTCCTGACATCGAGCCTTGTAGATGGTGAGGAGACTTTGAGGATTCAGAAGGTTGAGCTACACACCAAAGTACCTAGCTTCTTCCTTGCTCTGTCTGGTCCAGTTAAGCTTCTGGTCAATGGTGCAAACTCCCTTCTTGTTTCTACCTATCAGGTAACTATTCAAAGGCCTTATAACAAATACACTTGCACAGGAATCTATTATTGATGTAAGGAGATTCAATTCCTAGGAAACACCATGCAGCTGTGGTTCCTGCACATGTGCAAAGGAATGTATTTCCTTCCCACCCCTGGGACATTACAGACACGTCAGATATTTAGTGAGTACTTGGTGTCAACAAATGTTATTCACTTGTTTTTCTAAAAATGAACTTATATTTCTTTTTCTTCAGTGAAGTTTATAAGAAGACATCACTTGCCAGCTGAACTGAGACCACATCAGGTCATTTTACCAACACTAGATATGACCTTTCTTTTAAAAAGTTTTATGTTCATTTTGTATATGTAAATTTTTTTGGTGAAAGCTTCACTCACAAAAAAAAACGCTGAGCCATTACTTCCTGGATGGAAAGGGATTGTGTTAATTTTTTCATGTTTTACAAAGACTTTAGCATTCAGCTCTTAAATTTCACTTTAATAAAACTGCAGCTATATTTTCATGAGGGAGAAAAACACGAGTTCAGACAGAGAGTCCAACACGGCAAAATGATGTTCCTGTACCAAGGAACTTTCTGATTTTTACTTTGCTTGTGTGAGTCTTTATCATTTTTATTGCAGTTCGGCAAAACATACCTGCAGTATATGGGGAAAATGGAGTGTTTATTCTATTATAATGTTATGAGAAACAGTGCTCTACTTGTTGTAAAACACTGCATCTTCCAACTTACTCTGAACAATGCTACGAGAAGTCTGTTAGTATTGTAAAAATAGCAGTTACCATCAAGTGATTTCAAGTGCTTAAAGGGTTATTCTGCTATCCAGCACTTCTATCAGGAAACAGTGCTTGCAGGAATTGTATCTCAGAAAGATCAAAGCTGTATGCCTGTAATTTCCCTGAGATGTGCTTCCTGCAAGCACTACCTCTTGCTGGGAACACTGGACAATCCCATAGTCTCCTGTCAAGGTTCCCATATTGCTTTTTGGCGACTTTTGCTTTGCCCCAGTGGTTTATGGCAGAATTCCAACTCCTCACTAAAATCACTGCCTTACATACTTTTAACCTGCAACAAATTGAAATGCTGTAATTAGGCTCAGCATATGGCATGGGATCACAGTTTTCTGTACAGCTGGCATTTACTTTCTTCAGCCACACTGTTGAACATGTAGAATTTTCCGATTAAAACAAATCACTTGAGAGATATGCTGCCTTGAAATAGCTCTTGAAAGGAATCATTATTGTCTCTATATTCTGATTATTTTCAAATTTTCTGTTCTGTATATTTTTCATTATTAGTTTTGCAGTATTCAGGAACAAACAATTATGCAAATGAAGTTGAGTCAGCACTGAACAGGTTAATAAAGAACATGTATCATGTACAATCAGCACCCATTAATGATAATTTGCCTGGAGTCAATGTTGCCATCAATGGAGTGGGCAGTGTTTGCTAATTCTGATCATTTGTTGCCAGTCTGACTCGTCCTTTTTCAGTCTGATGGAAATTAGAAGAAAATCTGTTTAGAGCCTTTGATCTAAATGGAAATGTCTGTGTACTCAATCAATGCATGTACCATTCTGTCTTCGGTACCACTTGACTTCTTGATGCATTATCAGAGGTGACTTCCTGCCACTGAAAATTATACAAGTAGGTCCTGGGTAACTGATGAGGTACAACCTGGTTTCTAATCATTTCTCAGTCTGTGACTGACTGGAACAGTATCTGCAGTGACATCAGGTGATATGAGATTGAACTATTTGTTAAAGTTAAGTTTGGTTTCAAGCAGTGAAGCGGTTTGGTTTCTAAATATCGGAATAATCCTGGATCTTTGAAATCCTATGAGATGCAGGCCTTGTGTTATGACCTCAGTGAGATGGTTAATGTGAAAAATACGAGATACGCACCCCTAGACCAATTTAAAGAATTACACAACAGGATTTCACATTTTAAAACATTTATTATAACAACTAAATCAAAAGAAGTCAACATTAACGAAATAGTTTATAAGTAACTGATTCCTCAAATTACAAAGAAAGGTATTTTCTTTACTTATTCAAATACTTGAAAACGTCATACAACACTTAGACATTACACAGTCCTCTTTGATGGTGAAATCTTTGCGGTTAAAAGTCCCAAACTCCTTTCAGTTACAATGGGTTTAATTTCCCAGAACTTTTCAGACTTAATGTCCTCTTTGCTCACTTCTCCGAGCACTTCTGACCTGACGTCCATGAATAAGGTGATTCCTGGTGATCCTGCTGATCTTTTATTTCTCTGCAAGCTTCGACTCTCAAAACAGGTTCAAGTCTTCGCAACATTTTTCTGTCTCAGGCTTCCGAGAACAGGTATTCCCTCTCTCTCTTGAGGGCACAACCGGTTGGTTTCTTCTCTTACAGCCTGTCTGCCTTCAGAAAATCTTTAAATTTATCTGGACTTACCAAGTCATGCATTAGTAAAGGGATTGAATCCAGTATGAGGCTATTTTTTTGTAACATGTTTTCAAAGAAATATATATGAACTCATTTGATATTGGCAGGTTATTTCTTGCAATGGTTGTACTACCAAATAAATACGGCTAAAACAATCTTATTTTGATCAGTGATAATATAAGTTCAGTACACTTTGCATTCATTCACAAAGTGATGTCTTTAGGGTAAATTCTGCCATCTTGTGCTTTCAACAGGAGGCTATGCTGAAAGGAAGTACAGGTCAGAGAACTGGTACTAAATATTGTAGCCCTTTCTCTGATTTGAGCTCTCTTCAAGGTAGGAAAAGTAATCTTTCAAGCCACTGACATGTGTTACGATGTTGAGATAATGACTTCATGTGATTCTGATGTGAATCTGACACCCATTTATAGTGTAACATCAGCATAGTCATATCAATTACAATTTAACAAGAATATATACTGTTGCAAGCTTCCAATACTGTTTCAAAGTGAATTGGATTTCATCTCACTGTAGTATCAAATCACTTTCCTTTAATTGTACAGGTAATAATATTGCAACATAAGATTTAACATTATTTTATACTCCCATATCTACATGATACATGGCATCTTTTCTCAAAGTTGTTTTGATATTTTGACTTATGGCATTGAACATATTAATATATCATGGATGTGTTTTTAATTGGTATGATGAAAGTTTACAAGTACAAATGGAATATGACATGCTCATAGTCAATAAGTGTATCTGGTGTAAAATTATAGTATAAACATAAACTGCACAGAAGCAATGAAATTTATAATGAATTATCCAAATGTCTTTGGAACTGAGAAACAGCATAAATTAAATATTAGCTATGATGGGTAGAGAGAGGCTAAACACATGAGAAAAAGGGACCCGTTATATTTTTGCATTATTCAGCAGGCCATGCAAGAGTTTGGATGCACAGATACCCAAACAACACTAAGCCACAATATAAAAAAGGTTGAAAATAGTGCAAAGGACAGTAAGAACACATAAAAAGAATTTGAAAGAGCAAATACATAGGCCAAATAGCCATTTTGAAATGAATAAATAGAAGGAACAAGATACATGCACATATGGAAAATGGTAAATTCACCCACTGATAGCTTTAGAAGATGATCCCTTCTTCATTGGAAGGACCATCACCAAGATTTAGAATAGCTAAATTATTGCCATCAGAAGTGTATTCTCGGAACCTGAACACCCAAATCCTTTTGCTGTCCCATATCACTGAACCTTTTCCCCTTGTCAAAGTACAATTATTACTTTAATTCTTTAACCAAAATGTATCGCCTCACATTTGCAGATGTTGAATTCCATCTGCGATTATTTTTTTCCATTCCACCATTTTATTATTATCACCTTGAAGCTTCCTTTCATCCTCAGAATTATTTACTACTACTGCAGTATAGCTGTGAAACATGGGCAATTTACAGCTACCAGGAAAAGAAGCTCAATAACTTCAATCTTCACTAAGGCACAGTATGGGTATATCCTGGCAGAACAAAATCACAAATGTGGCAGTCCTCTCAAAGGCAGAGCTCGCAAGTGTGTTGGCACTAATCAAACAGGGTGGTTTCAGTGGGTTGGACATGTCCACAGGATGGAAGATGGTTGCATACCCAAGAACCTTCAGTATGGTGAGGTAGCTGGGGCCAGACCACCAGTGGGGCGTCAAAAGCTCCGCTTCAAGGATGGTTGCAAGCGTGACATGAAGGCCCTAAATGTCGACTATCACACCTGGGAGTCACGAACTGGTGAAAGAGAGAAATGGCAATACACCCTGTGGACTGGTGTGCACTACCACGATGACCAGTTCCTACAGCAGCTTGGCAACAGGTGCCAACGTCAAAAACAACAACTCAGAGCATCACTTGGCTGCTTCACATCCAGCACTTGTGGCAGAACCTGCCTCTCAAGGATTGGCCATCACAGCCATCAGCAAAGGTGCACCAAGAGAAGACACCTCACCTAAATGGATTGTTTGCTGCGTATCCATCATCTTTTGTAGATGGAAGGATGCCAAGCAACCAACTTCGGTACAGTCTGAAAATTTAAACATGACTCCTTCTAGCCCAATATTAAAATCATTTATGTGTACACAGTGAACTAAAGTGATCCCAGAATAGAACCCTGTGAGATGCTGCTACCCATGTTTAACCACTCTGAGAAACTGCCCTTAACTCTTACTCTCTGCCTCCTCCCTTAGGACCAGATTTTAATCCAATTCCTATCCTTCCCTTAATTCTATACCCTTTGACCTTCTCCATTACAGTCCTCTGTGGCACCTCGTCAAGGTTTTTTTAAAAACCGTGGCCAGAACTATACGTCCCCCTAAAGAGTGGGAAGGTGGTGGTGGGGGGGATGTAAAATGGAGCGGGAGGCTCGGGGGGCCCTTCCTGACCTGCTCCTGCCTCTGCCGCTACTTTATGCAGGGCAGCAGCAGTGAGAAACAGCCTGCCCACCCCAGGCCAATCAAGGCCCTTAAGTGGCCAGTTAACAGCCATATAAGTTCCTCCGCCCGCCGCCACGAGGATTTTACCTGTGGCCGATCGGACGGCCCAGACCCAAGAGAAGCCACCTGAGAAAGGCAGGCGGCTGTCTGATGGCCGGGAATGGGGGGTGGGGGGGGGGCCTCATGATCAGGCTCCGTGTGCCCGATGGAGGGCCGCCCCCACTGACTTAACCACCCCCAGCACCCAACACGCCCCCCACCCCCCCGTCCTCCCTATCGACCACCCTTGCCTCACTAGGGCCTGACCGATCACCCCCCGACAATACACCAAAAACTTACGTTGGTTCCGGGGCTCCCCAACATCTTTGCAATGGTTGGGTTGCAGTTCCAGCAGTGGCTGCCCCTCCCAGTGGTGCTGCTGCAACTAAGGGCTACCAGCCCTCTGATTGGCCAGCAGCTGCATTAGGCAGGACTTCCTGCCTCAATGAGGTGGAAGTCCCGCCTCAGACCAGTTAAAGGCTTGGGGACTGCAAAATGCGGATCGGATCCCCAGGCCAGGCGGAGGCGGGTTCGCCACCGACTTTTCAGTCGGTGGATGGCTCCCGTCTGCCAAGGGTAAAATTCCGGCCCATGTATATCTCATCCACTGCATTTCCCACTTCATCATAATCTGTCACTTATAATAGCTCTTGTTTTACTTTTAACCAATTCAGGATTACCTCCTCCTCAATATCTTCCTCTTTTGTAAACACTGATAAAGTATTTAAGCATCTCCACAATTTTCTGTTTATCCTCGACCAATTCAGTATCATCTCCTCCCAGGAGTCCCACTTCCCATTTAACAGTTCACTTCTTTACTAATATTAAAAATTAGTAAGGCATTCAAATATATTTTTTGAGATTCTCCACTTCTTAAGTCTTCATACATTGGATTTAAGCTTCACAGCTAACAAGCTGGAACCTATGACTTAAAAAATAATCTATGTTTTTTCGAGTCTGGTAAATAGACATTGTACTGTACGTGAATGTTACTCTGTAATCTGTATGTTTTCATACTTTTACTTGGTTAATGATTGCAAAGTTCAAATAAAAGAAAGTTTTGGACTTCCTGAGGACTTAGTTGTTAAATACATTGCCCATTATAGCATTCAGCTATACAGACAGCAGATAGACCCCAGGTTCAGTCCCATTCTGAGTTGACTGGGGTAATGAGTAGAGGACCTACAAGTAGCCTTATGTCCCTGGGGAGAAATCAGCTAGGGTTCTGGATTCTGATTTATATCGCAGCTGTTGGGTGAGTATTGAGCTTGGTCTTACAGCCAATATTCCCTGTCTTAGCTCATGCATAAAGAATGAGAATTGGATAAAGCACTGGAGGGCAGCCTGTCCTCGTAGAAGCATTGGCCCACATCAGTCATTACTGGAGGGTAGCCCATCTCCATGGAGCCATAACCTCCTATAAGGCAGCACTGCAGGGAAGTTTGTCCCTGTGGAGCCGTTACCCAAAGTTAACTCAATTTTTGTCTGTCTCTGTGGAGCCATAACCCCGCAGGAGAGGAAGGTAGAAAGGTGAAGAAGGGGGAGAAAAGCCCCAAAAAAGTTTTTAAGAAGAGAAAGATTATACAAAGCTGTTTGAAAAGAACAGTGATGGGATTAAAACATGGATAAACATATTATCTCTACCACCTTTTGAATGCGTGTGTCTATTTAATCTAAACTGTGGTTTCTGTATTGACACTGTAGGCAAGAACAATTGAAAATCTTATCTCTGACACTGGATAGAAAAGCATGTACTGAGACGTCTGTTTATAGGTAACTAAATGCTACTGTGCTTAGTTTTTCTGCTATTTGTCAGCAGACCAAGTAATTAAGTAATTAGCATTTAGCATGTATAGTTCTTAATTACATTTTAAATGAATTTAGAATAAGTAGGAAAAGAAAACTTACTGTAATTGACTGCAACCTTCCAAAGCTGAGTGCATCACAATACTACCTCTAGCATGATACAATATATTTTAATTTCTGAACTAACTTAAAATCGGAGCTTTATACTGAATAGGTTGATTTAAACTTTGTAACATTTCAATTGCAGTGCTACCTAGTAGCTCCAATCTAATAAAAAATATGTTGAATTAGCACTTGTAATGATTAAATCAAAGCCCACATTGTTGTTGTTACAGGTTGACCTGTTATGAGGTTACCTTTTCTGAGCCACTGTAATGGGAAAAATTCCCAGGAAACAATTCCTGGAAATGGGTTCACCTCAGAATTGTTGCAGCTCATGTTTATAATCTGAAAGCTCGCCAAAGTTTCTATTGGTTCCAATAGGTTGTGGCGGCTTGGGCCGGTCAGACAAGAACTACAGGATGTTGTCTGGGTACAGGGAGATACTGCTTACCCCACCCCAAACAACAAGCCTCCAAAGCTGGGATGGCTGCAAATATTGATGCACACTGTAAAATTCTCTGAATTGAACAAAAATGCAGCTGAACAGTAGAAAACTAAGTTTTGTGACCTTGAGGACATTATATTCCAAACTTTCCAGAGATTTACTTTTCATTCTCATGACCAACTACTGGCCATACCCATTGATATTTTAGGGTAGCCTAATTCAACACTTTCACTCAGCATAAAGATGAGCAAATGCTGCACAGGCCAATTCTTGGAGGAGCGAAGTCCTATTAAAAAGTCCTTGCACAATGAAACCTAAAACAAAACAGAGTATTGGGAGTATAGTTCACAAAATAGACCGTCTAACCACTAATTCATTGGTTAGACAAATATATCAATGTGCTTGCCCATCCCAATTATCCTTGAACAAACCTTAACACACTCAATGTAACTTGTCACCAGCATCCCAAACTGGTAGGTATCTTATATGATACTAGATGTTTAAGCTACCTAACACGTACTGACTTTTGCCAAGTTTGTAATAAATAGAGATGTTGAATTAGTATGCCTTGTAATATATACTCGTAAAATGTTGCTTTTATGGTTAGTCAGTCTCCAATTAACTGGTTGTAAGTAAAATAACAAATTGAATCCAAGCAAGAAACAAGAGAGGGGTGAAATTCAAATGGGGGTGAGTGTAACATGGATGATAGCAAATCGGTAACTCTTTTTATACCCCAACCAATTTTTAAAATAGAACAGGGTATAAAATGAGCTACCAATTCACTATTGTCCATTTTATGCTATCACCAAAGGTAAATTTAACCCCAAAGTGTTTGCTGAACTCCAACTGCTGCCTGGCTTCAAATACCTTGCAGTTTCCTTTTTCTGTGTACTACTGAGCCTTGGCCTACAGCAGGACATGCCCACTTGCAACACAAGGGGGGATGCTGGGACAGTGCAATGGAAGCAGAGTCTTGACATAATGGATTGAATTTTCGGACCCCCATGAAGTTGAGAATGGAGGTGGTGGGGGGGGGGGGGGGGTGGGTGGAGGCTGAAAATACCGGTGCCAGCTAGCGTGTTAGCATAAGGACACCATTTCCAGCGCCAGCCATTTTAGGGGAGGCGAGTTTGAGGACTGGGAAGGCCGCCGGCTCCTCTGAGGCAGGCAGGCAATTAGGCTAATTAAGAGCCTTATTAAAGGTAAGTTTAGGAGGCTAACTGGGATTTTCCAGTTCGCCTCCAGTTTCCTGACACAATGGCGGGGTGGGGGGAAGGGGTGCCGGGTGCAGATGAACTGCCTGGAGGTGGGCACTCAGCAGCATACCAGGCAGGCCTACAAGCCTCCCTACCTGCCTGGATGGGGGTACAGCCAAAGACCACCATTTAGAGCAGCTCTCCCACAGACAGTGGTGGCCTGGCTACTTTTTGTGTTTTATTAAAGTTTTAAAAAGTGGCTAAAAGGAAACCTTCTTGTTGAGACACCCTTCCAGTTACTTCCTTGTAATGCAGCTGGGTGCTTCTCTGAATCTGGAAGGCCTCTGATTGGCCCTCCAACTTCGAGAGCCTGCCCACTGCCCTTAATTGGACAGGGAACCCATCTCCATGCCAATTAAGGGCTCACCCATGTGAAAAATTTTAACTTTAATTAGTGTCTCCCCAGAGACGGGTGTCTGACCCGAAAACAAATTTGGCGCCTGTTTCCTGCCCCGTGGCGAAGATTCAGCCCAATGGCTTCTATATTAACCACCCACCTTCCATGCTGGTGGGGGGAGAGGTGGGATAGATGCAGGGAAGGAGGATCATGGGGTAGGGGGGAGAGGGTTAATAATTAGAAATCAGGCATGGAGTCCCCAACCCATTTTTTACAGCAATGGTTGTGAGGCATTTGTGTGTCCCTGTCTCGGAGAGGCAGGCCAATTTATTATCACACTTAAATCAGACTTTCACAGTGGGCTCAGGAAACCCAAAAGCAAAATGGAGTCGAGAGCTGCTGGCTCCAGCAGATTAATAATAATAATAATATATAATAATAAATAAAAACAAGAAATGCTGGAACCACTCAGCAGGTCTGGCAGCATCTGTGGAAAGAGAAGCAGAGTTAACGTTTAGGGTCAGTGACCCTTCTTCGGAAGCCTTTTGGCCTCTATTCTGCTGATTGCTGCTGCAATCAGCTACTATCAACACCTAAGCTCTGATTTCAAGCCTCCTGCTGAGCTCTGACACTACCCACATCTTCCTCCCTTCCCTCCCCCTGAACTCCCCCTGTTTGCTGGGGTCCTTCAGGTGAATCAGGTAAATTAGAGGTACCACAATCTCACATCATTTCTAAAGATTCCATGCAAGAGTGAACAATTGTTAACTTGTATTTGAAGCAAAACGTACCTTTTGCAATTTGACCATTAAAATACTAGTTGCATCTTTGATGTTTCATGTTCACAAAGTTCAAAACTTTTTCCTGATACACAGGCTGGATTTTACCAGTTGTCTGGGGATGGGCAGGAAGGTGAGGGGTGGTGGGGGGTGTGGGGGGGAGTGTCCATAGCCCATAAAGTGGTGACGGCAGGGAAGGTGGAGGTTGGCCCTCCTGCCAAAAGGGTAATTGAGCCTCTTAAGTGGCCATTTAAGGGCCTCCTCCCGCTGTTGCTGGCATTTTACCAGCAGTGAGGAGCCCTCCATCACCTGAGGAGAGTGCCAGGTGAACCCTGGCAGACTCCCTGCAGGCCCGGGGCTGGGGAAGCCCTCCTACCCAGGCACTCTTTGGCCCATGGCGATGCTTCCTAGCGGCAATGGCTTCGCCCCTGGCAACAGCATTGCCTGCCCTCACCAACACGTCCCCCACTCCATCATCGAGACCTGCCTGACAGGTGCCCCCAGACCCCACTTACCTGGTTGGGAGGGTGGCGTCCTCCATGGCATCTTCTTTTGCCAGGTGCAGTTCCAGCAGTGGCCACCACTCCTGGTGGTGCGGATGAACTGCTGGCCTTCTGACTGGCCAGCAGCTCCTAGGGGTGGGCAGCTAACCTTTAAAGGCACAGCAGCCCTGATGGCAACCAATTAGTTGCGTGACCCCCGTAAAATGTGATTGTGGGTCCCACAAATGTCTGAGGTGGGTTCGGCTCTGACTTTCAGGCCCGTTGTCAGGATCCCCACCACGAAAATAAAATTCACCCCACAGTTTCTTTATTCTTCAGCTTTACAGCCTACACAGTTGTGTAATTAGATAATTAAATTCCAACAGTTAGAAAAGGTCATAATAGTCTAGAAATTCAAAAGCGTTGCACATGTTTTTCAGGTGCCTAGGTCTCCAATATAGCAGGCAGGAAAAGAAAGAAAAAGAAAGACAGACTTGCATTTATATAGTGTCTTTCATGACCACTTGACGTCGCAAAGTGTTTTACAGCCAATGAAGTTTTTTTTGCAGTGCGGTCACTGTTGTAGGAAACACGGCAACCAGAATGTGCACAACAAACTCCCACAAACATCAATATGATAATGACCAGATAAACTGTTCTTGTGATGTTGATTGAGGGATAAATATTGGCTGGGATACCGGGTATAACTCCAGTCCACTTCGAAATAGTGCGATGGGATCTATTACACCCACCCAAGCAGATCGGGCCTCAGTTTAACGTCTCATCCAAAAGACAGCACCATTTTCCCTCAGACCCACACTGAAGCATCAGCCTTGATTTTTGTATTCAAGCCCTGGAGTGGGATTTAAACTCAAAACCTTGTAACTCAGAGGTAAGAATACTACCAACTGAGCCACAGGAAGCATTCTTCAATTAAGAGTTTTAAGTATGCTGAACACCATATTGGAATAGGCAAAAAAAAGTGCCAAGAGTCTATGTCTGAGACAGGCATTGGGTCCTTTCAACATGCCCCGTTTGAAGCCCCATCTAAAATATTAGTTTGCCCTGAGGCAGCCAGCACTGGCACTGTTTGAATTCAGTAGACAGGTTTACATGAGGCCTAACAAATGGTCCTACAATGGACTGCTTCAGGCTGCCTCTAATAAGATAGAAATAATTACCTGAATGTGGAACAGGGATGAGAAGGATTCCTTCTCACAGATCACAGCCTTGACTTCTAGCAAAGAGCTACCACAGGCAAGATGGGCTGAATGGTTCTCTAAGCAGACTGTCAGTCATTTGGCAGAATACCTCATTGCCAGAAATTCCAAACAAGCACCAAGACGCAGCTTGGTGGTGAAAAGGACCATCCTCGTCAATCCTTCATGCACACTTGCCGTCTCAGTGCCACTGCACACTGTCCTCGAGATGGCTGCAGTGGGGGAGGGACCGTCACCCATCTCCTCTTCGAACATGCATTTGCAAAGAATGTCTGGAAAGGGATGCAGTGATTTTTGTCAAGCTTCATCCCGAGCAGCTTGGTAACACAGGACTCTGTGCTGTATGGACTGTTCCTAGGGATGCACAAGATAAATATCAACTGCTGCTGGAAGGCCATCAACTTAGTGAAAGATGCTTTTTCGTCTGCCTGAAACTTGTTGGTCTTCCAGTGCAAGGAGCTATGCACAACCAAGTGTTGCAGACTGGCACATTCCAAGGTCCAGGACTACATGCTGAGGGAGGCACTAAATCTTGTGGCAGCCACCACAAAGGCTCAATGGGCAAAGGCCAGAGTTTCAGACCCTCCTGCCATAGTACACTGAGCAGCTGGAGCAAGTGCAAAACACTTCAGGCTGTATGTATTACAACATGTTTAATGTAATGTAACTGTAGATGCAATCTGCATTGTGGGTGGAATGAGGGACCCTAGAGTGCCACATACTTTATGCAACTTAATTGCTCTGTTTTGCACTACATTTGAATTGTCTTCTTCTTCTTATGCAGTCCCTTCGGAACGAGGATGACTTTCTTCCACTCCAGGGTTGTGGATCCATAGGTGACTGAATAGTCCAATTCTGGATCCACACACTCTGCCACTGGTGGAGCAGGTGGTATTTGGTGAAGCGAGTGAGTTGGATGCTTGAATTTCTGAGCGTTGTTCGAACTGGCTGGCACCTTTACAGATGCTTCTTCCCCATTTTGCGCGGTCTTGGGCAAGAGATTCCCATGAATCAATGGAGATTTCACATTTTTCAGGGAGGCTTTAATGACATTCTTGTAGTGTTTCCTCTACCCTCCTGGTAACCTCTTGCCGTGACGGTGCTCTTGTGTCTTGTGTCAGGCATGCGGACAATGTGTCCTGCCCAATGTAACTGACTAGCCATGACCAGTGTCTCGATACTTGAATTGTATTGTAATGTACATTTACAAATTTTATGTATAAAGTATATTTTTGGAAAAAACAAATGACTTTCTTCTGTGCTGTAGATTTCTAAGCTTCTTTGGTGCAAAAATAGTACTTCAGTATTTAATGGCAAATGCAGAATAAATAGTGTAATAAAGTTGCCAATATCTCTGACATGTAACAGAAAACAAAGATGCTTAAATAATTAACATGTCACTACCTTTTACTTGCCTTATCCATTATATATGATTACAGTTTGTTGCATTTCATTTTATAGATTTCGGAGAACTGAGTTTGTTATCAGATCTCCTAATGGTGAATACTTGTGTATACAGATATTATGTTTAACAGAATTTGTTGATTAACCCAATGGCTTTTTTTAGTTTATTAAAATGAAATGCAGGAGTATAGATATTTATCAAAGCTGCTGTAGAATTAACACCTTAAAAATTCTTTTCCAAATCATGAACGTACAAGTATTAAGTGTGGGGAAACAACTAATTGACAGGATTACTGAAGCAAACATGAGCATCTCACTTTATTTAGACCTAGTTTTAGCCACAACTAACCCTGTGGTTGTTGAAACACATTTTAAATGGGAGAAATGTTTTGTTGGAAGTTGTTAAACAGGAACCACATATTTGCTTAAAACAAAGATAAGTATTTTGATAACTAATGAGCTGACAATTACAATATAAATGATTAATTATCTTTTCACACATTCCTGTTTCCTTCAATTTCATTAGCAGAACTAGAGATCCCTCAAACAAACATCACACTGCACGTGCTGTTCAACATGTTGAATTACAAGACCGATTAATGCTTTACCTGCTCTTTTGGATTTTGGCATTTTGAATTCCAGGGATATTTTGTAGAAATGAAGAATTACATTTGTCTGGTTGGTTGTTCCCATTAGCTGATGGTACAAGAACTAGGGTCACACACACTTAAAATTTTGGGCAAAAGATGCAGGGGGATTAGAGGAAGAACATTTTTTACACCCCAATTGGCAATGATCTGGAATTCGCTGCCTACAAGAGTGGTGGAAATGGAGATGATCAATGATTTCAACAGGAAATTGATGGGTACTTGAGGGAAATAAGTGTGCAGGGCTATGAGGATACAGTGGAGGAATGCGACTGACTGGATTGCTAGACAGAGAGCCAAGTTGGGCCAAATAGCCTCCTTCTGTGTTGTAATGACTCCAAGGGCTGGATTTTCATTACGGAAGCAGGAACCAGGTCTGGTTTGGGTCAGAGACCCACCTCTGGTGGGAAACTGATTCACATGGAGATTTTCAAATGAGTGAGCCCTTAATTGGTATGGAGACGGGTTTCCTGTCCACCTAGAATCAGTGAGGCCGGGAATGGAGGTGAGTGACATCAAGTGTGGGACTCATGTAGACTCCCAGCAGCCATCACTGAGGCTACCTGTTGTCCTGAGGGAGAGATCTGCTTTCCACAGCAGCAGAGGGAAACGAGATGTCACAGGGGAGCTGGAGGGCAGGTGCTAGGGACAGGGCAGAACCTCACTTTATCGATGCTGACCTGGATCTAATGCTGGAGGCTGTGAGGAAGTGGGGAGAGGTCCTCTTCCCAAAGGGTGGCAGGAAGAGGCCATCTTGTTGTGCAGCAGGGGCAATTCTCTGTTCAGTGTTAGCCCCCTCATCCTCATCTTCCTTCTCCTTTCCTATCTCCTGCTCCTCCCTCGATGAGCTGGCTTCTTTCTGGGCTTCACTATTGTTAAAGTCTACACCTCTCTGGAGAGCCATGTTATGGAGAGCGCAGCAGACCATCAAAAAGACCGAGACCATTGCAAGATGGTATTGGAAGGCACCATCCGATTGGTCCAGGCACCAGAATCGCGTCTTCAGAAGCCCGATGGCCAGCTCATTGTTTGACCAGCTGAGCAGGTGAAAGTGGTTGTATTACCTCTGTCTGGGGCTCCATAGAGGGGTCAGTAGCCATCACTTCAAGGGACTTCCCTTGTCCCCTTGGAGCCATCTATGCACTTTGGGGGTTGGCATGAAGATATGAGGCAGCCGGGAATGGTGGAGGATGAAGGAGACAGGGCAGCTGCCAGGAAAGCGAGCATACACATGCAGGAAGCTCTTGTTGTGGTCACAGACCAGTTGGACGTTGAGGGATCCAAAGTCCTTCCTCTAGATGGATCTCACTGGTTGGTTGCTGGGTGCCTTGATGGCCATACGGGTGCAATCAATGAAGCCCTGCACCTGGGGGAATTCAGCGATGGAAGTGAAAACCAAAGCCCTCTGTGCCTGTGCAGGCCCATCTCTGACAAAGTGGATGTAGTCCCCCTCCCTCTGGAATATGGCATCTGTGACCTGCCTGATAGCACGATGAGCTGCTGACTGCGAGATGCCACCAAAGTCTGCAGCTGATCCATGGAACAACCCAGTTGCATAGAAATTCAGGGCGACAGTGACCTTGACAGCTGCAGGTAACGGACTGCCATGCGGGACATGAGGCCTCAGGTCATTGTGGATTAAAGCTAAAAGGTCCGAGACCATCTGCCTGGATAGGCACAGCCCTATGGCACTGGCGCTCTGACTCTTGGGTGGTAGACCTGATGTCTTCCCTTATTCCCCTTGCAGCCCCCCAGCTCCTCTGGCCTCCTGCTGTCTAGAAGGTTGCACCTGTCAGAGAAGCCTGTTCCCATCTGAACTCCCTCAGCTGGGGTTCATTCATTCACCAGGCCTTCTGCCAACCCCAGGTGTCCAAGTGATGCCAGCAAGCTCACATGTTTCTCCGGATTCTACAACTCACCACTAAGGAAAGCGAGTCTTACAGTTCCAGCAATGGCTACTCTGTGGCATGTTTGAAGCAGCTGAGCTTTATTTTGTGCCTCAGCATTATTTTAATCAGCCCTGCCCATAGCCGTCATAGCTCTCATCTCTCATAGCTGGGTAAGTAACTAAATGTACAGGGAAAGGTCGACAGTTCTTTTTAATGGAGTTGGTAGTTTTTCTTTAGGGAATCAAGGTCCCTAGTGTAAATAATCTAATTTTTGGGTAATTTAAGGGGATAAATTAAGGGTACATCATGGCAGGGCAGCTCGACAGCGTGGAGTGCTCCTCCTGTGCAATATGGGAAGTCAGGAACACTTCCAGTGTCCAGGGTGAACACATGTGCAGGAAGTGTCTCCAGCTGCAGCTACTCGAAATCCACGTTCAAGATCTGGAGCGGCGGCTGGAGGCACTGTGGAGCATCTGTGAGGCTGAGATCATTGTGGATAGCACGTACAGGGAGGTGGTCACACCACAGGTAAAGACTGCTCAGGGAGAAAGGGAATGGGTGACCGCCAGGCAGAGCAGAATAACTAGGCAGGTAGTGCAGGAGTCCCCTGGGTCCATCTCCCTATCTAAAAGATTTTCCACTTTGGATACTGTTGAGGGAGATAGCATCTCATGGGAATGCAGCAAGAGTCAAGTTTGTGGCACCACGGGTGGCTCTGCTGCACATGAGGGTAGGAAAAGGAGTGGGAGAGCTAGAGTGATAGGGGATTCTATCATAAGGGGTAAGGATAGGCATTTCTGAAGCTGCAAATGTAACTCCAGGATGGTATGTTGCCTCCCTGGTGCTAGGGTAAAGGATGTAATGGAGTGGCTGCAGGACATTCTGAAGGGGGATGGTGAACAATCAGAGGTCGTGGTACACATTGGTACCAATGACATAGGTAGAAAGAGGGATGAGGTCCTGCAACAAGAATTTAGGGAGCGAGGTAGCAGATTAAAAAGCAGGACCTCAAAGGTTGTAATCTCTGGATTACTCCCGGTGCTACGTGCTAGTGAGTATAGGAATAGGAGGATAGAGCAGATGAATGAGTGGCTGAGGAGATGGTGCAGGGGGGAAGGTTTTAATTTCCTGGATCACTGGGTCTATTTCTGGCAAAGGTGGGACCTGTACAAGTTGGCGTGTTGCACCTGAACCGACACGGGTACAACATCCTTGCTGGGAGGTTTGCTAGTGCTGTTGGGAGGGGTTTAAACTAATTTGGCAGAGGGATGGGATACAGAGTGGAGGTACAGTAGGAGGTGATGCACAGTCAATATAGAAGAGAAACTGAGTCAGTCTGGAAGGCAGAGCAAATATAGACCTGTTAAGGCACAAGTGAAAAATGCAAGGCAGGTTTACATCTATTTTAATGCAAAGAATCTTACTAGTAAGGAAGATGAATTGAGGGCATTGATTAGCACATGGGATTATGATATTATTGCTATCACAGAGACATGGTTGAGGGAGGGGCAGGACTGGCAGCTCAATATTCCAGGGTATAGAATCTTCTGGCGTGACAGGGGAGGTGGCATTGCACTGTTGATCAAGGAGTCAATTACTGCAGTAAGGAGGGATGATAACTTAGAAGGTTCCTCAAATAAAGCCATATGGGTAGAACTTAAAAACAAAAAGGGGCAATCACTTGGCTGGGAGTGTACCACAGGCCTCCAAACAGTCAGTGAGAGATAGAGGAGCAGATATGTAGGCAAATCTCAGAGAGGTGTAAAAATAATAGAGTAATAATAGTAGGGGATTTCAGCGTCCCAATATCAACTGGAATAGTCTTAGTGCAATCGACTTAAATGGGGTGCAATTCTTAAAATGCATACAGGAGAGCTTTTTGAGCCAGTGCGTAGAAAGTCCAACAAGAGAAGGGGCAGTACTGGGTCTAATCCTAAGGAATGAAGTAGGACAAGTGGTAGAAGTGTCAGTGGGGGAGCATCGGGGACTGTGACCATAACTGTGTAAGATTTAAGGTAGTTATGGAAAAGGACAAAGATGGACCGGAAATAAAGGTACTGAATTGGGAGAAGGCCGATTTCAATTTGATTAAACAGGATCTGGCCAAAGTGGACTGGGAGCAGCTACTTGTAGGAAAGTCTACATCAGACCAGTGGGAGTCATTCAAAGAGGAAATAGTGAGGGTTCAGAGCCAACATGTACCCGTTAAGGTGAAGGGTAGGACCAACAAGTCCAGGGAACCCTGGATGTCAAGGGATATAGAGGATTGGATCAGGAAAAAAAAGAAGGCTTATGGCAGATTCAGAGTGCTGAAAACAGCAGAGGCACTACAGGAGTGCAAAAGTGTGGGGGAGGGGTGGGGGGGGTGGTGGTGGTTACTGTGCAGGGGGGTACTTTAAAAAGTAATTAGGAGAGCAAAGATGGGGGGCATGAAAAAACACTGGAGGCCAAGATAAAGGAAAATCCCAAGGCATTTTATAAGTATATCAAGGGCAAGAGTATAACCAGGGAAAGAGTAGGGCCCATTAGGGACCAAAGTGGCAATCTGTGTGTGGAGCCGGAGGACATAGGTGTGGTTTTAAATGATTACTTTTCATCTGCGTTCAATATGGAAAAGGACAATGTAGGTGTAGAGATCAGGGAGGGGGATTGTGATATACTTGAACATACGTATTAGCTGTTTTAGGAGGCTTGAAAGTGGATAAATCCCCAGGCCCAGATGAGATGCATCCCAGGCTGTTATGTGAGGCGAGGGAGGAGATAGCAGGGGCTCTGACACAAATTTTCAAATCCTCTCTGGCCACAGGAGAGGTACCAGAGGACTGGAGGACAGCAAATGTGGTACCATTATTCAAGAAGGGTAGCAGGGATAAACCAGGTAATTACAGGCCGGTGAGTCAAACATCAGTGGTTGGGAAATTATTGGAAAAAGTACTGAGGGACTGGATTAATCTCCGCTTGGAGAGGCAGGGATTAATCAGGTATAGTCAGCATGGCTTTGTCAGGCAGAGATCATGTCTAACTAACTTGATTGAATTTTTCGAGGAGGTGACAATATGTGTAGATGAGGGTAAAGCAGTTGTAAAGTAGTCTACATGGACTTCAGTAAGACTTTTCATAAGGTCCCGCATGGGAGATTGGTTAAGCAGGTAAGAGCCCATGAGATCCAGGGCAATTTGGCAAATTGGATCCAAAATTGACTTAGTGGCAGGAGGCAGAGGGTAATGGTCGAGGGTTGTTTTTGCGAGTGGAAGCCTGTAACCAGTGGTGTACCACAGGGATCGGTGTTGGGACCCTTGCTGTTCGTAGTGTACATTAATGATTTAGACATGAATATGGGAGGTATGATCAGTAGGTTCACAGATGATACGAAAATTAGTGGTGTCGTAAATAGTGAGGAGGAAAGCCTTAAATTGCAGGATGATATAGATAGGCTGATAAGATGGGCAGAGCAGTGGCAAATGGAATTTAATCCTGAGAAGTGTGAGGTGATGCATTTTGGAAGGACTAACAAGGTAAGGGAATATACAATGGATGGTAGGACCCTGGGAAGTACAGAGGGTCAGAGGGACCTTGGTGTTCTTGTCCATAGATCACTGAAGGTAGCAACACAGGTAGATAAGGTAGTTAGGAAGGCATATGGGATACTTGCCTTTATTAGCCGAGGCATAGAATATAACAGCAGGGAGGTTATGATGGAGCTGTATAAAACGCTAGTTAGGTCACAGATGGAGTACTGTGTACAGTTCTGGTCACCACACTATAGGAAGGATGTGATTGCACTGGAGAGGGTGCAGAGGAGATTCATCAGGATGTTGCCTGGGCTGGAGCATTTCAGCTATGGAGAGTGACTAAAAAGGCTAGGGTTCTTTTTCTTGGAGCAGAGAAGGCTGAGGGGGGACATGTATACAAAATTATGAGGAGCATTGATAGTTTAGATCGGAAGACATTTTTTCCCTTGGCAGAGGGGTCAAGAACCAGGGGGCATAGATTTAAGGTAAGGTGCAGGAGGTTTAGAGGGGATTTGAGGAAAAGTTTTTTCACCCAGAGGGTGGTTGGAATGTGGAACACACTGCCTGAAGAGGTGGTAGAGGCAGGAACCCTCACAACATTTAAGATGTATTTAGATGAGCGCTTGAAACGCCATAGCATTTAAGGCTACGGAGCAAGTGCTGGAAAATGGGATTAGAATAGTTAGGTGCTTGATGGCCGGCACAGACACGATGGGCCAAAGGGCCTGTTTATGTGCTGTTTAACTCTATGACTCTCAGCATTGTTCATGGATCCATGGACAAGACATGGTGTTCTCCCTGTTCCCTAACTTTAAATCTTCAGAACTGCTGCTAACAAGCCTGTTAATCAGCCTCAGAAGTTTGTCACCATCCTCTGTCTACTCCATGATGACATGCAAGCTGTGATCTTCACCAACGGAACCACCACAAACCCCATCTCAGCCAAGACTGGGGTCAAGCAAGGTGTGTCATCGCACCAACCCTCTTCTCCATTTTCCTTGCTGCAATGTTACACGTCACCTCCAGTAAACTGCCTGCAGGTGTGGAGCTAATCTACAGAACTGACGGGAAACTGTTCAACCTACTCTACCTTCAATTCAAAACCAAAGTGATTCCAGCCTCAGTCGTCGAGCTTCAGTATACAGATTACGTTTTTGTGTGCGCTTACTCTGAAACTGAGCTCCAGGACATTGTTGACTCCTTCTCCGAAGCATATGAGAAAATATGTCTTTCACTAAACACTCAGAAAACAAAGGTCCTCTTCCAACCAGCTCCCACAGTAGAACACATCCCCACTGTCAATCTAGATCAATGGTGAGGTCCTGGAAAATGCGAATCATTTTCCACATCTTGTGAGCCTCCTCTCAGTGAAGGCAGACATAGAATATGACTATTGCTGTAAAATGGGATTAGAGTAGTTAGGTGCTTGATGGCCGGCACAGGGCCTGTTTCTGTGCTGTATAACTCTATGACTCTGTTGCTAGACGACAAGGTTCATCATCGCCTCCAAAGTGCCAGCTCACCATTCAGCCGACTGAGGAAGAGATTATTTCAGGATCAGGATCAGGATCTCAAACCCAAGGCTAAGATCATGGTTTACCAGGCAGCATTGATCCTGTGTTCCTATGACCTGAACAACCTACAGCAGGCACCTCAAAGCACTGGAGAAGTACCACCAGGGTGCCTCTGCAAGATCCTCCAAATATGGTGACAAGAAAGGCAGTCCAACAACAGCCTCCTCTCCTAAGCCAACCTGCCCAGCATTGGGCCACTAATCACCCAAAAACAGCTCCGCTGTGTGGGACATGTCGTTCGTATGCCTGACACCAGTCTCTACTTAGAACTTGGTTGCAGCAGGAGACTCCCAGGTGGACAGCAGAAACGCTTTAGAGATGTCCTTTAAGCATCCCTGAAGAGATAAAACATTTCTGTCAACTCCTGGGGGTCCCTGGCTTGTGACCGTCCTAGATGGAGAAAGCTTATTTGGGAAGGCATTGTACATCTCGAGGGACTTCATCGGGAACATGCAGAGGTGAATTCGAGGCATTGGAGGGAGCGCACAAACCTCCCAACTACTCAACTATCTGACCCCTGAAGCACCACCTGCCCCTCAAGTAGCAGGGTCTGCAGCTCACGCATTGGACTTATCAGCCATCGCAGAAGCTATCAAACTGGAGTGGAAGCAAGTCATCCCTGATCTCGATGCCTAAGAAGAAGAGAAAGAGTAATAATATCCACAATGAGCTCAACAGACACTTAATTGGAGATATGGGGGGTGGTGGGGGGAGGGGGGTGGAGGTTCTGTTCCCTCCCTCTCAGCGCCCTTTAAAAATGGTGTCACATTCTGGAGGCGGTGCTCCCAGTGCTGACCTCTTAGAAAGTGATCTGTAAATTGTGCTCACCCCTGCACCCACACCCGGTGAGCATTAAAAATCCAGCCCTAAGACTCTACGGTGATTTCTTGAATGTTGCCTACATCAATACATACACAATGGGGGAAATCAGGCTGATGAAAATCAGGTGGGTTCTACAACAACTGGGTAATCCGCTTTGCCCAATTACTGTCCATTACCCACACTGTATTTTATGGTGCATTCACTCTTCAAAGCAAATTTGGTTTTACAATGATATTAAATTTACGTAGTGTTAATTGGGTGTGAAGGCCTGAACTGATTTTTTAAGTGAAATGAAGCTCAGTGAGACTTCCCCCTTCAGGGAATCTCATTTTGCTTTATCCTGGTGTCAGTACAGACCTTACCTCCAGATTCAGGCTGCATTCACATAATAACTGCAAAGTGTGAAGTTCAACTGCTTCTCAGCAACTTAAAAAAGTTGGGGAGAGGACATCACAAAATGTCGGTGCCCTCTCCCTCACTTACCTGCAAGACCAGCTTCTGCTTCTTCAGTGCTAGAGGGGCCTCCTATCGGCCCTCCAGCCTCGAGAATCTGCCAGCCATCCTTAATTGGATGGCGAGCCCACCTTCTGACCAATAATTGGCCAATTCAGGGAAAATCACAGATGAGTGATTGTTCCCCACACAGTGTGGGCTTCTGACTCTTATTTGAGCCTGATGGCAGGGTCCTGTAGCCTGCGGGGAAAATCTTGCCCAAAATTGTTGAACTCAATGTTGAGTCCGGAAGGCTGTAAAGTGCTGAATCAAAATATGAGGTGCCGATCCTTAAACTTACTTGAGCTTCCTTGGAACAGTGTAGGCGGGATCAACAGTCTTAAAGGGATGTGAATCCTGGTGCCGGGCAGTTAACTGCATGAGCACAGTAAAATGCGTCTGGGGGTTCCCCAAACGGCTGAGACAGGATTCTCCTCACCTTTCTGGCTCAGCTTTGGGACTCCTGCCGCCTGCATAAAATTCAGCCCATTGTAATTAAGAAAGAGTGTGAAATTTTGAATGGGATAAGTGTAGTGAGAGAGGAAATATTAAGCGGTCTAGCATCTTTGATAGTAGTTGTATTACAAGGCCCAGATTTAATGTATCCCAAGCTGCTAATAGAAGAAAGAGAGGAAATAGCAGCTCTGACCATCATTTTGCAATCCTCTCTGGCTATAGGTGTGGTGTACTGGAGGACTGCTGACATGGTACTGTTTAAAAAGGAAGGAAGGAATGGACTAAATTATTACAGGCCAGTCATCCTAACCTTGGTGGTAGGTAAATTATTGGAAAAAGTTCTGAGGGATAGTATTAATTGTCATTTGGAAAAGCACAGATTAATGAAGGACATTCAGAATGGATTTGTTAAGAGGTCATTTCTGACTAACTTGATTCAATTTTTTGAGGAGATAGCAAGGAGGGTGGAAGAGAGTAACACATTTGATTTAGTCTACATAAAACATAGGAACAGGAGTAGGCCATTTAGCCCCTTGAGCCTGTTCCACCATTCAATGAGATCATGGTCGATCTGTAACCTAACTCTTCTACCCACCTTTACTCAGATCCCTTAATAGATTAGGATAATAAAAATCTATCAATTTCAGATTTAAAATTTACAATTGATCTAGCATCAGTTGCTGTTTGCAGAACAGATTTCCAAACATTCACCACCCTTTTTGTGTAGGCGCATTTCCTCATTTCATTGGGATGGTTTCAGTGAAACGAATGCTTCGCTGGTGCAAGTGATCCCCATGATCCAGCACTGAATCCTGAAGATGAACAAAACCTTCCAAATGAAAGGATTGAAAGGACTCAAAACTTGAACCAATAAAATACAAGCTCACTTACTCAAACCCCCAAAAAAAGGTCGAGCTCTAATTTTTAGACTATGCCCCCTACTCCTATACTTCCCAGCCAGTGGAAATAGTTTCTATCTACCCTATGTGTTCCCTTTAATATCTTGAAAACGTTGATCAAATCACTCCTTAACCTTCTAAATTTCATGGAACACAACCTTAGTTTATGTAATCTCTCCTTGTAATTAATTCTTGGAGTACAGGTCAGGTGGGCAGAAAACTGGTGAATGGAATTCAATGGAGAAGTCTGAGGTAATGCATTTCTGAAGGGCAAACAAGGCAAAGGAGTACACAATAAATGGTAGGATACTGAGAAATGCAGAGGAACAGATGGACCTTGGACTGCATGTACACAGATCACTGAAGTTGGCAGGACAGGTAGATAAGGTGGTTAAGAAGACAAATGGGATACTTTCCTTCATTAACGGAGGCATAGAAACATAGAAAATAGGAGCAGGAGTAGGCCATTCAGCCCTTCGAGCCTGCTCCACCATTCATTATGATCATGGCTGATCATCCAACTCAGTAGCCTGCTCCGGCTTTCGCCCCATACCCTTTGATCCCTTTAGACCCAAGAGCTATATCTAACTCCTTCTTGAAAACATACAATGTTTTGGCCTCAACTGCTTTCTGTGGTAGCAAATTCCACAGGCTCACCACTCTCTGGGCGAAGAAATTTCTCCTCATCTCAGTCCTGAAAGGTTTACCCCGTATCCTTAGACTATGACCCCTGGTTCTGGACTCCCCCATCATTGCGAACATCCTTCCTGCATCTACCCTGTCAAGTCCTGTTAGAATTTTATAGGTTTCTATGAGATCCCCCCTCACTCTTCTGAACTCCAGTGAATATAATCCTAACCGACTCAACCACTCCTCATATGTCAGTCCCGCCATCCCAGGAATCAGTCTGGTAAACCTTCGCTGCACTCCCTCTATAGCAAGAACATCCTTCCTCAGATAAGGAGATCAAAACTGCACACAATATTCCAGGTGTGGCCTCACCAAGGCCCTGTATAATTGCAGCAAGACATCCCTGCTTCTGTACTCGAATCCTCTCGCTATGAAGGCCAACATACCATTTGCCATTTTTACCGCCTGTTGAACCTGCATGCTTACCTTCAGCGACTGGTGTACGAGAACACCCAGGTCTCGCTGCATATTCCCCTCTCTCAGTTTATAGCTGTTCAGATAATAATCTGCCTTCCAGTATTTGCTACCAAAGTGGATAACCTCACATTTGTCCACATTATACTGCATCTGCCATGCATTAGCCCACTCACTCAACTTGTCCAAATCACCCTGAAGCCTCTCTGCATCCTCCTCACAACTCACCCTCCCACCCAGTTTTGTGTCATCTGCAAATTTGGAGATATTACATTTAGTTCCCTTATCTAAATCATTAATGCATATTGTGAACAGCTGGGGTCCTAGCACCGAATCCTGCGGTACCCCGCTAATCACTGCCTGCCATTCGGAAAAAGACCAATTTATCCCTACTATTTGTCTCCTGTCCGCCAACCAATTTTCTATCGATCGCAATACACTGCCCCCAATCCCAAGCGCTTTAATTTTACATGCTAATCTCTTATGTGGGACTTTGTCGAAAGCCTTCTGGAAGTCCAAGTAAACCACATCCACTGGCTCCGCCTCATCAACTCTACTAGTTACATCCTCGAAGAATTCTAGTAGATTTCTCAAGCATGATTTCCCTTTCATAAATCCATGCTGACTCTGCCCGATTCTACCACTGTTCTCTATGTGCTTTGCTATAAAATCTTTGATAATGGACTCTAGAATTTTCCCCATACTGATGTCAGGCTGACTGGTCTATAATTCCCTGCTTTCTCTCTACCTCCCTTTTTAAATAGTGGGGTTACATTAGCTACCCTCCAATCTGTAGGAACTGTTCCAGAGTCTATAAAATCTTGGAAGATGATCACCAATGCATCCACTATTTCTAGGGCCACTTCCTTAAGTACTCTGGGATGCATAACATCAGGCCCTAGGGATTTATCAGCCTTCAATCCCATCAATTTCCCCAACACCATTTCTCTAATACTGATTTCTTTCAGTTCCTCTCTCACTGAGTCCTGTAAGAATGTAAACTGTGCTAAAAGTGTATAAAAATGTATAAAACACTAGTTACCCCACAACTGGTCACCACATTACAGGAAGGATGTGATCATACTAGAAAGGGTATAGAGGAGATTTACAAGGATGTTGCCAGGAATGAACAATCTTAGCTACGAGGAAAAATTATTTAGGCTGGATTTATTTTTATTTAGAGATACAGCACTGAAACAGGCCCTTCGGCCTACCAAGTCTGTGCCGACCATCAACCACCCATTTATACTAATCCTACATTAATCCCATTACCCTCTCACATCCTCACCTTCCCTCAATTCTCCTCCCACCTACCTATACTAGGGGCAATTTATAATGGCCAATTTACCTATCAACTTGCAAGTCTTTGGCTGTGGGAGGAAACCAGAGCATCCAGCGGAAACCCACGCAGTCACAGGGAGAACTTGCAAACTCCGCACAGGCAGTACCCAGAATCGAACCCGGGTCGCTGGAGCTGTGAGGCTGCAGTGCTAACCATTGCGCCACTGTGCTGCCCTACTGCGCCACAGAGGAAGGTAAGGGGAGATTAAATTGAGATGTATAAAATTGTAAGGGGCTTAGATAGAGTGGATAAGGCACACCTTAGCAGAGAGATGAATAACAAGGAGGCATAGATTTAATGTAATTGGTAAAAAGATTAGAGGGGAGTTGAGGAGAAATCTTTCCACCCAGAATGTGGTGGGGACCTGTAACTCACTGCCTGAAAGGATGGTAAAGGCAGAAACTCTCATCACATCTAAAAAATACTTGAGGTCACATCACATACAAGGCTACGAACCAAGAGTTGGAAAGTGGATTAGGCTGCATAGCTCTTTTCTGGCCGGCACAAAAGTGATGAGTCAAATGGTCTCCTTCTGTGCTGTAAATTTTCTATGTTTTTATAAGGCTTCCTGCCTCCTCTTCCTCTCGCCGACAGCAGTTTGCCTTCTTCTTTGCTGCCTTTGCTCCATGTTCCTCTTATGATTCAGGCCAAGGGGTTTGTTACTACATCACCCATGACTGGAAGGGAGTGGTTTGACCAGAATCCTTGAAGTCAAAACTAAAGCCTTCTCTATATGCAGCACCACACCCTGTCAATTTCACCAACTTTATAAAAAACTCTGCAAGCCACCAAGCATGTCTACAAACTCCGACAGAGCCAGTAGAAATTAATCAGCAACTAACCTGCCCTCCAATTCCAATGCCTCCTACTCCACTGGTGTCAGGATAGCCAGGACTGGGACGCCACCACTGGTCCAGATCCTTTCCTTTGCATTTTGAGCTCTCTTTTCCAGTAGACCACAAATATGAACACTGTTAATTGCCCAGCAAAGACTAGCACAGCACCTAAGCTGGTGGCAGCCTAGCTGTTCATGATGGGGGCACACAAATGCCTCCTCCATGCGGCCACTTTGGAGCGACCGTGCCACAGTCAACACTGACAGATGAGCACCATTGCTGTGGTGCAGCCATGCCTCTGACATGATGTGCTGTTGCCTGACCCCATTGCCTCCGACTGGGAGGGCATTCCCTCTCCACCAACCTCTCCCTCAGAAATGCTGCATGTAAGCCCTCAAGGAAACAAGGTGTGGAGTACTCACCTTGGCTGAATGAACAAGGTCATTCACCCACTTGTGGCACTGCAGTCAGGTTCAATGGATGACCCCATGGCTGTTAACCCCCGCTGCGATCTCTGTCCAGGATTGCTTGGTCAGGCGGCCAGTCTCCTCCTCTCATCCCTGGGGAAGAGGACCTCTCTCCTTTCCTGAGTAGCTTGGAGGACAGTCCACAGGGAGAATTCCCTGAACCATCTCGGGGAGACTGTAACATAGTGGTAATGCCATTGTACTAATAATCCAGAGACCCAGGCTAATGCCCTGGGGACACTGGATCAAATCCCACCATGGCAGCTAGTGGAATTTGAAATCAATTAATTCATAAAAATCTGGAATTCAAAACTTGTCTTAGTAATGATACCATGAAACTATCATCGATGGTCAGAAAAACCCATCTGGTTCACAAATGTCCTTTAGGGAAGGAAATCTGCTGTTCTTATCTGGTCTGGCCTACATGTAACTCCAGACCCCAACTAATTTGGTTGACTCTTAACTGCCCTCTGAAATGGCCTAGCAAGCCACTCAGTTTGAGGGCAATTAGGGATGGGGAACAAACACTGGTCTTGCCAGTGACACCCACATTCCATGAAAGAATAACTGTGGGGCCACTTGGGATCTTGAAAAGTAAGACCTACCTACAATCAAGGACTTAACAGTGAGCTCGAAGAACAGTAACCAAAACCATCTTCAGATATTGCCTCAAATTTTTACACTTTATTTCTTCTGCTCTTTTCTGTCTCTATCTGCATGTCTGTTTCGTGTATGCATGCTAGCATGGGCACGTTGCATATTTGTGGGTGTTTAAGTTTAATAAAGCTCAACCTTTTTCTTTAAACCTAAGAAAACCTGTTTGTCTAATTTCTTTGCCTTATAATTGGAAGTTAGTGAACAAGGGTTCACTAAGGGGAGCTAAAAAAAAGTGTGTTTAAAATTAAACCCTGTTATGGTAACACAGCTGAAGGCTGAAAGGGAACCCTAGATCCCTTTCTCACCTGGTCCTAACAGAAATTTAGGTGCTGCCGTCCTAGATTTACCCACAGACAAATGAGATAAATTGGAGGGAAGCCAAATTGTTCCCAATCAAAAAGAGTAAGATTTCAATACAGGTTTTCTTTTGGTAGTGTGTGATTGAGTACTAACATGTTTGCGACTGAAGCTAGTAGCTCTCCAAGCCAGGTAAAGTAACTTGGGATATGTTAAAAGGACTATCTATGGAGGAGTTGAGGAAAATGGCTGAGGAGTGTGGGATCACTGTACGTGACAAGGCTAGGAAGTCTTAACTCCGAAAGCTGGTGGCCAACCATTTTTCCTTGAATCTGAAGAAGCAGAAACACGGTTAGAAGTGAACTCCGACAGGGTACTGCTAGCAAAGATACAATTGGAACAAAGGAAACTTGAATTCGAAGACAGGGAAAGAGAAAGAGAGAGACGGGAGAGAGAGAGAGAGAGAGAGAGAGAAAGAGCCTTCCAGAAGGAACGTGAAGACAAAGAGAAGCAGGAGAGAGAGAGAGAGAACCTTCCAGAAAGAACGCAAAGAAAGAGAGCTGAAGCGGCTTGAGTTAACTAGGGGGCAACAGAGCAACCCCAATGAAAGCATGGCCAATATGGAGCAGCATAATTCAGGGCAGAGTACAGAATTGTTAAAACTATCTCAACTAAACCCAAAATTCAATGAGGAAGATGTGGAAGCTTTTTTTGTGTCCTTTGAGAAACTGGCAAGGCAGCTAAAATGGCCAGCTGAGACCTGGCCTCTTTTATTTCAAAGCAAGCTAACCAGAAAAGCCCATGAGGTTTATTGCCTGTTGCCAGATGAGAGTTCATCAAATTATGAACTGACCAAAAATGCTATCCTCCGGGCATATGAATTAGTACCCGAAGCCTATTGCCAAAAGTTTAGAACCCTCAAGAAGCAAGCTAATCAACCCCACCAGAGTTGCTAACAGCATTTACAGGTCCTGCAGAGGCAAAGAAAGACCTCTAGGGGGCAGAGAAACCATGAGGGTGATGCCTCATCTAGTCAAAGTGCCACAGGGGAGTGCAGTAGAGTCTGCACAAATACCTGCAGGCAGGTGTGTCCCAGAGGACAAAGGGGAGATTAGCAAAGAATCTTCACCCACAGTTAGAAAAAAGAGAACCACCCATCTCCTGAAGTCAAAAGCCTTTGCATGACTCAGCAAAGCACTGAAAGAGAGTTCCAGATAGACCCGCCCACTACAGACTCTCGTGGAAAAAAATTCCAATTTGCGGCTAATTAAATCTAATCCCCACACCACCCCGCCCCCCCCCCCCCCCACTTTGCAGACCTCAACAGGAACAAAGAGCTTAGGCAGTCACGGAAATGGGCAAACTGAAGAAAAACTTCCCCAAAGTACAACAGGTTTATTGGGATGCCAAAAAAGGCAGTTTAAAGCAACACTGCTACCAAGAAAAGTCTTAGGATTTATGAATGAATGTGAATGACTGAGAGAGAGAGACGCATGCTTTTTCCTGTATCTTACGTCTTCTCTCTCAACCCTTTTTAATGAAATGCGCTTTTTTCAAATTGCATCTCAATCTGCTGGGTGTGGAAGGGTTATGCAGGCCCCCACCTGCCAAGAATGATGCATATTAATTTTGTCATATGAACATTGATATTAAACTGTTGCTTGGAAGAAGCGAAGGCCTGTTGAAGGGCTGCCAGATACTTAGCTGATAAACATTTGCATACTAACAGACAGTGCTTGTGGAGACAAAGGACCATTCCCTGACCCATTCAACCCACAATGGATTTTGATCACCAGACATTGAAGGTGTAAGGAAGAGCATTCCAGAGACTGCTAAGGTGATACAATCCACAAAAGCCAGGACTGGTTAAGCCAGCTGGTCACATAATTAACTGGCTGGTCCAGGGCTTTTTGAACCAGCCACAGAGTTTGAACTCAGAAGGAAAGACTGTTTGCTCCTGGAGAGAGAAGACCTCTCCTGTCTGCTCCCATCTCTTTCTCACAAGCTTCTGGACCCACTGAGGACACATGAGCTTCAAGAGAGAAAAGTCTCCTACATCAAACAAGGTTTAAGAAGAATACTAGGCACCAACGAAAAGTAAGACCTACCTACAATCAAGGACTTGACAGTGAGCTCGAAGAACAGTAACCAAAACCATCTTCACTTTTACACTTTATTCCTTCTGCTTTTTTCTGACTCTATCTGCATGTGTGTATCGCATATGTATGCTAGCGTGGGCACGTCGCGCATCCGTAGGCATTAACCAAATTAGAGTTTAAGTTTAATAAAGATCAACCTTTTTTCTTTAAACCTAAGAAAACCTGTTTGGCTAGTTTATTTGCCTTATAATTGGAAGTTAGTGAACAAGGATTCACTAAAGGGAGCTAAAAAAAAGTGTATTTAAAATTAAACCCTGTTACGGTAAGACCAGGTGAAGGCTTAGAGGGAACCTTAGATACCTTTCTCACCTGGTCGTAACAAAGGTAACGGGGAATCTCAAGGCAGCAGGGATACTCACAACAACAGCGAAATGCAACGCACTAGCGAAACTCAAGGCAGCAGTGATATTCAAGGCAGCAGGGGCATTCAAAGAGTATTGGCAGCCCTTTAAATAAGGTGCCATGTCCGCCGCCTCATTGTCCGCCTTGACTGGCTGCACCCCCCCCAAACCCTCCCTGCCTGCCGGCAGTTAATTGGTTGGCCAGCTCAAGGTTGCTTCCTCCCAGTCGCTCACCTCGCAAGCAGCAGCGGCACCCACTTCCGGTCCTGGTGGCGAGACCTTGGCCGGAATTTTACAGTGGGCGGACGGGAGCCGGACTCCGACGTAAATGTCGATGCCGAACCCCCTTCCGCCCAGCCTGGGGATCCGTCCCGTATTTTACGAATCCCCAGGCTTTAATTGACCGGAGGCGGGAATTCCACCCACTCGAGGGAGGAGGTCCCGCCTTAGTGAGCTGCCGGCCAATCAGCTCTTAGCCTCAGCAGCGCCACCGGGAGCGGTGGCCACTGCTGGGACTGCAACCCAGCCAACCGAGGAGGATACCAAGGAGCCGGGACTGAAGGTAAGTTTGGGTTGCCTCCCCCTGTGCCCGATTGCCAGGACCCCCCACCCACCAGGGTGCTATAACTGGGCGGCCTTTCACGTCCCCGGCACACCCACTTGCCAAGGGTAAAATACGCGTGGAGGCGGACGAGGGCCCTTAAGTGGTCACTTAAAGGTCTTGATTGGCCTCGGGCGGGCGCACCGCTACTCACCCCCTGCCCCCCTGCCAGACCTCCGTAAATTTGGTCGGAGGCGGAATCGGGGCAGTTAGGCCTCCCGGAGCCTGTCGCTCAATTTTAGGCCTCCCCCAAGCCACCATCCGACCCGCTGGGGCGGCGTAAAATTTGGGCCCTCGGGCCAACCTGCAAAATCCAGTCCAATGATTCTGCGCTTGTATTTGAAGGGAGTGTAGATGAGAGAATCAGGGCTACAATGTTGTAGGCCTGTCTCTAACTCATGTTGCCTAAGAACTGCTGAAAATGCAGGGTAACCGAATTCACCCTTGGTTTTCACAGTTATTTTTCATATTCTTGTTCAAAACACTGAATATAACTGGGTTTGAAAAAAGCACATGAAACTATCATTTAAGGTTACAGGAAGAAACCTGCGAGCCAGAAGCAGTTCTTGTGGAAGGAAATGGGTAATTTGTCCCAATTTTAATCCCAAAAGCAATCTTCTGAGAGCAACATTCGCACCAGAAGCCTTGATTTACAATTATGTATGAGAGGCAATGAACTCTCATTAAAGCAACTAGATAAGGTATTGTGTTTTCTGACAGATTCTATATAAGTTTTTTTTCTCTGCTGAACTAAGACTGACTTCCAACTACAAAGTTCACAGTGATAAAATAACAATGTGTCAGGGAGCAATTGGTAATATTCTGTTTTGAAGAATGAACAAAAATGAATAATGGCTCCATACTTAATCAAAACAGGATGTTTTTGTAGCCCAGTTGATCAAATCAATTTGTTTTTAAAATTCTGTGCACTTGTTATAAATGACTTTCTCCCCACTTTCAATGGCTTCGGTCTTCTCAATGTTTAACTTGAAAATAATGGGGCATCAAAAACTGGGGGCTAAATTTTTCACGGCCCACAGGAAACATTGTGGGGCAGGACTTCGTTCTACCCACGCAACACTGCTGGAAACTCCTAGAATAAGGCAGTTTCAGTGCTATTCCCACTCCTCACTGGTTTACTGTTGCTGGAAAGGAGGGAGGTGCAATTTTGTTGCAACTGCTCAAAGGTCCATAATCACTTGAAATTGAAGATAGAGAGAAAAAGCAGAAACCAGTTTGAAATGGCAGAAGGAGCAGCTTCATTAGGGCCATCTGCTGGGATTAAACCCCCCACATACACAAAAGCTTCCATGGAGGTTCTCTTGGCTGTGATAAATGGCCAGGAGGAACTGGCTTCACAGCACACATGACAAGAAGCCCAAGAAATGGGTGGTTCAGGCAGTATGGAGGGAGATGCTGCAGGGAATAACTACCACCTTTACCACCCCATATGCTGCAACACAGTAAACAAATAAGGTTAATCAGGGTAAGTGAAGTCATAAGTTGCCATGCACATTCTGGAAGAATTCTACAACCACAACTCACCTATAACTACCATGTCCTCCCAGTGTAAATGAAGGGATGAATAAATCTACCAGGTATGTGATGCTTTGTGAATAATCACCCTCCTCTCATACCATTCCACTATGCCTCATCTGAGTGCCTGAGACCAAGGGCAGTTGTGTTAGATTGAAAAGGGAAGTGATTTATGTATAGTGTGCACCTGAAAACATTCTCAAGATGAATATCTACAGACACCTGCATGAAATTAAAAGTCATTTCTATCAGGCACCTTTATCAAACTATTCTTTTTAGAACAAAGAACAAAGAACAGTACAGCACAGGAACAGGCCATTCGGCCCTCCAAGCCTGTGCCGATCTTGATGCCTGCCTAAACTAAAACCTTCTGCACTTCCGGGGTCCGTATCCCCCTATTCCCATCCTATTCATGTATTTGTCTAGATGCCTCTTAAACATCGCTATTGTACCTGCTTCCACCACCTTCCCCGGCAGCAAGTTCCAGGCACTCACCCCACCCTCTGTGTAAAGAACTTGCCTCGCACATCCCCTCTAAACTTTGCCCCTCTCACCTTAAACCTATGTCCCCTAGTAACTGACTCCTCCACCCTGGGATAAAGCTTCTGACTATCCACTCTGTCCATGCCACTCATAACTTTGTAAACCTCAATCATGTTGCCCCTCCACCTCCGTCGTTCCAGTGAAAACAGTCCGAGTTTATCCAACCTCTCCTCATAGCTAATGCTCTCCAGACCAGGCAACATCCTGGTAAACCTCCTCTGTACCCTCTCCAAAGCCTCCATGTCCTTCTGCTAGTGTGGCGACCAGAATTGCATGCAATATTCTAAGTGTGGCCTAACTAAAGTTCTGTACAGCTGCAGCATGACTTGCCAATTTTTATACTCTATGCCCCGACCGATGAAGGCAAGCATGCCGTATGCCTTCTTGACTACCTTATCCCCCTGCGTTGCCACTTTCAGTGACCTGTGGACCTGTACGCCCAGATCTCTCTGCCTGTCAATACTCCTAAGGGTTCTGCCATTTACTGTATACTTCCCACCTGCATTAGACCTTCCAAAATGCATTACCTCACATTTGTCCGGATTAGACTCCATCTGCCATTTCTCTGCCCAAGTCTCCAACCGATCTATATCCTGCTGTATCCTCTGACAATCCTCATCACTATCTGCAACTCCACCAACCTTTGTGTCGTCCACAAACTTACTAATCAGACCAGCTACATTTTCCTCCAGATCATTTATATATACCACAAACAGCAAAGGTCCCAGCACTGATCCCTGCGGAACAACACTAGTCACATCCCTCCATTCAGAAAAGCACCCTTCCACTGCTACCCTCTGTCTTTTATGACCGAGCCAGTTCTGTATCCATCTTGCCAGCTCACCTCTGATCCTGTGTGACTTCACCTTTTGTACCAGTCTGCCAGGAGGGACCTTGTCAAAGGCTTTACTGAAGTCCATATAGATAGCATCCACCGCCCTTCCTTCATCAATCATCTTTGTCACTTCCTCAAAAAACTCAATCAAATTAGTGAGACATGACCTCCCCTTCACAAAGCCATGCTGCTTCTCGCTAATAAATTCATTTGTTTCCAAATGGGAGTAAATCCTGTCCTCTCCAGACGAATCCTCTCTAATAATTTCCCTACCACTGACGTAAGGCTCACTGGCCTATAATTTCCTGGATTATCCTTGCTAGCCTTCTTAAACAAAGGAACAGCATTGACTATTCTCCAGTCCTCTGGGACCTCACCTGTAGCCAATGAGGATGCAAAGATTTCTGTCAAGGCCCCAGCAATTTCTTCCCTTGCCTCCCTCAGTATTCTAGGGTAGATCCCATCAGGCCCTGGGGACTTATCTACCTCAATGGTTTGCAAGACATCCAACTCCTCCTCCTTTTTGATAATGCTTATGACTGAGACTATCTACACGCCCTTCCCTAGGCTCATCATCCACCAAGTTCTTCTCTTTGGTAAATACTGATGCAAAGTACTCATTTAGTACCTCGTCCATTTCCTCTGGCTCCACACGTAGATTCCCTTCTCTGTCCTTGAGTGGGCCAACCCTTTCCCTAGTTACCCTCTTGCTCTTTATATACGTATAAAAAGCCTTGGGTTTTTCCTTAAAAGGTAAAGGTTGCCGATAAACAGTAGAAAAAAGTGCCTTTGGGAGGTGGAAGGATTATGTTTAGTGTGCACGAGAGGGAAACTTCAACTCCTCAGCAGACATACTGAGGTGATGGGAGATGGAGAAGTTGGAAGAGAGCTGCCAGAAGACATTTTGGGAAGTCCTGAAGTTGTGAAATTGTGAAAAGTGCTATGTAAATGCATGCATGTTCTTTTTTTAAGTGTGTTGCTCAGTAAGTGTGAAGAATATTTTTTCATTATAATCTGCCATTTATCAAAATAGTGTCTCTGTTGTGTGCATACACTTTGGGTGCAGGCCATGCCGAACACTATTTTGGGGAGGCCATTTAGTTGAGTGTTAGGAGCATGAGTCGCAAGTATGCAGAGTAGGTAGATCGTGATGTCAGTCAGTGTGTAATGATGATTTGATACCAGCACTGCCATTTTAAACCTGATTGCTCCAGATAACACCTTCTCTTAACCTCACACACAGCTTAACATGTGTTCAGCAGCAAGAAGCATACCCTATCAGTGCTATTTAAAGGGATCATCAATTCCTTTCAGATTAGTTCCTGATTGATTTCCGTTGGCTGCTGCTGAGTTAGTAAATGTCTCTGGTGGTTTGTACTGCTCTTCAAAGTTACTGAAGTCTACAGGGAGTGGTATGGCACATTGGTTCTGGTTTCAAGGGTTCTGTTCAATCATGGGTGCTGTTTCGTCTTTATGTTGTTTCTGGTTCCCAGATGTTGGAAAGAATCAAATTTTAAACTTGAAAAACGCCAGAGCCAGTCTTGTTTATTTCAGCACCATGCTTGCGTTGTGGAACCCGGTTGAACATATAACATGACTCCCCAGTGCAGCCGTGAATGAGGCCTCCCCCACTGGAACACTGACACATAACAACTAATTCTAGCTAATTAGTTCCTAACACTTTACAGGTATTATAACAATATATACGTATATAACATCCCTCTTTCTTTAAAACATAATGCCCCTATATCAATATAACTGTCAATATAAATAAAGAAGATTATCATCCGACTTGTGGAAATAATCTGAACCCCTTCGTCGAAACATAGAAAATAGGGCTTAATGGCCTACTCCTGCTCCTTTGAGCCTGCTCCACCATTCATCATGATCATGGCTAATCAGCCAACTCAGTAACCTGGTCCTGCTTTCGCCCCATATCCTTTGATCCATTTTGCCCCAAGAACTATATCTAACTCCTTCTTGAAAACATACAATGTTTTGGCCTCAACTGCTTTCTGTGATAGTGAATTCCACAGGCTCACCACTCTCTGGGTGAAGAAATTTCTCCTCATCTCAGTCCTGAAAGGTTTACCCTGTATCCTTAGACTATGACCCCTGGTTCTGGATTACCGCACTATCGGGAACATCCTTCCTGCATCTACCCTGTCAAGTCCTGTTAGAATTTTATAGGTTTCTATGAGATCCCCCCTCACTCTTCTGAACTCCAGCGAATATAATCCTAACCGACTCAATCTCTCCTCATACGTCAGTGCCGCCATCCCAGGAATCAGTCTGGTAAACCTTCACTGCACTCTGTCTATAGAAAGAACATCTTAGAGTCTGTTATAGCTTGTATCTTTAAAAAAAAATATTATTCATGGTATCGCTGGGGTGGTAAGATGTTGTGCCTCCATCTTGTAGATTTGGCATTTGTTGCTCTCAGCGTTGAGTTGACACGCTGTACAGGTGATGTTGTGTCACTTGCTGGTGATGTTGTTAATGTTGTCTCACTGGATAGTGATGTTTTCAGTGTTGTTGATGGTCTTTTCTGTTGTTCCAGCTCAGGTGTAGGTCAAATATGGATTCTGTTCCTATTCATTTGGTTACCAGTTTCAGTCTCAATAACCTTGGAGTCTCAGCTTCACTAACAACTTTTGCTGGGCTCCAGGTTTTCATGATTGAATCCTGTACGTGCACAGTTTGTCCTTTCAACAGTTCAGGTAGGGATTTAGCATATTTGTTGAAGTGTTGCTCTCCTCTTACCTGTGCTTCAGTGAGTTGTTGTCTTGCTTCCTCCTGGTCACTTGAAGGATGTATCTTGCTTGGCAGAGTTGTCTTATATTTTCTTCCATTTAACAGCTCTGCAGGTGATTTCATGTCAGCCTTGAGAAGTGTGGATCAGAATGACAATAAGGCCAGATCTGGGTCTTTCTTCGTCTCTTGGCATTTCACAAGTGTTCTTTTGACTGTCTGGACGTGTCTTTCTATAAATCGATGTCCCCATGGGTAGTTTGGTGATGAGGTGATGGTGTTGAACCCACACTGGTCAGCGAATTCCTTAAATTCTCTGGATGTAAATGGGGTGCTATTGTCACATATTAACCTTTCAGGAATCCCTTGCTCAGCGAACAGAACTCGTACTGCTGAGATTATTGTTTTGGCTCGCAAGTCTTTCATCAGCTCCCCAATTCATTGTGGGCTGTAGCAGTGCACTCATTCCTGTCCCGGCTGACATTTCGATCTTTTTTTTTTAAAAGAGTTTTCGCATGAGCAACTCAGTTTTTATATCTCTCTCTCTGGCACTAATTTGGGTCACTTTTCTCAATATGATGCTTTTAAAAATGTTGTAGGTTTACTCACAGACACTCACTGTCACCATGTTTCAACTTTATGTTGTTTCTGGTTCCCAGATGTTGGAAAGAATAACACTTTAAACTTGGAAAAGGCTGGAGTCAGTCTGGTTTATCTAACACCATGTTTTTTACTGTGGAACCTGGTTCAACTGGTTCTTGTGTTACACATAACATGACTCCCCAGTGCAACCATGAATGAAGCCCCCCACTGGAACACTTACACATAACAACTAGTTCCTAGCTAATTAGTTCCTAACACTTTACTGATAGTATTGCAATATATACATATATAACAGGTGCAGTAGTTTCTATCCCCTTGGCTTGAAGCATGACAGGGAGAATGAGCAGAGACAGACAAGCTGCTTGCAGAGGGAGCAGGAGGGGAAGAATTGCTCTCAGCAGGAGGCCGGTGTGGCCAGGCTTTTCAGGGAGCATTTCTCCGACCTCAACCTCAGCGAGGAACAGTATGTACACCGTATCCGGTTCACAAAGGAGCCGTTCACTGAAATCTGCCACCTGCTGCAGGCACCTGCAGCCCCAGAACAGGGTGAGGACACCATTGCCAGTAACTGTAAAGGTGACTGTAGCCAGTCATCTTTTTGCATTGGGTTCCTTCCAAGCTGGAGCAAGCAATATTTCCAACATCTCACAGTTCACTATCTACTGTTGTGTGAGGGAGGTCACTGAGGCTCCGTAGGCAAAGAGAGAGGAGTATATTTCATTCTCCCTTTTACCAGAGAGAAGTAAGTGCAGTGAGCATGGGACTTCACCAGGATTGCAGGCTCCCCACTGGTGCAGGGTGCCATTGACTGCACACACATCGCTTTGAGGGTGCTGCATGTAAATTTAGAAATGTATCATAACTGGGTGGTGTGCAAGCATACTCAATGCATCATGCAGGTTGGTGTCCGATATCCTGGTAACAGTCACGATGTCTTTATTCTGTGGCGGTCCATTGTACCACCGCACCGGAGACAGACAGAGTGAGAGGGAGAGAGGAGCACAGCGGGAGCAGAGGTGTTTAAAAAGCACGCCAAAAGCCCAGAGTCGGAGACCGGAAACAGAGCAAGAGAGAGAGAGGAGCAGGGGAAAAATTGAAAAGTGACATCAGAGTGACGTCACAATCAACAAAGAGAGCAGAGAAGAAGCGACCTGTTTGGTGAGTATCTGGTAAATGATTAAGGTCCATTCTACTCCTAATGCTTAAAATAGTAAAGGTGGTAAGCTTAATAAAATATATTAAAAAAAGGAAAATAAAATAATTAAATAGTTAATTAAAACATATTAAGGATGGCAGGACCGGTGATGTGTCGTGGCTGCAGCATGTGGGAGCTCCTGGATGCTAGTGTGATCCAGGGCAAACACGTCTGCAGTAAGTGTTTGCAGCTCGAAGAACTTCGGCTCAGAGTCACTGAACTGGAGTCCGAGCTGCAAACACTGTGACACATCAGGGAGGGGGAAAGTTGCCTGGACATTTTGTACCAGGAGATGGTCACACCCCTTAGGATAGGGTCTTCTGATTTGGTCAGGGACAGGAGAGTGTGGCTGCAGCTGAGGCAGGTAAGGGGACCCAGAGGGCAGGTGTGCAGGAGCCTCAGCCTTTTTAATTGTCCAACAGGTTTGAGGTTCTTTCAGCTTGTTTGGATGAGAGTGGGGGCTGCAGGGTGGATGAGCAAACTGACCATGACACCATGGTACAGGAAGCCATTCAAATGGAGGGAGAAAAAAGGAAAGTAGCGGTAGTAGGGGACAGTATAGTTAAGGGGATTGACACTGTTCTCTGCAGCAGAGCGAAAGTCCAGTTGCCTGCCCGGTGCCAGGGTTCGGGACATCTGCCCAGGGCTGGAGAGGAACTTACAGTGGGAGGGGGAGGATCCAGTCACCATGGTCCATTTAGGTACCAATGACATAGGCAAGACAAGGAAAGAGGTTCTGCAAAGTCAGCATGAGGAACTCGGCGCCAAATTAAGAAGCAGAATAATCTCTGGATTATTACCTGAGCCATGTGCAATTTGGCATAGGGCAAATAAGGTTAGACAAATTAATGATTGGCTCAAAGACTGGTGTGGTAGAAGTGGGTTCTGGTTTGTGGGGCACTGGCACCAGTACTGGGGAAAGTGGTGGCTGTACCGTTGGGACGGTCTACACAGGAACCGTGCTGGGGCTGGTGTTCTAGCGAGCCGCATAACTAGGGAAGTAGAAAGGGTTTTAAACTGAATAGTGGGGGCAAGGGATCACATTTGGGAAGATATGGTAAATCAAGGAGTAGAGTCAAGGCAAGAGAGGAAGGTATTAATATGGGAAATGATAAACATCAATGCAGTGGCAGGAAGGGATAGAGCGTAGACATCTAAAAGTAAGTCAACAGATAAAGCCAGAGGTTACAAAAATAATAAAAGGACACAACTAAAGGCTCTGTATCTGAATACACGTAGCATTTGAAACAAAACAGATGAACTGAGAGCGCAAATAGAAATAAATAAGTACGATATGATAGCCATTACAGAGACATGGCTGTAGGATGACTTAGATTGGGACTTGAATATTGAAGGGTACATGGCATTTAGGAAGGACTGGAAGCTAGGAAAAGGTGGAGGGGTAGCTCTGTTAATTAATGATGATATTAGTGCAATTGAGAGGGATGACCTAAGTTGAGGAGACCAGGACGTAGAAGCAGTTTGGGTAGAGATGAGAAATCATAAAGGCAAGAGGTCACTTGTGGGACTGGTGTACAGGCCAGCTAATATTAACCACAGTGTAGGATGGGGTATAAAGGAAGAAATAATGGCAGCTAGTCAGAAAGGTACAACGATAATTATGGGGGATTTTAACCTACATATGGACTGGAAAAATCAGATGGGTAGAGGTAGCCGAGGTGAGGAATACATAGAATGTTTTCTGGTACCAATTTCTTGGTACAATACGTGCTGGAGTCAACAGAGAGCAGGCTATACTGGACCTGGTATTGTGCAATGAGATAGGATTAATTAATGACCTCATAGTTAAGTTGCCCCTAGGTCGCAATGATCATAATATGATTGAATTTTACATTTAGTTTGAGGGAGAGAAGAGGAGTCCAAGACTAGTATTTTAAACTTAAATAAGGGCAATTATGATGGCATGAAAGCAGAGCTAGCTAAAGTGAACTGGCAAATCAGGTTAAGGGATAGATCAATAGAAATGCAGTGGAAGACATTTAGGGGGATATTTCAGAATACACAGAATAGATACATTTCAATGAGAAAGAAGAATTCCAAGGGTGGGACCCTCAAGCTGGTGGAAGATTATTGGGGGTAGGTGGAAATGTGGAGTAATCAGTTCAGCTATGAAGTTATTGAATGGCGAAGCAGGCTCGAAGGGCCGAGTGTCCTACTCCTTGGTTAACTAAAACAGTTAAAGGTAGTATCAAATTTAAAGAAAAAGCATATAATTGTGCAAAGATGGGAGGCAGGTCAGAAAATTGGACAGAATATAAAAAATAGCAAAGAATGACTAAAGGATTGATAAAGAAGGTAAAATTAGAGTACGAGAGAAAGCTAGCTAGAAATATAAAGACAGATAGTAAGAGTTTCTATTGATATTTAAAAAAGAAAAGAGTTCACAAAGTATGCATAGATCCTATAAAAAGAGAGTCTGGGGAATTAATAATGGGTAATAAGGAGATGGCAGATGAGTTGAACACATATTTTGCATCGGTCTTCACTATTGAGGATACAGTAACATCCCAGTATTAGCTATAAGTCAGGAAATGGAAGGGAGGGAGGAACTCAAGAAAATTACAATCACCAGGGAAGTGGTACTGCACATGAAAACAAGAAATGCTGGAAATACTCAGCAGGTCTGGCAGCATCTGTGGAGAGAGAAGCAGAGTTAACGTTTCTGAACAGTTCTGAAGAAGGGTCACTGACCTGAAATGTTAACTCTGTTTCTCTCTCCACAGATGCTGCCAGACTTGCTGAGTATTTCCAGTATTTCTTGTTTTTATTTCAGATTTCCAGCATCCGCAGTATTTTGCTTTTAATAAAGTGGTACTGCACAAATTGTTGGAGTTGCGGGCTGATAAGTCCCCGGGTCCTGATGGACTTCATCATGGAGTGTTAAAAGAAGTGGCTAGTGAGATAGTTGATGCGTTAGTTTTAATTTTCCAAAATTCCATAGATTCGGGGAAGGTTCCATTAAAAAATAGCAAATGTAACTCCTTTATTCAAAAAGGGGAGGAGACAGAAAGCAGGAAACTACAGGCCAGTTAGCTTAACATCTGTCTTAGGGAAAATGATGGAAGTTATTATTAAAGACGTTATAGCAGGGCATTTAAAAAAAATTCAAGGTAATCTGGCAGAGTCAACATGGTTTTGCGAAAGGGAAATCATGTTTACCCAATTTATTGGAGTTCTTTGAGGGAATTACATGTGCTGTGCATAAAGGGGAACCAGTAGATGTATTGTACTTAGATTTCCAGAAGGCATTTGATAAGGTGCCACATCAAAGGTTATTGCAGAAAATAAAAGCTCATGGTGTAGGGGGTAACATATTGGCATGGATAGAAGATTGGTTTGCTAACAGGAAACAGAGAGTAGGCATAAATGGGTCATTTTCTGGTTGGCAAGATGTAATGAGTAGTGTACCACAGGGATGTGTGCTGGGGCCTCAACTTGTTACAATTTATATAAATGAAGGGACCTAAGGTATGGTTGCTAAATTTGCTGATGACACAAAGATAGGTTTGAAAGTAACTTATAAAGAGGACATAAGGAGGCTACAAAGGGATATAGATAGGTTATGTGAGTGGGCAAAGAGCTGGCAAATGGTGTATAATGTGGGAAAGTAGGAAAGTGTCCACTTTGGCAGGAAGAATAAAAAAGAAGCATATTATCTAAATAGTAAAAGATTGCAGAGCTCTGAGATGCAGAGGGATCTGGGTGTCCTAGTGCATGAATCACAAAAGGTTATTATGCAGGTACAGCATGTAATAGAATGTCATTGTTTATCGCGAAGGGAATTGAATACAAAAGTAGGGAGGTTATGCTTCAGGTATACAGGGCATTGGTGAGACCACATCTGGAGTACTGTGTACAGTACTGGTCTCCTTATTTAAGGAAGGATGTAAATGCTTTGAAGGCAGTACAGAGAAGGTTTTCTAGCCTAATACCTGGAATGGGCGAACTGTCTTATGAGGAAAGGTTGGACAGGCTATGCTTGTATCCGCTGGAATTTAGAAGAGCAAGAAGCGACCTGATTGAAACATATAAAATCCTGAGGGGTCTTGACAGGGTGGACGTGGAAAGGATGTTTCCCCTTGTGAGAGAATCTCGAACTAGGGGGTCACAGTTTCAAAATAAGGGGTTGCCCATTTAAGACAGAGATCAGGAGAAATTATTTCTCTCAGAGGGTCGTGAGTTTTTGGAATTCTCTTCCTCAAAAGGCAGTGGAAGCAGAGTCTTTGAATATTTTTAAGGCAGAGGTATATAGATTCTTGATACGCCAGGGGGTGGAAAGTTATCGGGGGTAGGTGGAAATGTGGAGTAATCAGTTCAGCCGTGACCTTATTGAATGGCGGAGCAGGTTCAAAGGGCCGAATGGCCTACTCCTGCTCCTAATTCGTATGTTCGTATATTGTGCCAGCACAACAAACAAGAGGGTGGCTCCTGAGCAATAAGGGCTATCTGCTGACTACCCGGCTTATGACGCTGGTGTGCAACCCTTGCATATGTGCTCAGCACACTGTTTCCCCTTGTGAGAGAATCTCGAACTAGGGGGTCACAGTTTCAAAATAAGGGGTTGCCCATTTAAGACAGAGATCAGGAGAAATTATTTCTCTCAGAGGGTCGTGAGTTTTTGGAATTCTCTTCCTCAAAAGGCAGTGGAAGCAGAGTCTTTGAATATTTTTAAGGCAGAGGTATATAGATTCTTGATACGCCAGGGGGTGGAAAGTTATCGGGGGTAGGTGGAAATGTGGAGTAATCAGTTCAGCCGTGACCTTATTGAATGGCGGAGCAGGTTCAAAGGGCCGAATGGCCTACTCCTCCTCCTAATTCGTATGTTCGTATATTGTGCCAGCACAACAAACAAGAGGGTGGCTCCTGAGCAATAAGGGCTATCTGCTGACTACCCGGCTTATGACGCTGGTGTGCAACCCTTGCATATGTGCTCAGCACACACACAATGAGAGCCATGTTGCCACAGGAAATATCATCGAGCAGAACATTGGGGTGCTTAAGCAATGCATCTGCTTAATGGACCACTCTGGAGGAGCTCTGCAGTACTCACCAGAGTGTGTGATATGATTTGTGATGGTCTGCACCCTGCACAACCTTGTCATCAGGAAGGCACAGCCCTTACCACCAAAAATACGTGAGCAACTGAGGAGGAGGATGAGGAGAAAGGAAGGAGGCAACCAGCACACCCCCTTTCCCGCCGTGCCATCCATGAATGGCTCATCTGACTGTGGTACCAATGAACCCAATTCCAATTCTCCATTCAACAACAGTCCCACACTTTCCCTTCCCTCTGTTGCTGACCATCACAGCGTCCTCTTGTCTAAAATAAAACCCATCAGAAAATAACCATTCCAAACCAACTTTATCAGAAAAAGCATCAAATATTCCATACAAAAGTCAACTAATTATCCTTATACATTCCCTTAGTTCCTGTCTTCCATGTGCCTTTCCCTGTCCCAGTGCTCCTATGTAGTATCATCCCATTGGCTGCGGTGTGGCTGGTGGAAGACTGCTGACTTTCAATGGGGGAAGCTACAGATGGCCACGCAAAATGACCTTGACCTGCTCTGGCCCTAGAAGGCCCAGCATCAGACTCCACCACCATGTCATGGACAGCAGCAGTTTGGGCTGGCTGGCTGACAGGCAACAGCAAGCACACTGCCAGAGTGGTAGTAGTGAGATGACAAATGCTATCATTCTGAGAGCAGACAGTAGGTTCATTCTCCATGGAGTCACATCCATGCCCCGGGATGGCATCTCAGCAATAGTAATGTCTTTGAAGACAGATTGCTGGACTGTTCTGGAACCTGTCAAGCCCCTTTGAACACAAGGATTCAGAGCCACAATGACATCAGTCTGCTCTTACATGGCAACAAGCTGAGCTTGCATGACTTCAATCTGAGCTCCCACTGCTGCACCATGACATTGGGTGGCTTCTGCTTGTGCTGCAATGGAAGCTGAGACATCAACCATCAGACGCTGCATCATGATTGAGTCCACAAGTGTTCTCATGGAATTGGCCTCCAGCTCCATGCTGGAAAGGATGGGCTTCATGCTTTGCATAAAGCTTGTTTTACGTTGGTGCCTGATACCTCCATGCTCCTTGAAAGTGACCGCTGGCACTCTGGCAGGCTTACCAATGCACCAAGCATTAGTGTGCATACCCATCAACCTTTTTCTGTATGCCACCCCATTGAAGTTCTCATATGAGTCCTCTGCAGCAGAGCTTGTGTGATGTGGTGCAATCTTTTTGAGTGATGTGTCTGTCTTGGTTGAATAGCTGGAAATGTGTGCAAGCTGTGAGATGTGGGTGTGAGGCTTGCAGCAGTGCTAAGTATGTGAGGGAGGGGTGAATGTGTAAGATGTGAGGTATGAGTCATGGTTGATAGAGATTGTTGGTAGGTGAGTGAGTTGTAGGTGGTGAAAGGAAAAGTGTCTGAGGCTTTTGGTGCAGTTGTAACGTTATGGCATTTAAAGATGCACTCAGTGACCTTGAACACTTGTGTGAGGTCATTAAACTTCTTGCAGCACTGTATCCAGGCCCTTAAGGCTATACCGCCGACATTGACAATAACAGTTATCTGCTCCCACTGCCTTTCCAATGTCTGTCTGGAAGGCCTCCCAGTCTCGTGTTGATAGAGGACCTCTCTCCTCCTGTTCACCTCTTGCACCAAGGTCTCCAGTGCTGCATTGGAGATACTTGGAGGACCTTCTCTGCACTGTTGCACTATTATTCAGTGTTATTCCTGCTCAGACACTCATCCCCAGCCACCACCAGGTGCAGCCAGAATGCACCTCCCCTTTAAGAAGTGCAGGCTGGCTTTGAGTAGTGCAAGCTGGCTTTAAGTGGTGCTAGCCTTGCACGAACCTGGGCCCTCGGCTGAGGAATGAAACATGTCTAACACTGACTATATGCTACAATCATGGTAATGAGCAGGCAGCACGAAGCTCGCATGCTGCCTGCATCGTGTTACGACCAGGTGAGGAAGGGGTCTCAGGCTCCCCTCTTGCCCCTTTTCTGGTTTGTCTGTAACAGGGTTTATCTTTTAAAACACAATGAGTTTAGCTTACCCCCCTCAGTGAGCCCTTGCTCAGTTCACTCTAACTGTAATTGCCAATGAACTGGCCAGACTGGTTTTCTTACGTTTAAACAAGAAAGATACAAGTTTATTAGCCGTAATACTCTTACCTGGTTAAAATTACATGCATATGAGAGGCACACACACAGGCAAATAGATACAGAGGGAATAAAGAATTAGGTGGTTTGGGGTTGAGGTAGAGTTTGTAATAAATGGAATTCAGTTACTGGGCATGAATGGAGAGACGATGGGGGTGCTCGCTGATTCAGTTAACAAGATTGGTCTGGACAATAGTGATGATTAGAAGACACCAACAGCTTTTGACTTCGTAAGAGACAAAACTCCAGCCCCACCAAGTATGTCTGGGAGGCATTGATACAATGTCTTCAATTGAAGTTAAGGTCTTGGAGTCCGCACTGGGCCTCAGTGTACAATTTCAAGTTTGCTTCTCTGGTAGCAGAAGGCTGAAGAGAGGCTTTGTCTGTAGTCTTGAAGCATTGAAGCTGCCTCTGTGGTTTTCCTGGGACTTTGCTGGAGAGAGAGACAGAGAGAGCGATCTTCTCTTTGGTGTTCAAAATTGCAGTCTTTTTCTTTCTCTGTGGCACAATTCCTAAAGCCCCAGTCTTATCAGCATGTGACTATCTCTTTGATTGAAACAACAACTTCTTGGAGGGTGATTGGATTTCAGAACCTCCCAGCCATACTTGGTGGGGCTGGAGTTTTGTCTCTTACGAAGTCAAAAGCTGTTGGTGTCTTCTAATCATCACTATTGTCCAGACCAATCTTGTTAACTGAATCAGCGAGCACCCCCATCGTCTCTCCATTCATGTCATTCATGCAACCATGTTTTCAGCTGCTCAGTTCTGTTTTTTTTTAAACAACTTCTTTGCAATGTCCAGTAAAAAAAAGTTTAAGGTCATGTCCCATATGACAAAATTAATATGTTTTCATTTGGCAGGTGTGATTTCCGTCACAATCAAAAGGAACGGTTAATCCCACATCATTATCCCCATTCCTGTTTTCGGAGAGGGAGGGGTGTGGGCTATCCAATTTTAACCCCAAAATGTTTTATATAATTTAAATATTGGATTGTATTTTATGAGACCTCTGGGGACAGGAATGGAGGCATGAGGTTGGGGGTGATGGTGCCCATATAGTTGTGTTGGAGTGCCTGTTGCCTTCCCGGTACCTTCCAATTTAGTCCTGAGTGGCCTTCCCGCCCCAGGCCAATTGAGACCCTTAAGTGGCCAATTGAGGGCATCTTCTTGCCTCTGCCTCAATTTAATGGAAGGCTGAGGGGCCCACCACTGTGGGGAGGCACCCTCTTAGTGGGTTTGAGGGGGTGTAATCCTCCTTTGGGGACAATCCAGGGCCCCTGGAAGGCCCCCCCAGCAGTGATCACTGCCCCCTCCCACCCCAGGAAGACCCTCACCCACCCTCACTAGCCACACCCCCCATCCCGTTGCTAGGGCCTGTCTGAATGGCCCTGGTGAGCCTGACCCTACTCACCCCTCCTGGGATCTCTGACCTCCTAGGTACTACCAGCAGTTGTCACTGCTCCCAGTGTCATTGCAGGTACTGCAGAGCTGCCAGCCCTCCAATTGGCTAGCAGCTCTTGCAGGCTGGAGCTCATTCCTTAAAGAGACTGAGTCCCCAGTGGTGGGCAGTTAATTCCCTGCCCAATATGGAATTGCAATGCGGTCTGATGGAAGGCCGAGGCGGGGTCTCCCCTCACCTTCTGGCCTGGTGCTGGGATCCCCGTCTTCAGAACAAAATCCAGCCCATTGCGTCTAATTATGAGTTTCTAGACACAATTGCTCGCCTTTGGAAAAATAGGACAAAAGTATAAATTAGGGACCAGTATTAACTATAGTACAGTAATATATATGTCACTTATATTGTTCTGTTATAACAATAAGAAAGGAAATGATAAGTTCAAAACTAAAAATAAAATACATTTTAAAGCCAGAATTATTTGTGAGTAGCATTTTACTGAGTTTTTTAATGCTACTTGACAGTAAAAGCACCAAGTGAATGTGTGGAGTGGTGAATCAATCTCAGTTTCTAATGATCATCTTCACTAACTAAACACCAGAGAAATAAAAAGCAGCAGTGAGATGTAGCACTTCAGGGCAAAGAATACTCTAAATAAATGTGCATAATTAAATGCTTTCCTTCTGTTGTAACCTTTTAGTACAAGAGAATATCGACAGCCCAGATTTAGTAAAGTAATTTAAGGGAAATATGAAAATTCAATGCTTTACAACATTTCTAAAGGATTTTACTATATTTCTTGTTGCTTATTAAATAATTTACCTTGAAATTACTCTGTAGGATCATTATTATGTTGTCAATTTTCTGGTAATAATAAATTCAAATTACAGTTGGCAGTGGTATATACTTATCATGTGGGAACATGGGTGAACACAGAACAGAAAAGGGCGGCACAGTGGTGCAGTGGTTAGCACCGCAGCCTCACAACTCCAGGGACCCGGGTTCGATTCCGGGTACTGCCTGTGTGGAGTTTGCAAGTTCTCCCTGTGTCTGCGTGGGTTTTCTCCGGGTGCTCTGGTTTCCTCCCACAAGCCAAAAGACTTGCAGGTTGATAGGTAAATTGGCCATTATAAATTGTCACTAGTATAGGTAGGTGGTAGGGAAATATAGGGACAGGTGGGGATGTTTGGTAGGAATATGGGATTAGTGTAGGATTAGTATAAATGGGTGGTTGATGTTCGGCACAGACTCGGTGGGCCGAAGGGCCTGTTTCAGTGCTGTATCTCTAATCAGTAAAATCACTAATCACTAATCAAAAGATCTATGCAATTCCAAAAACTATAATCTCTCAATTGACATAGCTATCCAACTCCCCCTTAAAGTTACCACACTATTTGGCTCCGTTGCTTCCCTTATAGTCTATTTTATACTTTCAACAACCTCTGTGTAAAGCAGTTGCCATTGAAACTCCAAAGAGGTTCCCCTGGTCTCCCGCCATACATCCATTGAGGTTGTTCTTCCAAGATGCTGCTCGTCTTTGTTCAAAGTTATAGCAGAGGACTGGGAGAACCCTTATGGAATTCCAGAGCCAGCCTGCCATTCCAAATTTAAGCCCTGCCCTCGGTTCTTGAATTGGTGGCAATTTCAAATATATTAATGTGGTTCAATTGATCAATTCCTTAAAAAAGTGGAATACTTAAATAATGTTTCCCCTGAGATGTCTCTTCTCTAGATAAAACAAACAAAGGCTCTTCAACCCCCTCTTATAGCTCAGATACCTTAAGTTTGGTTTCCCCTGTCTCTGTCACTGTCTCAGCCCATCTGCTGAAGCCCTCATCCTTGCCTTTGTTAACTCCAGACTCTACTATTTCAATACTTTTCGGCCAGCCTCCCAACTGCTACCCTCTGTAAATTTGAGCTCATCTAAAATTCTGCAGCGCATATTCTAACTAGCTCCAAGTCTTATTCACCTATCACCCTATGTTTGTTGACTGACATTGGTAACGCCTCAATTTTTAAATTCACATTCTTGTATAAAAATCCCTCCATGGCCTTTCCCCTCGCTATCTTTATAACTTTCTCCAGCCCTCTGCGATCTCTGCACTGTGCCAATTCTGCTCCCTGTGCATCCTTGATTTCCTTTACTCCACCATTGGCAGCCATGCCTTCAACAACTAGGCCCTAAGCTGTGGAATTACCTCCCTAAACCTCTTTGCTTCTCCTCCTTTAAGAAGCTCCTTAAAACCTACCTTTTTAACCAAGCATTTTTATGTGACTCAGTGTTTAATTTTGTTTGATAACACTTCTATGAGGTCACTAGGGATGTTTTACTATCTTAAAGATGCTATATATTGTTGTTGTTGTTGCCCTTTTTTATATTGTTGCCAATACTTGGATATCCTTGCTGTCGTATGGCAACTAGAATTTTATGCAGTATCCAAGGAGTAACCACACCAGTGTCTTATACAGACACATTGGGCTGGATTTTCCAGCTTATTGCTGGTTTCCCAACACTGTGAATGCTGACAGAAAGTCCCTTCACCACAATAGGGAATTCAGCTGCCCTAACCTTGACAGTCCCACTGCACGATGTGGAGAGGAGGTTCTGCCCACCAGCCCAGGCACACCATAGTGTTTTTTCTAATGTTTTATTTTTTGCTGTTACTTTTTTGGTTCCATCCATAAGTCATCAGCTATTTGACTCTAAGTGTGATTTTGGAGCTTGCTTCCTCTTGCCTGTTATTTCAGTTGCTGCTGTGTTTCCTACTCGGCTCACTTTACTTCAGCGTGGCTGAAAATATGAAAAGAATTTGAACTTGCACAGTAGCTATGGAATTTTAGCTTCCAGTTTATTTATTGAACGAGATTGTAAAAGTTTGCTGTTTTTTTTAGTTGGGAGAAGTCCAAATTATAAAAGAGATGATTTCACCTGTGTTTGCATGTTGAAGAAATATTTGAGTTTTAACCTTCAGATTGCTTCATGTCATTTTGAATAGGTACTGAGGAATCTGGTGAATAAATAAGACCTTGATAATTGCTTTTCTGTCTAAATGTAAGCAATAGGGTATGTCACAACAGATATAAGAGGCTTTTCTTTCTTCAACTTATTCTTCAATTTCTTCATTTACCTCTAAGACTATCATCCTTGGCTCAATGCTAATATTCTTACCGCTATCAAAAGGTTGTAATACCACAGACTCCATTGCAGTGTTCAATATTGCTTCTTGATCACCAAACAGATGATCTTTAGAGATGGACAAAGTGAAAGTTCTTTTAAGATAGCGAGCTCAACTATCAGTTATTTCACCTGACTGAGATGGAAAGCAAATTAACCAGTCAGCAGTTGGATTCAAACTAGTAAGCACTTAAGTAGCATTTTAGTTTTTAAGCTAACTGGTTAGTTTTTTCATTTTATAAACCGTGACAAATTGTTGTTGACTTATTTGGAATTAGTTCATTGCAAATTTCAAATGTGGCAACAAAGCTTAAGTGAATAAAGGTGTATTTCTTACCAATGTTTCTACACAATTAATTACAAATTACAACAAAAGACCCATCTGCATTTGAATAATCAGCCTATTTCAATTTTGAAGTTACTACTAAGTTGCAGTGAGTGTCTTTTCACAAGTAAATGATCCTTTTTCCAGTTTGGGTCAGATTCATACAGTTCACCAGCGATATGAATTTGAATTTATGAAATTGACAAATAGATAGTTGAGAAAAGGATACTATAGCTTTCAGAATCATATTCCAAAACTTCTTGTAAGTATGAAAGTGACAGCAGGGGTTTAAAAAAAAATAGGCCTTGTATTTACAATATCCAGATCTTAGGAGAAACAAGGATGCAGAGCAAATAGATCATGTTTACTGGGCAGCTGCATATTATGTACAAATACATATTTTCACAGCTCCATTAAGTATGGACAAGTGGTTAGAATCACTTAATCACAAACCACAAATAAGGCTTCCTCTGTCAAAGAATCATAAATGCCTTTCTTCTGAGAGCAAGAAAATAAATCACCTAATTGTTAACATTTTATAATTTTTTTTTGTGGAGTTTGCCCACTGTTATGCCTCTCTAAATATTGCTATTTATTTTCCCTTCCCACTAGGAATAACTGCACACTGCATTTGAGCATAACATTTCATTGTACTAATACAGTCATTGCCAACTATGTAGAAGAAAGTTGTATTCTGCTTCGTCATATCCCAAAGTGCTTGACAGTCAATGAATTAACTTTTGGAGTGGTGTCACTGCTGTTACATTTCAAATATTGTCGAAAATGTGAACACAGCAAGTTCTCACAGATGAAATGAATGATCAGTTCAGTTGTTTTGGTTGAGAAGGAATGTTGGTCAGGACATCAAACAAACTCCTTGGCCTCAATATTAACTCTAGGTGGGGTTTAGGAGGATGGTGATGTGGTTTGGGAAATTCACCTGTTACTGTCGAAAGTAGGCTTGGGTTATTTTAACCCCTGCACTTCATTAACATTCTGCTGGTTCACTTACCAACTAATGGGCTAAATTTTATTTTCATGGAAGGGGTCCCGTTGATGGTCTGGAAAGCCTTGGCTGTTTGCAGGACACCCAATTGCATTTTACAGGGTTCTGTCAACTAATTAGTTGCCATTGGGACTGCTGCCGATTTAAAGGATGGCTGCCTGTCCTAAGGAGCTGCCAGCCAATCGGAGGGCTGGCAGCTCACTAGCGCCCCTCCATGGACTAAAGAGTGCACGAAGTAGGGCCCCCTCCTGAGCCCACAGACAGGCCATTAGATTTCACCAGGTGGTCCTTCTACGTGGCGGAGTGCCCACCCACCTCTGGTAAAATTCCAGCAGCAGCAGGAAGACAGAGGCCCTTAATTGGCCACTTAAGTGGCTTATTTGGCCTGTGGGTGGGAGGACCATCCTCTGCCTTCCTCGCCCCAGGTAAAATGGCATGCAGGCAGGAAAATGATGAGCACGCCACCCCTTGCCTTCCTTCGCCATTTTATGAGCCCCCACCCACCTTCCCCACCCCTGTCTACCAGCCCGTCCCCAGAGGGCTGGTAAAATCCAGCTGAATGTGTGGGGAAGGGGATTCCAGGAGGGTCTGGCAGGAGGGGGTGGAGTCTCAGGAGTAATGGAGGCCTAAACTTTCCTTGTGGAGCCTGGAGGAGTATTCCTGAAAGAGAGGTAAAAAAGACTTACCTTTTCAAGACTCCTTCACATCCTGAACATCTTCTGACTTGCTTCTGACTGGTGGAAGAACCACAAGGCTTCCCCACTCAGGCCGGAATTTAAATTTGATCAGGTCCATGACCAGCAGAATGCTGATAGCATGTCCTAACCCGGAGTTCTGAAGCTGACTCAAAATTGTTCCTGGAGTCTCATTAACATTAACATCTACAGGCAGCATGTGCACCTTACTGAAATGAATTTCGAACCACTTGCCTCAGCAACAGTGCCCAGAGGGAGTGGTTAGATCTACAAGCAGATTGGCCAATTGTGGTGACTGTGGAGTATGGGGAACATGCTGCTTCTCTTGGCTCCACAGGAGCACATAAAATTGAAAAAGGATTAAACTTAGCTGCTTTTGTTGGCTGCTGCTTAGGGCACAGTGGTCGCTGAAGAATTCGTAAGGAGCAGGCCCTGTACCTTTTCCACTCAATGTCCTTTAAGGAAGGAAATCTGCTGACCTCACCTAGTCTGGCCTACAAGTGACTCCAGACCCACAACAATGTGGTTAACTCTTAAAATGCCCTCTGAAATGGCCATTCAGTGCAAGGGCAATTGGGGATGGACAATAAATGCTGGCCTAGCCAGCGATGCCCACATCCCATGAACAACTAAAAAAAAACTCAATTCAAACCCCAATTTCTGCAAAAGGCTCAAAATGGGCCTGAGACCCTCCCCATTTACATAATTCAAGCGTAGGATGTTGCACCCTGAAATTGGTCCATTTTTGCTCCTTTTTTTCTGCCCTAATGATGGACAAAAGAAATAAAGTTCACTGTTTATTTAAACTGAGAGAACTGAAAGCATGCCACAGCTGATTGTGGTTTACTGCTCAAGTACTGTTGTTGTTTGTACTTGGAGTTTGTTCTCCTTTTCACAAACTCACGTGATTCATGCTTTGGTTTATTCTGTTGACATTAAGTTCTGGTTCCTGTGATATACGAGTTTGAAGAATTAACTCAAAACTATTCAGCAGATAGATTGATAATAAAGTATAGATGTTGTGTTAAAATGTGTGCCTGCATATGTTCTTTTAGGCATTTATTTTCACAATTTGCTGCCCAGACTTTCTGGGCTGAATTTTACCAGCCCCTTGACATTGGGGGTCATGGCAAGGGGGGGGGGCAGTAACATACTTGCAGGAGCGGCCCGCCACAACCCCTGATGCTGAGAAGACCACGGCAGATTTTACCGGCGGCGGCGAGGCCTTGGTGCGGCCTCTCCCCCGCTGCCAAGCAGTGGGGCCTTATCAAAATTAATTAAAATGAAATGCAAATAAACTTACCTGGTCCCGGCGGCTGTCCCATGCCGATTTTATGGCTGCCAGCCGCACCTTGCTCGCCTTCGGAACTCTGTTCGCTGTTCCGAGGCGACACACTGGTGGGGAGGGGGGAGGATAGAAATTATCAGGTCGGTGGGAGGGGGGGTGGGGGGGTAGCGGGAAAAACACTTCTTACCGGCTGTGGGGATGGTGGAAAGGGGCTGAGGGTCATAGGTAATGAAGTTCGGGGGGCGGGGGTGCGGAAGTTCAAGCCCTGAAGAGAAGTTTTTTTTGGAGGGAGAGGGCAATTTACATATTTATCACCCAGTGGGGGTGTGGGAGAGGGGCATTGAAAATGTGAGTAAATGTCCATCTTTATTTTTCAGCATTCTGTGACTTTAAAAATGTTAATGAGTCCGAAGGGTTGGAAGCCCTTTAAAAATGGCGCCAGCGCCTGCGTGTTGGCACTGGATGTTGTGGCCAGGGACGGAGTGCCCGCCCCCTCTATGACATTGGGGGTGGCTGCTCCGCCCCCTCCATTCAAGTGAGCCATCGTGTGAAATATCATGCTTCCGTATCTGAAGGCCGGCGAGTCCAAAGTGCACCATCGCGATGTGTGGCATGCCAATAAAATTCAGCCCCATATCTTTACAGTTGCAAGTAGATAGGGAATAAAATTAACTCTGGTCTTTTGCTTCAGCATCCATAAAAACAATTAGATTCTCAGCAATGGGATGATGCTGCTCAATACCACTGAATAAATGCAGGAGATTGATAAGTTTTCATTGGAATGGTACCTAAAATCAGGCAAATAATGAAAAGAAGATTTGCCATTATACATGTTATATGTTTCAGTGTTGCAAATCCTTGCCTTTAAAGCAGCTCCATTTCATAATAAAGAGTTTGGCAAACTTTTTTCTTATTGTTATGAAAGTGCTTCCATTTGGAGGACTGAAGTGATACCATAGATGCTGGACTTTATTTTTTTTTAAAAAGGTCACTGGAAGGACTTGAATTTTCTGTTTAAAAACAGAAACATCCTGACTGGATGTCACATGTCTTAAGCTAAATAAACAAGAGACTTGATGACTGGGGGAGTTGTTTACAGAGAAGTGACATGTCACGATTTATGGTGGTCAAGAGTTGGTTGTGTTTTGGATATTGTTTTGAGTCAGCTGGGGGTCAGCCTGCTAAGAGAGAAGCAATCAGCTCATCCTTTTCTCTACCTCTCTGAGAAAGACTGAGAATCCAGTATAAAAGCTGAAACCCCTGATGCCCCATTTCTCCTTGAAAGCCTAGCCAGACTAATCCTCAACATCGCCTGAAGAGAACTGCTCCAAAAAGATTCCAGTGACAGCAGTCTACACTTATTTGGGATGCCAGAATAAAGGGACAACTGATATCATTCCATATTTTCTCCTTTTCCTTCAAGAAGTAACATGTATTTGGCCAAAGTATTTTTTGTCTTTTTTGTTTGTAAAGATATCTCTGCAGAGAAAACTTCTCTAATTTTTCTTTAACTGGTGTGTGTGTGTGTGTGTGTGTCTAAGTTAGAAGGGAACTTTCATATTTCAATCTGTGTGTTAATGCTTTGAATCTTTACTTGAATATGTCTTGTTTTATAATAAATTGCTAATTTTGTTGTTTATTAAAGAAACCTGGTTGGTGGATTTTATTTTGAAATAAAAATAGAGTATATAATTGGCCATAACGGTAACTGGGTAAACATTTAAATATATGCTGTGACCTGTGGAGAAGTAGAAATAGAGAAAGACAGTGGTCTCCTCCTGCCTTGGTCATAGCATATAATTGGGGGCTCTGTGTGGGATAACCCAAAGCTGATGACGTGCAGTTGTAAGTGGGGTAATAATCATTCAAAAGGGGAAAAGGAAAACACCAGGTTTCTGGTGCATTAGAGTAAAGTTTATACTACCGGAATGGCTTTATCAGTTGCTACAACCTGTCTGGGGAGGGAAGACATATCCCTGAGTGATTTGAAAAACTTAACTAAGGCGAGGCTAAAAGAATTGGCAGAATAGTTGAAGTTAGAGTTAAAACCAGGGGCTAAAAAAGCAGACATAATTGAAGTAATAGCATAGCATTTGAAATTAGAAGAAAGAAAAGGCAATCCAGATGATAATTCAGTTGAATTAGCTATAATACAGTTGCAGATGAAGCAGCTTGAACAAGAAAGAGAATTGGCAATGAAGAAACTTGAACTTGAAAGTGAAGCACTTCAAAGAGAAGAAAAGGAAAAAGACTGGGCATTTCAAAGGGAAAGACAAGAGAGATAGGAGAGAGAAAAAGAAAGAGAAAGAGAAAAAGAAGAAAGGAAGCAAGAAAAGGTATTCAAATTTTAAAAAGCTGGAACTAAAACAAAAGGGTGGCCTTGACTCCAGTGAAAATTCCAGTGAGGAAAGACCTGACTCCAGCACAGGACCCAGTGGAGAGCTGCTTAAATTTATGCAAACCCTCCCAAAGTTTGAGGAAAGGGGCATAGAGGCATTTTTCATTTCTTTTGAAAAGATAGCTAGATAGATGAAGTGGCCGAAGGAAAGCTGCACACTGCTCATGCAAAGCAAGTTGATGGCAGAGCTCATGAAGTTTATGCAATGCTTTCTGAGGAGGCGTCTGCAGATTATGAGATGGCAAAAAAGGATATTCTTGCTGCTTATCAGTTAGTCCCTGAAGCATATAGATAGAAATTTCGGAACCTCTGGAAACAGCCTGGGCGGATTTAGATAGAATTTGAGAGGGTAAAGCAAGTTCATTTTGATTGTTGGATGCAGGCACTAAAGGTAGAGGCCACGTATGAGACCCTTAGGGAAATAATTCTCCAGAAAAATTCCCTCCCTCCTTCAGTAAGAACCCATGTAGAGAACCAGAAGGTTTCAACAGCCAGACAGGCAGCTGAGATCGCTGATGATTACGAGCTTGTTTACAAGCCCAAACCCTTTCTCCACCACTCCCACAAACCGGAGAAGGATGGAAGGTGGGAGGGTGAAAGGAAGGCAAGTAGCTGGGGAAAAGAAGGGATAGCTGGGAACACCCTGGGATTTCCTCCTCAGGCCAGAAAGAAAGATGCTGAGGCTGGAAGTGAGGTCAGGAAGCCTAAGTGTTTCCATTGCCACAAGGTGGGACACCTTCATGCAGAATGCTGGAGGTTGCGGGGTAAACCCATGGGACTTATTGGGGTACATAAGGCCAATGCAGAGAATGGGAGCCCTGACTGAGAGTATGACAGAGCAAGCTTAACTCTGACTGCAGCTATAAGGCCAAGTACAAAAACCGCTGTGAGTGCAGGGGACATGAACAGGATACCTGAGAGTTATAGGGAATTCTTGTCAAAAGGAAAAGTAACTCCTTATCCCTCAAGTAAGGCAGGTAAACCCATAGTTATGCTTAGGGATACAGGAGCCACCCAAACTCTTTTGCTGGAGAAAGGCATAACTTTGTACTGAATGCCAAGGTTTTAGTGAATGGTATCAACAGAGAGTGTATACTCATACCTTTGTGTCAGATGCACCTGGAGTGTGATCTAGGGCTGGAATTTACAGCCCCCCTCCCCGACGTCGGGGATCATGGCGGGGGAACCAGAAAATGTCTCCGGGAAAAGCCCACTATGGGCCTCGGCACCAGGAAGGCCCAGCCCGATATTGCCAGTAGTTACGAGGCCTTGTGGCGGCCCCCACCCCCGCCACTTGGCAACGCGAGGCCAATCTAAATATTTAAATTTATTAAAATAAATGAATTAAATACTTACCTGCTCCCTCCATCCATCCATCTCCGATATTATAGCCGGTGGCCAGCATTCCCGCGCCTTCGGATCTCCGTTCGGAGATACGATGTGGGACACTGGTGGGGAGGGGGGAGCAGGTAAGTCTTTCAGTGAGGGAGGGGGGGAGTGGTGTCAAACTAATATGATTGGTGGAGGGGGTGGTGGGAAAAGTTAAGGATAAAATTTTGTGAACTTTAAGGGGGAGGGAAAGGTCAGGTACACAAGGTAAATATTTTGTGGGGGAGAGGGCATGGAATGAAGTGTATGTTTATTTGGGGTGGGGTGGGAGAGAGGATAGAAACATTCATTTAATTTTTTTAATAAAGTTTATTCCGATTTTTCTTGAAGTATTTAAATTGTCATCTATATCACGAAGCCCTTTAAAAATGACATCGGCGCCTGCGCAGTGGTGCTGGATGCCATTGCTGGGGACGGAACGCCCGCCCCCTCCATGTCGTCGGGGGGGGGGAGGGGGTTGGTGGGAAGTTGGGGGGGTGGGGGCGCCTGTCTCAGCTATTTAAATGAACTGCCACGAAGCTCAGCCCACGCATGCAGGCCAGCATTTTTGAAGCTCGCCGCCGAGATTGTCAGCGAGCTTGTAAAATGCAGCCCCTAATGTCTAGAACAGTAACCGTAGGAGTTGTTCATAGTTTGCCTGTAGATGGAGTTGACCTACTCCTGGGGAATTATTTGGCCGGAGCAAAGGTAGTAGGTTCTCCAGCAGTCACGGAAAGACCAAGTGAAGTCAAAGAGACAGAGCAGTTGTGGGAAAAGATTCCAGGAATTTTTCCTTCATGTGTAATGACCCAAACAATGGCTAAACCATTTCCATTGTTGGAGGTCAATTTGGCACCACAGACAACCGAATATCTGAAACTTTCTTTGGATATTTGGATAATCCGAAGGAAATGTTCAGTAAGTCTTTGATCAAGGCTCAGCAAGCCGATCCAGAGTTAGATAAAGTGGCACAATCGACTCTAATTGAAGCTGAGGCAAAGGGAATTCTGGAAGGCTACGATATTAAAAATAGGATTCTGATAAGCAAGTGGAGGCCTCCTCACAGACTTGCAAGCCAATAATGGACAATAGTTCACCAGATAGTGGTACTGCCCAAGTATTGTCGAGAAATATTAAGGCTCGCCCATGAAATTCCTATGGTGGGACATGTAGGGATCCAGAAAACCCAATCACGTATAAGTCAACATTTTTACTGGCCAGGTCTTTACCAGGACGTGGTGTAGTTTTGTAAACGTGCCAGATTGAGGGAAAACCGCAACCTGTCATAAAACCAGCGCCTCTAATTCCCATACATGTTTTTAGGGAACCATTTAATAAGGCGTTGATAGACTGTGAGGGACCTTTACTGAAAACAAAAGCGGGATACCAATATATATTGACTATTATTGCTATAGCTACTCAGTTCCCAGAGGTCATTTCCTTGAGAACAATTACTGCTAAGGTAGTGGTAGCAAAGTTGACTCAGTTCTTCACTAAATATAGATTACTGATTGAGATTAAGTCAGATCAAGGTTCCAATTTTAAGTATGAAATTTTTCAGGAAATTATGGGTAATGTGGGTATAACAGGTAAAGTCTTCCCCATACCACCCACAGACAGAAGGTGCCTTAGAACGGTATCATCAGACCCTCAAAACGGTGATCAGGGCATACTGTCATGAATATTCCCATGATTGGGACAAAGGGCTAGAATTTCATTTGTTTGCCCCTCGGGATTCATCTAATGAGTCTACTGGTTTTAGTTCTTTTGAATTAGTTTATGGACATGAGGTAAGAGGCCCTCTAAAACTAATCGAAGAAAAGTTTTTAGAACAGAGGGATGATTCTTCCATGTTAAGTTATGTATATGTGTTCTGGGGGTGGCTCGTGAGAGCCTGCAAAGTGGCTGAGAAGCACCTGAAAGCTTCCCAAACAACCAAGACGAAATGGGCAGACAAGTATGCCAAGAATCGAACATTTCAACCAGGGGATGAGGTGTTAGTATTATGACCTTTACAGGGTGAACCATTAAAAGCACAGTTCAGTGGACCATATAGAGTAGTCAAAAGGATTGGTAAAGTAAATTATTAAAGTAAATTGATTGGCACCCCAGATCGCTGGAAAAAGAATCAGCTGTGTCATATCAATATATTGAAACAATATCACTGCTGGAAGGAGGATTAGCAAGCACAGGTATGTCAGGTGGTAAGGACGGTGAAGGATGAAAGGGATTGTGAGGACAAGGCTGAAGGAGGCCTAGACAATTCTCTAATTGAACCTCCTACTATCCAGTTACTGAATTGTTAAGGAGATTAGACATTATGCTTTCATATTTAGATGCAGAACAACAAGAAGGCCTAACAAGGCTACTCACAGCATTTAAAGGAGTGTGTAGGGATAAACCAGGATGTACAACCTTAGCCATATATGATGTGGATGTAGGAGAATCCTCTGCTTTAAAACAACATCCTTATCACTTAAGTCTAGAGAAACAGGCCCAGGTAAAAGCAGAAATCCAATACATGTTGGACAACCACCTAATTGAACCCAGTCAAAGCAGCTAGAGTTCCCCAGTGGTGTTATTGCCTAAGCCTGAAGGTTCAACTAGATTTTGCATATACTACAGAAAGGTTAATGCAGTAATAAAGGCAGACTCCCACCCAATTCCTCGCTTGGAAGGCTGTATTGACAGAGTTGGCAGTGCCACATTTCTTACAAAAATAGATTTGTTAAAGGGATACTGACAGGTTTCTTTAACACACTGAGCTAAAAAAAATTGGTCTTTGTCACACCAGACAGTCTTTTCCAATGCCAAGTGATACCATTCAGGCTAAAAAATGCCCCAGCAACTTTTCAGAGACTTATGAACCAAGTGGTAGCCAATGTTCCTAACTGGTTTACCTTGATGATATGCTGGTATACAGTGACACTTGAAAGGACCACTTGGAACAACTAGAAGCTCTATTTAGAAAATTACAGTCAGCTAATTTGCCAAAAGTGAATTTGCAAAAGCGTGGATAACCTACTTAGGGCATATAATAGGGCAAGGGCAAGTGTTGCCAAGAACAGCAAAAGTACAAGTATTGATGGAGTTCTCTGCCCTTAACACTAAATGAGAAATCATGAGGTTTTTGTACCAAATTTTAGTACTATGGCTGGTCCATTGATGGATTTGCTACAAATATAGAAAGCCAAAGTAGTGTGGTCAGGAGAGTGCCAAGCGTCTTTTGAGAGGCTGAAAGCCATTTTGATCAATGAACTAGTGTTGGCTGCCCCAAATTTCACTAAGCCCTTCAAGGTAGCAATTGATACTAGTGACCTAGGGATCGGTGCAGTCCTGTTACAAGAAGATGAATCGGGCATAGCTAGGCCAGTGGGATACTTTTCCAAAAAGCTATATTGACACCAAAAAGATACTCAACAGTAGAAGAAGAAACCCTGGGCATACTACTTGCTCTTAATCATTTTGAAGTATATGTCCACCACAACTACAGAGAGACACTGGTATACATACACTGATCATAAACCCCTCATCTTTGTGGAAAAATTCAAAAACTAGAATGCCAGACTGTTTCGATGGAGTTTACTATTGCTGCCCTATCACTTAAAGATTATCCACATTGCGTGGAAAAACAATGCAATTGCTGATGCTTTGTCCAGAATTTAATGTTGCTTTGAGTTATCTGAGTATGAAGATGGTACAAAGAAGAACTGTATTAGTTACAGGTAAAGAATGAATGAGAATGACTGTGTAAATGTGTTTTTCATCTTCTGTTTTTTCCCTCTCTTTGTAATGAAACACATTTAAAAATAGGTTTTATTCCTCCAAGGATGGAAGTATTATGAAAGTGCTTTCTTTTTTATATATTTTTTGAGGACTCATAGTTAGAATTGTGGAAACGGATTCATTTGGAGGACTGGAGTGATTCCATAGATGCTGGACTTGTTTTTATTTAAAAGGTCACTGGAAGAACTTGAGCTTTCTGTTTAAAAACAACCCTTACTGGATGTCATATGTCTTAAGCTAAATAAACAGCAGGAACCTTGGTGACTAGGGGGAATTGTTTACAGAGAAGTGACATGTCAAGATTTATGGTGGTCAAGAGTAGGTTGTGTTTTGTATATTGCTTTGAGTCAGTTGGGAGTCAGCCTGCTAAGAGAGAAGCAACTAGCTCATCTTTTTCTCCACCTCTCTAAAAAATACTGAGCCTCCAGTGTGTGATAGCTGAAACCCCTGATGCTGCATTTCACCTGGAAAGCCTGCCAGACCAATCCTCAACGTCGCCTGAAGAGAACTGCTCCAAAAAGATCCCAGTGACAGCCATCTACATGTATTTGGGACACAAGAATAGCAACTGATAGCATTGCATATCTTCTCCTTTTCCTTCAAAAATTAACAAGTATTTGGCCAACATTTTGTTTTGTCTTTTTTGTAAAGCAATCTCTGCAGAGAAAACTTTTTTTTTCTTTAGCCGGTGTGTGCATGTGTTGGGCTAAGCTAGAAGCGTACTTCCATATTTCAATGTTTGTTAATGCTTTGCGTCTTTACTGAATACCTCTCGTTTTATAATAAATTGTTAATTTTCTTGTTTATTAAAGAAACCTGGTTGGTGGATTTTATTCTGAAATAAAAATAGAGTATATAGTTGGCCTTATGGGTAACTGGGTAAACATTTAAATAAATGTTGTGACCAGTGGAGAAGTGGAACTACAGAAAGATAATGCACTCCTCCTACCTTGGTTGTAACATTGTTTATAAGCTCTCCATGTTTAAAATACATCATCACATCACTTGCACATGAGAGCTGATTTTCAGAGTTAGCCCTGCCAGCAGGAAATGTTGAGTGCTCTGCCCACGACTTCCCAATACGTGCACCTCCAGTGTGTGCGACACAATAGTGCAAACTTGGAAAATTACTCCTGTGATATCACTATAGCAAAACTAATGCACAGGGCTTTTGGTTTTCACGTTTTTGCAAGCAAACAAAAAGTTTTTCTTGGAAGACAGTCCTCTTTAATGTGTCACACATAAGTGGAGTACAGATATCATTGTTTTCTATCAAAACTGAAATGATCTAAACCTACATTGAGTTATTGATATATGTTGTGAAGGAAACATTTTCTTTCAACTTCAATAAGCCTAACAATTAATGAAAGAATTAAAATGACCAAATCCCTACATTGCTACACCTCCTTATTTATTGTTTTTCCTGATGCTGTCACTTTGTCCATGGCTGTTTTCCTTCAGCTTCTTAAAGCAGCAGAGCTGCTGAGAGACAGGAAGAAAACAGGAAGCTATTACCACCATGATGCTCAGGAAACAAAGGCCAACTAAATAAGTTATAACAAGGAAGAAAAGGCCCACGGACAGGATATTTTTGAGCACGGTGTCGATTTTGAAGCTTATCTCGTGAGCACAGAATTGAAGTCCTCCACAATAATTGAAACATCTGGTTTTATATAAGTGCCATCAGGATTGGGGGAAAATGGTCGGCAACTTGACAAATAGTAAAACAAGATTTTCTAAATCTATTAGTTGATTGAGAAGACATTTGAGGGACAGTTTTTTGAATATGCTTCCCGAGCACAGACTCTTGCAGGCCAAAAGGACATAACATAAAATCACAGGCACGCTCCTCATAACTTTCCATTCATGAAAAATCTTGGACAGCGGATTCCCGAATTCCCAATATATATGTCTGATTGTGAGGCTGCACGCTGGGAGTATGTATTTGGAAAATTTGCCTTGTATTGTTTTGACAATGATTGACCAATACTAAAAAAAACAAACTTTAAGCCACGAGCTAGTTTAGACTTTCAACTGTTTCTACTCTTTTTGGGCTATTCTAGTTCTTCCTTCTCTTGCTTCTGAAATTGTTATTGTTACTGGTAAAGTGTGTATATATAGATAAGTAAGTTATGGTACATTTTAGGTCATGGATACTCATAACTGCATATATTTTGATGAGTCATTGTGTAACAATATTTATATTTGCATAGGATTTATTCAGATGAGTCATTAAACATGTAGACTTGCACAGTATTCATAAATATACAGAGGGAGATATTTGTATATGGTTAGGTCATATTATGCAGATTAGACCTCCCCATCTAGACCCGAAGGCATCTTTTCTTCTTCTTCAAGGGTAATAAAGTTCAAGCAATAGTTTCTGGTTGAGTGAAAAGTCCATTTGTCAAGTTAAGAAATGAGGTGCAATTTTCCAAGTTTGTAGCAGCATTGAATTGTACCCATTGTACTCTAATATTTCCTTATGTGGCTGCGTGTCAAATTTTGGGCTGGATTTTAAGAACCTGCCGCCGATCTCAGCGGCAAGCTCAAATAATGGCAGTCCTGCCTGTGCAGGCCGCAAGCCAAACAGCCACTACAATCTCCCGTGCAGCGGCTCATTTAAATAGCTGGGGCAGCCCACCACCCCCAATCATGTGGAGGGGGCGGGCTGTCCATCGCCAGCAATGGCATCAGTTGCCTGTGCACAGCCCTGCCGGCACATTTAAATTTTTAAAGAAGTAAACCCCCAAAATTAAATAAATAAATTTATAACACCTCTTTCCCACCCACCCAATAACAATTACAGTAACTATTTGCTCACCCTCCAAAAACACTTACCTTTTACATCTGACCTTCACCCCTCCCAAATTGCACAAAGTTTCCTTCCCACCTTCCCCGACACTCATTACATTTATTTGACCCTGTCGCCCCAACCCCCCTGCACTGAAAATCTTACCTCCTCCCCTGGTCCCCCTTCCCACCAGTGTGGCGCTGCGTTTCCCCAATGGGGATTTGAAGGCGATCTTGTGGCGGGCCCTCAAGATCACAGGTAAGTCTATTTAAATGTATTCATTTTATTGATTTGAATATTTTAATTGAGGTCTCGTCACCCAGCAGCGGGGGAGCTGCCACAGAGCCTTGCTGCCACAGGAGAATCGGGCCGGGCCCTCCCAGCGTAGAGGTCCATGGTGGGCCTCATCCGGAGCCATCTTCAGGCCTCCCCTGCCACGGTATCTGATGCCTGGGTGAGAACAAAATGCAGCCCTTTGTTTGGTAATGTCCCTATGAAGTGCCTTGTGATATTTTGTTACATTAAAGGCACTATTTAAATACAAGTTGTTGTTTAGGGTTTGTCTGTTTGGATTATGAATTTATGACTTAAATTAATAAAGCAAATCATTGGGAAATGTTCCAAGCATTGCTCTACTGCAATTTTTATTTAAATTAGTAGTGGAGAGTCCCCTGTTTTATACGAACACCATATTGTACAACAGGTTGCCTGTTAAACCGCATTGTATTATTCAGCTGCTAATGTGCAGCTGTGTGTAATTGACCCATCCTTTTCAGTGCATAGGCTTTCACTACTGTAAATAGGTACATCCTCAGGTCTATTAGAGGCTAAGAACATGCTGAGATTAATTTTCATCATATTTGTTTCTCTGTCGATTGGCAGCTTGAACTTCATCCCAACATTGAAAGAAACTGTTAGGGAATGACTGGATTTCTCTTTTGCCCTTTCAGTGTTACACTCATTTCATTGGGTGAGTGGACAAGAGGCAAAGTGCTGCCAAGCGTCTGCCAATACCACACTTGAGCAGATCACTGGGAAGTGCAGGAAAGTTGCTCACTCTAACCGATCCTCTGAATTTCCCTCCTGTTTTGTGAGAAAATGCCTTGTCTTCACTCTTCATTTTTGCCTGATAGCAGAGCACAATTAAGCAATCTGCATTGTCTGGAGACATGAGCATGAATCTGCTGCTTAACACTCCACAGCACAGTTCTTCAGAACACCACCTTGCCATCTTAAATTTACTAAAGGGGGCAGTTTTAACTCTCCCCTGATTGGCAGGAAAGGAGTGGTCAGCAGTTAAAACGAAGAGTCTTCATTTCCATCTATCTGCAATTTTAACACTGCTGGTTTTGGCAGCTGATGAGGCCCATTAATAACTGAAAATTGCCATTCCACGAAGTACATGGAACTCTGATGGAATTTTAACTGGTCCCTGACCAAGTAAGGCTGTCATGAGGCACTGATTCCACTGGAATATCCAGGCCCTTGTTGTCTGGTCTCCCCTTCACCAGCCATGAGCCCCTCACAACACCTGCCTTCAGGATTTACCTTGCAGCCTGATTTTCATCCTTCCCCTCTGGCCAGCTGTTGCTTTCCGCTAGAAATGACCAAGTGTTTCACTGGCAGCTTTCAAGTGAGGCCCAGCAGTTAAAATCTGCTGACTCGCGCTTCTGCACATGATTGCTGTCCACTCTTGCTGGCCTCTTGCCAAAGTTAAAATCAGCTCTTTAGTTCTACAGAATTTGAAACTAAAGTCAGCCAAAAAGCTGATCTGAGTACCTTAGCTCTGTGTAAAAGAATCTGCTCAATCAGGAAAAAAAATGGTAAACAGTGTAACAAATTTATAGAGCTAAGATACACATAATTAACTGACCATGGTAAGCTGTGAAAGTCAATGTATAATGATGATGTGATGCTAGTGTCATTACAGGTGTCTGTGACAAATTATAATAATTGTGTTTTCACAGCTAGTATCCAAAGAAAGCTTGAAGGACTGTGATCAACTATAGTCTTATCTTTTCCATGAATTTAGAACCTTTACCTTTCACAAGTTCCTGACCTTCTGCTTAATTTAAGACCAGTTTCCTCTCTGTGTGAAAAATCACTTCCTCCAGCAGGTGGCCCACTCCAACCATTTTCACAAGGAAAGCTTTTCTTCCTGTGCTCTGTAATGTGAATAGTGGCAGGATGTCGTTTCAATGTTTCCGAGGGAAAAAACAATTATAATTTAGAAAGTAAAAATTAACTCCATCCTGACCAACTGTATGGTCGAGCGAGGTGATCTTCTGCCATTGAATCTATTTCTCCAGTGTATTGTCTTCCATTTTGGTTGGCATCAGAGAGAACCTGATGACAGTTCTGTAAAAATTACTTCATCCATCTGCACGAGGAATTTTTTTACATCAGAGTCGAAATTACCGTCGGTGATGTTACCATTGAAATACTTCAATATTTGAATAGGGATGTTAGCCCATTTATTTAGTTGGAAACAATGTAGGCTTTACAGAATTATTAACATAATTAATTTAATAATATAAGTTAAATGCAGTGGAGGCACATTTTAGAAAATTAAATCAGTTAGATGGTATTTTTTTATTAACTATTAAAATCTGCTTTTCTTTACAAATATTTGGGAACAGTGATCCTGATTTTAATTCCAGGCAGGTGGGTGGTTCAGTGACCTAGAAACTCATCCGTTGCTGCAGAAATCAACTCCAGCCTATTTTAACTCGTCAGCATTATTAGCACACCAAAGGTCCACTTGCTGCCACCTGCTGGCACTCGGGTAAGTGTGAGAAAAAGGGTTTGTAGGAGGATCTCCTGATAGAGAGTGGGTGGGGGCTGGTGGTGGTGAAAGGAAAGGGAGGGCCAAACTATTGCTCCTGCTCCACTTGGTCTTGTTTGGGCCTCTTCATCTTTGGAAAATATCGACTCTCTTCAGCCATATGAAAAGCCACAGCTGCTCAGACATGAAGTAAAATTGCAGTCACTGCCCAAAGATGCCAAAAAATTCTGAGCTGCATATTTTAAAGAAGGACTCCGCTGGCATTGGGTGATTTAGCCACTTGTCCAGAAGCCTGCACAAAAATTGCAGTTGGCAGAATCCAGGCCAGTAAGCAATCTGAGCGGCCAACTTCCTTTTCTGTCAAGCAGGTGGGGTTAAAATTGTTCCAATGGTTCCCTTCAAATTTTACACTGGTAAACCTGCCACTGAAGGCTGCGATTCTTCCACTTAAATTCACATAGACATGGTAGTCTATGCCGAGCAATTTCTGGAGTGCTTTGAATTGACTTGTCGATCTTTGATCGCAGATACGCAAACTGCTCCACACATTCCACAGTCTCACCTGAGGACAACCTTCATGGAGGAAGCCAGGATCTTGAATCAACTGGAAGAAAACAAAGGTCCAATCACTTAGAAACTTCCTTCTACATCAGTATAATCTAGAGATTATAGGTGAAACTGTGGAGTGTGTTGAGCAGTTTACGTGTCTAAGATCACTGATCCACAATCATTTCAAAGAGCTCCAGAAATTGCAGAAAGATGATTACTTAACCTCACTTAAGTGTTACAATTGCCTAAAGGTGTTTATCACAGTTTCGGCTAGGCTTGGCCAATCACACAACACCTGCAAGGTACTCAGAACAAGTTCTCCAAAATTTTCAAAATGCATTCCTAGAAGACCAAGAAGTGCCTGGCTCTGCATCACTGTTGAAGAAGCATGCTATAGTAATACTAAAGAAAAATACTGCAGATTCTGTAAACCTGAAATTAAAACAGAAAATGCTGGAAATACTCAGCAGGTCTGGCAGCATCTGTGGAGAAAGAAACAGAGTTAACATTTCAGGTCCATGACCTCTCGTCAATTTTGATGAAAGGCCATTGACCTGAAATGTTATCTCTGTTTCTGTCTCCACAGATGCTGCTTGTCCTGCTGATTATTTTCATTTATGCTACAATGATTGTTTTACATCCTGGGAGGCCCCTGCCCTGAGCCTTGGTTCTTGTCAACCGGCACCATTGTTCTGTGGACTTGGTTAAGTGGGGTATCTTTCTATGGGGACAGTGTGTACACTTCATGTCAATCAGTGAAAAACAGTGCCAGTGTAGATTTCTCTGTGGCTTGGTTTGGAGATTCATAACCATGGTAATGAGTTTTCATGCATGCCAGGCACCCAAGCTGAACAAAAATAAATAATTATATTTCTTCCAGTCATTCTAATAAATGTTCCAATTGTACACTGTCTCCTTTTGGGAATCTCAGTTGGTGTACAGTATTATTTTGCAATCCAAAATTATTAAATTATTAATTGAATTTCTTCACACTCATAATTTAAAAAAAGACAGACTTCAGGAATCAATAGTCTTTATGTTCATGGTGAAATGAACCAACATATGGTAGTACCTTTTAACCTCATTGAATTCTTAAGTTAGTAGTCACTAACATACATTAAGGCTGGCCTCGGAAGGTTGATAGGAATGATTTATTCGAAGCTTTGCAGTGGCTTATCGTTTGAGACAGAAGCACAGCCTCTATGCTTATCTGTTTACATGAGACGTAAAGTCAACCTGCTCTAGCTCTGATAAGAATAATTGCCTGTGGATAACCTTGGCAGATGGGCCATCCCTGCAGTTCGAGCAGGCTAATCATAGTATTTCCTTAGACATTACGGAAAAAAGGCTTGGAACTCTAAATGTCACAGACCAAACAAGAACACATTCAGAAGATTACATTCTTGATATTTTTGCTATTTATGTTCTTTTCTTATGTGTCTGAGACTCTTTCTTGCAAGTCCCTGTCACATTAAATCAGTCCGACCACATATAACACAGGCTAAAAGGGCAGGTCTAATAACCAGAATCACAATTTAAGACTAAACTCAATTTATGTATGGATTTCTATGGCATTAGACTTTCTGATAAGAGCAATAATTACCTCTGCCTTTGGTTTGCAGGACCTACTGTATCGTACATCATGCTGTGGGGAGACAAGGGGCGTTATTTTGTCCAAAGAGCGAAAACAAGTACTATGGCTACGAAGTTGGCTCCATAGCAGCACTAGTGCCAGCGCTACAGAAGCCTCAAAGCGATAAAATGGCATGGGCTGCACTTCCAGCCACTTCTGTCGCAGTCTGCGCGGCACCCCGTGCTGGGAGGGCGCTAACTTGGGTGTGCTGTGAGTGCACCAGAAATTTCAGGAGAGGTCGGATAGTGATGTCAATCAACCATTCTGGCTGATTTGATGCATGTTGCTAAAACTTTCTTTGCGCAGGTCCACCGTACGCCTGTGCTAATCACTCACAGCTGAACATGCATTCAGCTACACAAGGGACTCCCCACTAGCACTATTTAAAGGGAAAGCCTTCCAACTTGCAGTGAGTTGCTTTTGACTTATTTCTGCTATTGCAAAGTTGGTGGAAGTACTGTGCCTTGTTTTTGGAGGTCTGTGGTGAGCTTGTGCATCCATTCAGTGGGGTGGGGGGGGGGGTGGGGGTAGAGGGGGCTGTCAGTGCATTGCCTCTGTGTTTGTAATACAACCAACAAATGCTGCAGAGCCTGCAGAGAAGGGAAGCTCCTTGAAAAGGGAGGAGGGCTCACCACAGAGTGCGCAACCGATCACGGGTTTTCCAAGCGCACTTCTTATACCTTCATCTAAGTCAGCAGCAATGCCTGAGGGGACTTAGGTTCACCAAAGAGGTGATTGCAGAACTGCGTCACCTCCTTCAACATGACCTCAAGCCTCACATCAGGCTGAGGACAGTGCTGCCAGTGACCGTAGAGGTCACAGTGGCATTAAAGTTCCATGCAAGTGGAACTTTCCAGGCGGGAACTTGCGACATGTCCAACATCTCCCCGTATACCATCCATCGATGCATCCGAGAGGTGACAGAGGCCTTATATTTCAAAGAGGCAATTACACTGTGTTCTCTAAGGAGGGTGAAGCAGGATGGGGGGTATGTGGACTTGCTAGGATAGTGGGACTCCCGATGGAGCCATCAACTGCATACATATGGCTCTGCAGGCCCCTCATGTCAACAGGGAGAGGTATAGGAACCACAGGGGCTACCATTCCATCAATGTGCAGTCGGTATGTGACCATTCACATTACACCATGTCAGTGAATGCTCGTTATCCTGACAGCAGCCACGATGCCTTCATTCTGAGGTGGTCTGCCATTCCTGCCATCTTCATGCCTCCAGGAACAGCCATAGGGTGGTAACACGGGGACAAAGGCTATTCCCTGAATACGTGGCTGATGACACACTCTCATCACTCAACCACGTGAGGTTAGCAGGTCTATAACAAGAGCCATGGAATTACCAGGAATGTCCTACAGCAGATCATTGGCATGCTGAAGCAATGTTTCTGATACATGGGCCACTCAGGGGGAGCCCTCCAGTACATGCCAAAGCATGTCTCCAAGTTCATGGTGGTCCACTGCGTCTTCCATAACATCACCATTGTGAGGGCACAGCCATCACCACCAGGCATTCAGAGGCCACCTCGGGGGGAGGAGGAGGCAGGGAGAAGGAATCTGGGGCACCTTCACTCCGGATGCATAGTCCGAGAGTGCCGACTCAGACTCCACTTCCCATACAACAACCTCAACCTCCCTATACCATAGTGACTCCACTATTCCTCACCACACCATCCATCTGGGAGGGCCCATTACATCATCCTCTTGGCTAAAATCCTACAATAAAAGCCACCAACAATAACCTTTCCATAACATCATTATCCAAAAACACATCCACTTGTACAAATAGAATGCATTCCCTCAGTGTTGTCATGTGAGTGTGTTTGTTTGGTCTAATACTCCCTAGGCAGTGTCACCCTGTGGCTTCAGCATGGCTGCTGGAAGGCTGTTGACGTTCACTATGGGAGACTGCAGATGGCCTTACAGGACTCTCTATAGCAGCTCTGGGCCTTGTGCGCCCAGCTTCAGACTGCACACCTCGGCATGGGTGTCAGCAGTCTGGACTGGCTGGCTGGCAGGCAACAGCAAGGGCACTGGTGGCGTTGCAGTGAGGGGAGGATAAATGCTGTCATTCTGAGAGAGGATAGCAGGTTTGTGCTCCACAGAGCCACTGCCACTTCCACTGGGGCGGTACCTCAGCAATCCTAGTAATAGGTTGGAGGACAGATTGCTGGACTGCTGTGAGAGCCTGCATGTCCTTTTGAGCACTGAGATATACAGCCAAAATGGCAGCAGCCTGAGCATAGCAATAAGCTTGGGTCTCATGACCCGATCTCCATTTGAGCTTCCACTATGCACTGAGATGTTGTGTGGCTTCTGCCTAAGCTGCAGTAGAAGCGAGATAGCGGACACCAGATACTGCATCACAGCTGGATCCACAAATGCTGTCATAGAGTTGGCCACCACTTCTAAGCCAGAAAGGATGGGCTCCAAGTTCTTCTTGATGGCCTGTGCCAAGTTGGAGCCGGTCTCCTCCACGCCCCATGACAGGAGGATGCCTATTAGGCCTGCCAGTGCACTAAGCATCTCAGTGTGCATGTCCATCAGTGTTCTCCTGTATGACACCCCATCAAAGTCCTTATCTGAATCCCCCGTAGCAGAACTCATCTGCAACCTCACTCTCCAGTGAGCTGGCACACAAACTATATTTTCCCCTTGGCCTGGCTGTAGCCCACGCATGCATGGAGACTCACCATGTGCAGATCTGGACTCTATACCAGCCTCTAAATTTCATGCATGGCCAGTTTCTGAGCTGCTGGTTGTGAGTGTTTGATCAAGTGATGATGCCGCTTCATCAGTGCTCTGGTGTTATACTTTTCTCTTCCTCCCCTTGACTGCTGTAGCGAGGCAAGTGGCAGTTCTTGGGTATCTGAAAGCGTAATATCAGAAGGGGAAGGCTGGGGTGAAGGAGGGGGAATGGGGTGGACAGCAAGAGGTCCATAGTCACAACATCTGCAGCTTGCACTTCATGCCAGATATCAGGATGGGGGTCAGATGTGAGTTGAGAAAGGGCTTAAGGCAGCAACATACCTTCATCCTGAATGCTGTCAGTGACACTAGATGGTACAGACTCTATTGCAACCAGACCCATGATGCAGAGCACCAGTATCTCCATCGGAAAAACTCATTCCCTAAAATGTCTTTTAGGGAAGGAAATCTGCTGTCCTTCCCTGGTCTGGCCTACATGACTCCAGACCCACAGCAATGTGGTTGACTCTTACATGCCTTCTGAAATGGCCTAGCAAGCCACTCAGTTGTATCTAACTGCTACGATGTCAATAAAAAGGAATGAAACCAAACGGACCACCCGGCATCGACCTAGGCACCGGAAACGACAACGGCAATCCCAGCCCTGTCGATCCTGCAAAGTCCTCCTTACTAACATCTGGGGGCTTGTGCCAAAGTTGGGAGAGCTGTCCCACAGACTAGTCAAGCAACAGCCTGACATAGTCATACTCACGGAATCATACCTGACAGACAATGTCCCAGACACTGCCATCACAAACCCCAGGTATGTCCTGTCCCACCGGCAGGACAGACCCAGCAGAGGTGGTGGCACAGTGGTATACAGTCGGGAGGGAGTTGCCCTGGGAGTCCTCAACATCGACTTTGGACCCCATGAAGTCTCATGGCATCAGGTCAAACATGGACAAGGAAACCTCCTGCTGATTACCACCTACTGCCCTCCCTCAGCTGATGAGTCAGTACTCCACCATGTTGAACAGCACTTGGAGGAAGCACTGAGGGTGGCAAGGGCACAAAATGTACTCTGGGTGGGGGACTTCAATGTCCATCATCAAGAGTGGCTCGGTAGCACCACAACTGACCGAGCTGGCCAAGTCCTAAAGAACATATCTGCTAGACTGGGTATGTGACAGGTGGTGAGGGAACCAACACGAGGAAAAAACTTACTTGACCTCGTCCTCACCAATCTGCCTGCTGCAGATGCATCTGTCCATGACAGTATTGGTAGGAGTGACCACCGCACAGTCCTTGTGGAGACGAAGTCCCGCCTTCACATTGAGGATACCCTCCATCGTGTTGTGTGGCACTACCACCGTGCTAAATGGGATAGATTTCGAACAGATCTAGCAATGCAAAACTGGGCATCCATGAGGTGCTGTGGGCCATCAGCAGCAGCAGAATTGTACTCAACCACAATCTGTAACCTCATGGCCGGCATATCCCCCACTCTACCATTACTATCAAGCTAGGAGACCAACCCTGGTTCAATGAAGAGTGCAGGAAGGCATTCCAGGAGCAGCACCAGTCATACCTCAAAATGAGGTGTCAACCTGGTGAAGCTACTACACAGGACTATCTGCATGCCAAACTGCGTAAGCAGCATGCGATAGACAGACCATAACCAATGGATCAGATCTAAGCTCTGCAGTCCTGCCACATCCAGCCGTGAATGGTGGTGAACAATTAAACAACTAACTGGAGGAGATGGCTCCACAAATATCCCCATCCTCAATGTTGGGGGAGCCCAGCACATCAGTGTGAAAGAGAAGGCTGAAGCATTTGCAACAATCTTCAGTCAGAAGTGCCGAGTTGATGATCCCCCACTATCAACATCCTACGGGCTACCATTGACCAGAAACTGAACTGGAATAGCCATATAAATACCGTGGCAACAAGAGCAGGTCAGAGGCTAGGAATCCTGCCGCGAGTAACTCACCTCCTGACTCTCCAAAGCCTGTCCACCATCTCCAAGGCACAAGTCAGGAGCGTGATGGAATACTCTCCACTTGCCTGGATGGGTGCAGCTCCAACAACACTCAAGAAGCTCGCCACCATCCAGGACAAAGCAACCCGCTTGATTGGCACCCCATTCACAAACATTCACTCCCTCCACCACCGACACACAGTGGCAGCAGTGTGTACCATCTACAAGATGCACTGCAGCAACTCACCAAGGCTCCTTAGACAGCACCTTCCAAACCCGCGACCTCTACCAACTAGAAGGACAAGGGCAGCAGACACAATGGGAACACCACCACCTGCAAGTTCCCCTCCAAGTCACACACCATCCCGACTTGGAACTATATCGCCATTCCTTCACTGTCACTAGGTCAAAATCCTGGAACTCCCTTCCTAACAGCACTGTGGTTATACCAACCCCACATAAACTGCAGCAGTTCAAGAAGGCAGCTCACCACCACCTTCCCAAGGGCAATTAGGGATGGGAAATAAAATGCTGGCCTGGCCAGCGATGCCCACATCCCATGAATGAATTTTTAAAAAGGACTCGGGATGAAGGTGTGACTGCCCCACACCAGTTCAGCATTGCTTCCATTTATTGTGGTAAACCTTGTCCTGCAAAAGAGAGGGCAGCAAGTCAGTGATTGTGGTGCACTGTTTTGGTGATGTGCCTGCCATAGCTGGATAGTTGGATGTATGTGAAGGCAGTGAGAGGTGGGTGTGAGGCTGATATCATTGGAAGGTGTATGAGGGTGAGGTTCAGTATCTGAATGCTAGGCCTGAGTCCTGAGTGCTGGGACTGCTGATGAGGGTGTGGTGCATTGAGCAGCATGAGAGGTTGGCAATATGGTGAGTATGAGATGTCCTTTGATTATGCAGTCACTGATCTTGACCACCTGGTGAGGTCAATAAACATCTTCCGACACTGCTGCCATGTCCTTGGGGCCAGACTCCGGGAGCTCACCTCCCTGGCCACCTGCTCTCATTCCCTTTGGAGGGTTGTCCTTATGAACCTCCTGGCCCAACAGGGAAACTTGGTGTTTCTCCTCCTGTCAACCTCCAAGACTGAGGCTCCAGTGCACATCGTGAACCCTTTCTCTACCTTGGTGTTCTATTTCCCTCCTCTCAAAATGCAGCACTGGCAGTTAGCAGCAGCCTCCTTTCATACAGTGCAGCTTCCCTTGAAAAGGGACAGCTGTCTTTAAGAGCTGGAGGATAGCTGGAACATGTGCTAGCCTCGAATGCTGTTCGATATGCATGCTGTCTGCCTTAACAGAACCGGGCACGGCGGACTGCGTATCGTGCCCCTCGCACCTGAAACGAGTGCAAACGAACTTTTAGCCATAAATGTGCTAATAAGACGGGCCTGTTTGAAAGTCCGGATTTAGCACAAAATTTTGGTCCTAATTACTGATTATCATTGTTTGAATTTTCCTGGAGATACTAAATCAGATTCCTGCAAGTGTAGCACTCAAGTGCTCATTAGATGCAACTAATTATGGTGCAGTATAAATGGGCTTCTTGCACCCATTTCCACTGAACATGTTGAGTGTGCTGGCTGGCACATCACAGCCATTGCAGGATAGCTTAGGACCAAGGGAAAGGGCACACGGGTTCTTGGACTCTGTACTGGTGGAGAAGGTTCAAGGAAGGAGGGGTGTCCTGTACCCGCAGGGAATAAGTACGCCACCTCACCCTCCTGCCCTTCTCTCCTGCAGCAGTTGGTGCTGCTCTGTCTGGTCTCTCTTAGAGAGAGTGCAGCAGGAGCAGAGATTTTTAAAAACGCACCAAAGAGTCAGACGGCGGAGAGAGAGAGCAGCGGGAGCAGAGATTTAAAAAACGCGCCAAAGAGTCGGAGGCCGGAGAGAGAGTATAGCGAGAGCAGGGGAAAAATCAAAAAGTGGCATCAGAGTCACAGTCAACAGAGAAAGCAGAGGAACAGAAAGCCGGCCGGGGTGAGTATACTGGTAAGCTCTTAGTTTAATTTAATCTAAACCAATCAAATATAAAATAAGTTCCGATGAAGGGTCACTGACCTGAAACGTTAACTCTGCTTCTCTTTCCACAGATGCTGCCAGACCTGCTGAGTGGTTCCAGCATTTCTTGTTTTTATTTCAGATTTCCAGCATCCGCAGTATTTTGTTTTTAGTATAAATATAAAATAAGACTTGATTGATTCATTAGTATATAAACTAGAAACTAAAGTGGATTTTATAATTTATAATAGAATGAGAGAGAGACACCAGCAGCGAATGTATCAGTTCAAATTAGGACAACTTAATACATAAGCTGTATTAAGTATTATTAGCGTTTATCAGTATTTGTAAGGTTTACTAATAGTAGTAAGGTTTATTAGTATTGGCAAAGCTTTATTAGCATTGGTAAGGTCTATTCCCAATAGGAATGTCTATATATCTGTGTAATCAAGAAAAGTATAACTTTAGTTGTAGGTGGTACTAGCATTTAATAAGCACAATAAATTCTACTATTCGTAAACATTATTCTAAGTTAATTATGAGAGTAATTAAAGTAAATTAACTAAGTAACAATGGCAGGACAGGTGTTATGTTGCAGCAGTGGTATGTGGGAGCTCCTGGATGCAAAGGCAATCCAGGACAAACATGTCTGCAGAAAGTGTAGGCAGCTAGAGGATCCAGATCAGGATTATTGATCTGGAAGCCAAACTGCAAACACTGTGCAATGTAAGGGAGGGGGAGGAATACCTGGACACTTTGTTCCAGAGGACGGTCACACCTCTTAGAACAGGGTCATCTATTTTGGTCTGCAGTGAGGGACAGGAGGATGTGACCGTGAGTGAGACAGGTAAAGGGACCGAGCAGACAGTAGTGGAGGAGCCTCAGACTTTGCAATTGTCAAACAGGTTTGAGGTGCTCACAACCTGTGCGGATGAAAGCGAGGTCGGCAAGCTGGATGAGCTGACTGTCCACAGCACTGTGGTACAGGAAGCCATTCAAGTGGGGGAGCAGAAAGGAATGTAGTGGTAGTAGGGGATAGTATAGTGAGGGGGACTGATACTGTTCTGTGCAGCCGAGAGCGTGAGTCCAGAAGGTTGTGTTGCCTACCCGGTGCCAGAGTTCAGGCCATCTGCTCAGGGCTAGACAGGAACTTGGAGTGGGAGGGGGAGGATCCAGTTGTCATGGTCCATGTAGGGACCAACAACATAGGTAAAGAAGGAAAGAAGTTCTGCTTAGACAGTATGAGAGCGAGGCACCAAATTGAAGAGCAGAACCTCAAGGGTAATAATCTGTAGATTATTAACTGAGCCATGTGCCAATTGGCAGAGGGCCCATAAGATTAGTGAAATGAATACGTGGCTCAAAGACTGGTGTGAGAGAAGTGGGTTTCAGTTTGTGGGGCACTAGCACCAGTAGTGTGGAAAGTGGGGGCTGTACCGTTGGGACGGTCAGCACCTGAACTGTGCTGGGACCAGTGTTCTAGCAAACTGTATAACTAGGGAAGTAGAGAGGGCTTTAAACTAAGCAAGGTGGGAGAGGGATCAAGCTTGGTTAGATGCAGCAAATCAAGGGGTAGAGTCAAGGCAGGAGAGCAAAATAAACAAACTGATGACACACATTGAAGTAAATAAATATGATCTGGTAGCCATTACAGAGATGTGGTTGCAGGATGACAAGGATTGGGTCCTGAGTATTGAGGGGTATATGACATTCAAGAAGAATAGGAAGCTAGATAAAGGTTGTGCAGTAGCACTGTTAATCAAGGGTGGCATTGGTGCAATAGTTAGAAATGACCTTGGTTCAGGAGATCAGGATGTAAAATCAGTTTAGGTGGAGATGAGGAATAGTAGGGGAAAGAAGTCACTAGTGGGAGTGGTCTACAGGCCCCTGAACAGTAATCACAATGTAGGACGATGTATTCAAGAAGAAATATTGGGTGCTTGTGTTAAAGGGATGGCAATAATTATGGGTGATTTTAATCTACATATAAACTGGAAAAATCAGACTGGCAATAGTAGCCTAGATGAGGAATTCATAGAATGCTTTTGAGATAGTTTCTTAGAGCAACACGTTCTGTAACCAACCAGAGAGCAGGTTATATTAGACTTAGTATTGTGTAATGTGACGGGATTAATTAATGACCTCAGAGTAAAGGCACCTCTAGATAGCAGCGACCACAATATGATTGAATTTTACATCCAGTTTGAAAGAGTGAAGAGTCGTTCTAAGACTAGTATTTTAAACTCAAATAATGGCAACTTTGTGAGCTAGCTGAAGTGAACTGGGTTACTAGGCTTGGAGATAGATCAGTAGAGAAGCAGTGGCAGACATTTAAGGGGATATTTCAGAATACTCAGAATAAGTATATTCCTACTATAAAGAAAAATTCTAAGGGGAGGACCCACCATCCATGGTTAACTGAAGAAGTTAATGAAAGCATCAAACTTAAGAAAAAGGCATATCATTGCACAAAGATGAGTGGTAGTTCAGATAATTGGTTGGAATATAAAGAACAGCAGAGAATGACTAAAAGATTAATCAGGAGAAATAAATTAAAGTATGAAAGGAAGCTAGCTAGAAATGTAAAAATGGATAGAAAGAATTTCTACAAGTATTTAAAAAGGAGAAGAGTAAGTAAAGTGAGTGTTGGTCCTCTAGAGAGTGAGAATGGGGAGCTAATAGTAGATAATATGGAAATGGTGGATGCAATGAACAAATATTTTGCTTCTAGTTTTACTGCAGAGGATACAAAAAACATTCTGGCAATAGCTGTAAATAAGGAGGTGGAAGGAAGAGAGGAACTTGGTGAAATTACAATCACCAGGGAAGCGCTACTGACCAAACTGATGGAGCTGTGGGCTGACAAGTCCCTGGTTCCTGATGGACTTCATCCTAGGGTTTTAAAAAGGGTAGCGAATGAAGTAGTAGATGTGTTGGTGTTAATTTTTCAAAATTCACTAGATTCTGGAAAGATTCCATCAGACTGGAAAGTAGCTAATATAACCCATCTATTCAAGAAGTTGGGGGGAGGCAAAAAACAGGTAACTATAGGCCAGTTAGCTTGACGTCTGTCATGGGAAAGTGATAGAATCGATCATTAAAGAGGTTGTAGCTGGGCACTTAGAAAAACTCAAGGTAATCGGGAATAGTCAACATGATTTTGTGAAAGGGAAATCATGTTTAATCAATTTGTTGGAGTTCTTTGAAGAACTGACATGTGCTGTGGATAAAGGAGAGCCCGTTGACATACTGTACTTGGATTTCCAGAAGCATTTGACTAGGTGCCACATAAAAGGTTATTGCACAAAGTAGGAGCTCATGGTGTAGGGGATATTATCATGGACAGAAGATTGGCTAGCTGGCAGAAATAGAGAGTATGCATAAATGGGTCCTTTTCTGATCGGCAAGATGTGACGAGTGGAGTCCCGCAGGGGTCTGTACTGGGGTCTCAACTTTTTACAATTTATATCAATGACTTAAATGAGGGGAGCGATGGCATGGTAGCTAAATTTGCAGATGACACAAAGATAGGTAGGAAAGTATGTTGTGAAGTGGACATAAGGAGGTTGCAGACCGATATTGATAGGTTGAGTGAGGGGGCAGAAATCTGGCAGATGGAGTATAATATGGGAAAGTGTGAAGTTGTTCACTTTGACAGGAAGAATAAAAAAGCAGAATATTACTTAAAAGGAGAACGACTGTAGAATTCTGAGGTGCAGAGGAATCTAGGTATTCTAGCGCAGGAGTCACAAAAAGTTAGTGAAAAGGTACAGTAGGTAATAAAGAAGGCTAATTTAATGCTATCCTTTATTATGAGAGGAATTGAAAATAAAAGTAAGGATGTTATGCTTCGGTTACACAGGGCATTGGTGAGACCACACCTTGAATACTGTGTGCAGTTCTGGTCTCCTTATTTAAGGAAGGATGTAAATGTGTTGGAGGTGGTTCAGAGGAGGTTTGCTAGATTGATACCTGGAGCAGGTTGTCTTATGAGGAAAGGTTGGACAGACTGGGCTTGTTTTCACTGGAGTTTAGAAGACTGAGGGCAGACTTGATTGAAGTTTATAAGATCCTGAATGGTCTTGACAAGGTGGATGTGGAGACAATGTTTCCTCTTGTGGGTGAGTCCAGAACTAGGGGGCACTGTTTTAAAATTAGGGGACACCCTTTTAGGACAGAGATGAGGAGAAATTTTTTCTCTCAGCGGGTTGTGCAACTTTGGGACTCTCTGCCTCAGAAGGTGGTGGAGGCGAGGATATTGAATATTTTTAAGGCGGAGGTAGATAGATTCTTGTTAGGCAAAGGAATCAAGGATTATCTGGGGTAGATGGGAGTGAGGAATTCGAAACACAAAGAGATCAGCCAGGATCTTATTGAATGGCGGAGCAGGCTTGAGGGGCCGAATGGCCTACTTCTGCTCCTAATTCGTATGCTCGTATGTCCTCCAGACCAAGGAGAACCCCTAGCAAATATCATTGACCAAGCATTCCCTTTCTACAGGCGACTGCTATCAGGTGGAATGGCATGGCTCTTTTTAGGTGAAATCCTCAGAGAATTTCTAGAATACATTTTGCAGAGTGTTGAAGTCTTGACAAAGTGTCCTAATGTATTTCAGAGGTCCTTTTCACAACTCCAGCAGCAAGTGAACATGAAATGGTGAGTATCCCTTTAAGTAGTGCCTCAAATCCACATCAAAGCCTTGTTTGCTCACAAACAGCTGGTTGCTGTTAGGGGAGGGCATTAGGTCAAACACCAGCCATCAAAATGCCATGCAGTCTCCTTAATGAGCATTAGCAAACATTTTAAAAGGCAATCAGCCCCTTAATGAGCCTCTAGACAGCCGTTCCCAACACAAGTTACAATTCCTTTTCCAAAAGTGTGTCTTGCATGAAACACTGGCTAAATCAGCATTGTAGTTTAAGACCCCAACTTGGCCAATTTGGCAGGGAGAATCATTAGCATTTGAACATGCTGCTGAAATTCACCCCCACGACATCCTGTTTTGACTGCTGAAATCTACACCCAACAAAAATTTAGCGGAAGGGAGGCATTCTCTTACCCTGAGTGGAAGCACTTGTCCTCTTTCATAAGGTATATGCCAAGGCATCTACGGGCTAAATCTTTCCGGCCCATTGGGAAGCAGGAGGGCTGGCAATATGGTAGGGCAGGGCATCAGGAGGGCAGCCCAATGTCTTCCTGCCTCAATGGAAGTGGGTGGCCAATTCAGCCACTTAAAAGGCCCCATTAAGGGTCATTTCCTGCCCCGTGGGCACTTTGCTCATGTTGGGAGAACCTGCTGCTGCGTGGGGAGGCTGCTAGGCACAGCTGATGCACAACGTACCAAACCCCCCCCCCCCCACCCCACCCAAATTGCAGACTCCAGCCTTCTCACAAAAACCTACCTGTTCTTCAATGCTGCCTTGCCTTGTGTTGCAGCCTCAGCAGTGGCCACCGCTAGCAGTGGCTCTGCCGAGGCTGCTGAGATGCAAACTCTATGATCGGGTGGCAGTTCTGGTGTTTGTGGGGTGGGGGGGTGGGGGGAAATGGCGAGCCAACGTCCTTAGTTGGATGGTGGCCCCGGCAGCAGCCTATTAATTGTCTGCCACTGGCAAAATGCCACTCCAGGGTCCTGCCACCCGCCAGCGAAGAGTCGGCTCCCACTTTTGGGCCTGGCGGCAGGACTTCAGCCTCCACTGAAAAATTCAGCCCCATGTGTTTCTGTCCAGCGACCTGTTTAATTTTTAATCACCATTCAACTATAACCATACAGCAAAAACCCCAAATGAGTTAATACCAACTTTTCAGTCACGCATTTAGAATTTTTCCAATGGAGGTGTCAACACACAAAGTAAATATTTACTCTTTTTCATGTGTTTAATTGGACTGTGTTTACAGGTTACCCTACTTTAGGAGATTTGTATAACAAGTTGCAACAACAACATTTATATAGCACCTTTAACATAGTAAAATATCCCACAGTGCTTCACAGTAGTGTTACAATCAGGTGAGGAGGGGTCGAAGGGCTCCCCTCTTGTCCTCCTTGTTTGACTGCAACAGGGTTTATTTATTTTTTACAGTGAATGTTTTGCCAATTCAGTGAGTGTTTAACTATTTACAAGCCATGATCTTAAAGGAACCAATTGGACAGGTTTTCTTGAGTTTAACAAAGAAAGCGGTTAGATTTAACATACTTAAACCGATCTAAGTAAAATTATAAACTGCGCTCCAACTTTCACACACACACACATATAGGTTACAGAGTGAGGAAGTATAGATTGTTTGGATTAGAGTCCGGAGCAACAAAAAGGGGTATACAGTCTGTGGAGTTTGGTGACTCGGTTGTCTTCAGGATGAACTCAGTGGTCCTGAGGCTTCCGACTTGCAGATGTGGACAGCAAATTTGGGGCTTTCCTGGAGACAGTAATGCAGATGGTTTCCTTCACAGGGGCTCTGTCTGCAGCAGTAATAGGCCTAGATGAGTATGGCCAGCATGCAGTGTTCGAAACTTGCAAGGTGGTCTGGAGAGAAAGAGTAAGAGAGAGACCCCGCTTGGGCCTTCTCTAGTCAGTGTCTAGTTGCTTGTCTGGTCTGCAGAGAGAGAAAAACCAGCTTAAACACACAGATGGTGGAGCCTGTCACATGACCACCACCCAGTGTGTATTTCCTCTTACAACTTAATCAGTTTATGTCCAGGAATTTCCTTCTCTCAACCAGGGTCCTATTGTTCAAGTGATTGTCTTTGTATGGTTCATCTCCACCAGTTTAATGTCCTAAGTAATTGCCTTTCAGGTCTTGTTAATGGGGACAGGACAGATAGTTCACTCAAAATTCCCAGGTCATTGTTCTGGCTGGGGACTGAGCAGACACTACGCCTCCATCTTGATGCATTGGAATGTAGGGTATTTTGATGCCAATTACGGTGGCTATTTAAGCTGCTAGCTTTTTTTTAAGTTGTTCCTTTTTGAAAATTTAAATCAGGTTTCCAGTCGGTGGAATAAAAAATCATAATTTGGCATAGCATGGGCTCGTGACAGGAATGTTGTCGAACAAAATTTGACACAAAGCCACATAAGGAGATAGTAAGACAGGTGAACAAAAACATAAGTCAAAGAGGTAGCTTTTAAGGAGTGTCTTAAAGAAGGAGAGAGAGGTAGAGAGGTGGACAGGCTTAGGAAGGGAATTCCAGAGCTTATGGCCTTGGCAGCTGATGGCACGGTCACCAATGGTGGAGTGATTAAAATCAGAGATGTGCAAGAGTCCAGAATTGGAAGAGTGCAGTGATCTCAAAGGGTTATAGGGCTAGAGGAGGTACAGAGATAGGGAGGGGCAAGGCTATGGAGGAATTTGAAAACAAGAATGAGAATTTTAAAATGGCAATGTTGCCAGACCAGAGGCCAATGTAGGTCATTGAGCACAGGGATGATGGGTGAATGGATTTGTTGTGAGTTAGGATATGGGCAGCAGTGCTTTGGATGACCTCAAGTTTATGGAGGGTGGAAGATGGGAGGTCAGTCAGGAGAGCATTGAAATAGTCAAGTCTACAAGGAACAAAGACATGGGTGAGATTTCAGCTGTGGAGGAGGGTTTCTGCAGCAGATTAGCTGAGGCCGGGGCTGAACCTGCGCAATGTTACTGTGATGGAAGTATGTTGTATCGGTTTCTAAAGGAAATATAAATTCTTGAAAAGAATGATTCTAGTTAAAAAAATGGTATGTGCCCTTCATTGATCAGTTTCTAAATGATACCTGGCTGTGTCCCATTAAATAGATGGTACCCAGAACTGTTGACTGATGGTGAATGCATAGCAAAATATCTTTTTTGATCCTAAAAGTAAAATACTGCAGGTGCTGGAAATCTGAAATAAATAAAATTGAACATCTTCTGGTTCTGACAAAGCAATCATAGATGTGAAACATTAACGTTTCCTTACCCTATCCACAATGGCTGCCTGACCAGAATTTTTTGTTTTTATTTCATCTTTCTTCATCTATATGTAGCATGTAACTTCCTTGTGAATTAATTTAACCAGTAAAACCAGGAGGGCAATAACTACCAAAATCCATAATAAAGAAATTGTTAATCACAGCCTATGGTGTTCCCAAGTGTGGGAAATAAAATTAAATCTTAAAAGCTTTAGTCCACAAGGACATAACATTTTCATATGCAGGAGTTTATTTCTGAATCAAATGACTGAAAGTTGTTCATGATCATGTAAGAACACTTTCAGTTTGCTTTTATGATGCTGACCTAGTATTTAGCACAATCTATAATATATGAAAAGCCTTGCATAACAGTGTGCACTTCCTGGAAGGATCATTCTATTTCCTGTCTTACTTTCCCTGGGAGGTAACATTCAAGCTTTCAGATGAAACATAAAACTGAGACTCTGTTGGCCCTGTTATATAGTTGTAAAAGATCCCATGGCACTACTCAAAGAGGAACACCTCACAGCCTTACAACCTCTACAATCAAGGTGACTTCAATGGAAATAAAAAATCAAAAGAGATGTAAAGTGGGTTACTGACTCCCTATTAACCATTTTGCACAAAGCCAGGACCTACCTCAATGAGTGGAATTCCCAGGCTAACTGAGGAATGCCCCTGACATGTAGAAGCCTTGCCCTTCCCCTGCAAGTTATGTGAGGCACAAATCTGGAGGATCGTGTCTGCCTCAAATTATGCGTCTCCTACTTGGAGTACATCACTTTGACACTTTCCTCAGCCCCTGAAATATTAGCCTTTTTGAAAGTATATTTTCAAAGATATATGTAAAGTATATGATCATTAAAAAGCATTTAGGAAACCTAAGAATTCTATACCATGACAAAGGCCTAAAAAATTGAGTAAAAGAGAATCCCCATCTATAACCAATTCATGAAAATAACACTGATAAGTATCCTTTATCTGTTAATTTGTATTATTTAAACTCTGAAAAAATAAACATCTCGACTCAATGACACATCATGTGCATACTGAACTTTAATTAATACTATCAACCAATTTATACATGCACCAGCTTACCCATATAGTATGCTTGCACTTGCAAACAAATCATAATCACTTGATCACCATTTTTGCTATTGCAACTGCTATCATAAACAAAGTGGGCCGGTATTCCACACAAATACTTTCCAGTATATCCTGCAGCAAGAAAGACAAATTGGAATATTTACTTAATGGTGAGGGACTAGGAATTGTGGAGGAAGAAAGGGATTTGGGTGTCCAGGGACACTAATCACTAAAAGCTAGTGCACAGATACAAAAAGTAATCGAAAAACTGCTGGAATGTTGACCTTTAGCTCAAAGGGACTGAAATACAAAATGGAGGAAGTTAAGCTTTAGTTGTACGGAACCTTTGTCAGACCCCATCGGAAGTACTGCATTCAGAATTTGGGCACTGCACCTCAAAAGATATATCGGCCTTGGAGGTAGGTACAGCACCGATTCACCAAAACAATACTGGAGCTTCAACAGTTAGATTATGAGGAAAGGTTGCATAAACTTGGGTTGTATTCCCTTGTGTTTAGAAGGTTGAGGGGTAATCTAATTGAGCTGTTTAAAATGATAAAAGGATTCAATACAGTAGATACAGAGAAAATATTCCATCTGGTGGGAGAATATAGAACAAGAGAAAACAATCTTAAAGTTAGAGCGAGGCTATCCTGGAGTGAAATCAGGAAGTACTTTTCACACGTGAAAATCTGGAATTGTCTTGTCCAAAAGGCTGTACATGCTGGGTTAACTGAAATTTTCAAGACTGAGATCGACAGATTTTTATTAGATAAGGGTATCAAAGTATATACATCAAAGGTGTGTATGTGGAGTTGAGGTATAGATCAGCCATTATATAATTGAATGGCGGAACAGTCTCAAGGCGCTGAATGGCCTACTCCTGTTCCTATGTTTGGTTGTATAACGTTGAATTCCCCCATGGTCTTGTTTATAGTAAGTCAGAGGATGTAGAGGGCGATTTTTGCTAAATATTTTCAGCACTTCAGAGCCTCCAGGGTGGGCAAGATGGGGTCTTAAGATGCAATGAAGGTTTAGACCAAGATGCAATCTTGGTAAAAGAGTTAAAGCCAGCACTAGGAATGGCTTCCCAGAGGTTCGTTAACAGCTGATTGACACTGAATACCTATTGGTACACATCAAAGAAGTTGTATGGCATTTTGGTAGTTAGTGCTTGAACTAATACTCTTCCCTAACAGCAACCAGCTGTTTGGGAGTAAATGGTGTCGATGTCGATTTCAAGTGCTACTTAAGGAATACTCACCATTTTATGTTTACTTGCTGCTGACGTTGTGAAGTGGACATCAGAAACACATCAGGAGATTTTCTGGGACACTGCCAAGTCTTCACCAACACTTGAGCAACATTTATTCTGGAAATTTTCCGAGAACTTCACCTAAAAAGAGTAAGTATCATGCTGCTCCACCTTATAGGAAGCATCTGGGCTTTGGGCAATTAGGGATCAGGAATTGTTATGCATCCATCAAGAACGTGGAGTGGCCACATACCTCTAGGCAAAATGCCTCCTGCTCTGCCTCTGGCCAAAGCTTCACCATTCCCCTCTCGATCGTGGCCATCACTGCCTCATCAGGGGAATGATCTTATGAAGGCACAGTGGCGCAGTGGTTAGCACTGCAGCCTCACAGCTCCAGCGACCCGGGTTCAATTCTGGGTACTGCCTGTGTGGAGTTTGCAAGTTCTCCCTGTGTCTGCGTGGGTTTCCTCCGGGTGCTCCAGTTTCCTCCCACATGCCAAAGACTTGCAGGTTGATAGGTAAATTGGCCATTATAAATTGTCCCTAATATAGGTTATTGATAGGGAGGTATAGGGATAGGTGGAGATGTGGTAGGAATATGGGATTACTGTAGGATTAGTATAAATGGGTGGTTGATGGTCGGCACAGACTCGGTGGGCCGAAGGGCCTGTTTCAGTGCTGTATCTCTAAATCAAATATATTAAATCAAGGCATGCTTCCCCTCCCCAGGTCAGGCCCTGCTGCTGCCTGTTATGTGCTATTTTTCCCTGGAAGAGAAACAGTGGTGATTGTCAATAGATATATTGGCAGTTTTTTGTGCTTGCATGTTTGCATGTGCCTCCTCCACTTGGATCTCCAGGATTGTGTCGGTAAACCTGGGGACCCTCTCTCTTTGTCCTTAAGCTTTCTACTCCCAGCCATCGTACTGCATACCTTCAGTGGAAGTGAGTGAGTCCAGGCTACATATACAGCTCCAGGAAAATTATGTCTAATCAGCAGTTGAATGCTAAACTTGCAGTTGTCAGTTTCAGCACCTGAAGACACATTTAAATCATGATAATCATCAGTTAGCCTGAAAATCGAATGCTAAATCCAGACTTTCAAACAGTTGTTTTTTATTAGTACAGTACCTATTTAGCACCTCTATTCACCCTTTCACCAAAATAGCCCCCTGAAGTCCTTTATAAAAGTAAAACTGTAAAACCATGCAATGCACCACGAATAGATGTTTACAGTTTTCCTCAATACTTTTGGGGCCAGGGGGTCAGGAAGAAGTTACGCTGAGCTTTTCTTCATGAGACTATCGCTATGAAATTGGGTTCTGTAGCACCCCTGGTGCTGGCGTTACAGAATCCCCGAACTGGAAAAAAGTTGGCTGGCATGCTTCCAGCCACTTCTGCCACAGCCTCCATGACGCTCCCTGACAAGCATGAACATGCCTTGTTGTGCTTGCATAGTAGTACGCAGAGTGGGTAGACCATGCTTTAAATGCTGATTTGATGAATGATCTACCATTTTGGACCACAGAGGTCCAGTTGGTCCCCCCTCATAATCACTCTCAGTTGAACATTCATTCAGCTGCATGAGGGATTCCCCCCTCATTCATGTTAATTAAAGGACGAGCAATCCAACTTCCAGGTGAGGTGCTTTTGATTTACGTTTATTGATTTACAGTTTGTGGAAGTAGTTGAACGAGTTTTACTAACTTTTTAGATTTTCAAGGGAGTGGTGCTGGATCCTATCAAGGGTCAGAGTAGTTGTTTGGCCTGTCAGGAGAAAGCCTACTTCAGTAATGGGGGCTATGGTTGCAGTCCCTCTAGGCCTGCAATGTAACTTGGAAATGGAGCACAGATAGCAGAGAGGGGAAGCAGTGTGCAGAGGGAGGAGGAGGAGGCATGCCTGTCCCCCTCCCATTCTGCCTGCCTCATGGAACTAGGTGTTGGGTAATCACACATCGTAACCCCTGCACTCGAAAATGGGATTTGAATTTTTTCTCCTCAATATCTGCCTTACGCTATGGTCCTATGATAAAATTTACAGGCTGTGGAAAGAGCAAGTTTTTTGAGCTGTTGGACATCCTCTTGTTCCATGCTTTTGATATTCTTATACTGTTAACACGCCTCATCCATCCTTGGTTGCCCACCTTCATGTACTTCTCAATGTAGTTTAAGCCATCAGATTTCCTGTAAGCCATTAGCTAGATCATAGCATAATTGAATCATAGAATTATGTAATCTACATTGGGGAGGAGTTGGCGTAGTGGTATTGTCAGTGGACTTGTAACCCAGAGACCCAGGGTATTGCTCTGGGGACATGGGTTCAAAACCCACCACAGCAGAAGGTGGAATTTGAATTCAATTAATAAATCTGGAATTAAAAAGCTAGTCTAATGATTGCCATGAAACCATTGTCGATTGTTGTAAAAACCCATCTGGATCACTAATGTCCTTTAGGGACGGAAATCTGCTGTCCTTACCTGGTCTGGCCTACATGTGACTCCAGACCCACAGGCAATAAAAAGGAATGAAACAGGATGGACCACCCAGCATCGACCGAGGCACCGGAAATGACAATGGCAAACCCAGTCCTGTCGACCCTGCAAAGTCCTCCTTACTAACATCTGTGGCTTGTGCCAAAGTTGGGAGAGCTGTCCCACAGACTAGTCAAGCAACAGCCTGACATATCATACTCACGGAATCATACCTGACAATGTCCCAGACACTGCCATCACCATCCCCGGGTATGTCCTGTCACACTGGCAGAACAGACCCAGCAGAGGTGGCGGCACAGTGGTATACAGTAGGGAGGGTGTTGCTCTGGGAGTCCTCAACATCGACGCTGAACCCCATGAATTCTCATGGCATCAGGTCAAACGTGGACAAGGAAACCTCCTGCTGATTACCACCTACTGCCCTCCTTCAGCTGATGAATCAGTACTCCTCCATGTTAAACAGCACTTGGAGGAAGCACTGAGGGTGGCAAAGGCCTACCCTGGGTGGGGGACTTCAATGTCCATCACGAAGAGTGGCTCGGTAGCACCACCACTGACCGAGCTGGCCAAGTCCTAAAGGACATATCTGCTAGACTGGGTATGTGACAGGTGGTGAGGGAACCAACAAGAGGGGAAAACATACTTGACCTCGTCCTCACCAATCTGCCTGCCGCAGATGCATCTGTCCATGACAGTATTGGTAGGAGTGACCACCGTACAGTCATTGTGGAGATGACGTCCCGCCATCACATTGAGGATACCCTCCATCGTGTTGTGTGGCACTACCACTGTGCTAAATGGGATAGATTTCAAACAGATCTAGCAATGCAAAACTGGGCATCCATGAGGCGCTGTGGGCCATCAGCAGCAGCAGCAGAATTGTACTCAACCACAATCTATAACCTCAGGGCCCGGCATATCCCCCACTCTACCATTACCATCAAGCCAGGAGACCAACCCTGGTTCAATGAAGAGTGCAGGAAGACATGCCAGAAGCAGCACCAGGCATACCTCAAAATGAGGTGTCAACCTGGTGAAGCTACAACATAGGACTATCTGCGTGCCAAACTGCGTAAGCAGCATGCGATAGACAGAGCTAAGCGATCCCATAATCAACGGATCAGATCTAAGCTCTGCAGTCCTGCCACATCCAGCCGTGAATGGTGGTGGACAATTAAACTAACTGGAGGAGATGGCTCCACAAATATCCCCATCCTCAATGATGGGGGAGCCCAGCACATCAGTGCGAAAGACAAGGCTGAAGCATTTGCAACAATCTTCAGCCAGAAGTGCCAAGTTGACTATCCATCCCGGCCTCCTCCTGAAGTCCCCAGCATCACGGATGCCAGACTTCAGCCAATTCGATTCACTCCATACGATATCAAGAAACAACTGAAGGCACTGGATACTGCAAAAGCTATGGGCCCTGACAATATTCCAGCAATAGCACTGAAGACCTGTGCTCCAGAACTTGCCGCACCCCGAGCCTAGCAGTTCCAGTACATCTAGAACACTGGCATCTACCCGGCAATGTGGAAAATTGCCCAGGTATGTCCTGTACACAAAAAAAAGCAGGACAAGTCCAACCCGGCCAATTACCGCCCCATCAGCTTACTCTCAATCATCAGTAAAGTGATGGAAGGTGTCATCAACAGTGCCATCAAGCGGCACTTGCTTAGCAATAACCTGCTCCGTGACGCTCAGTTTGGGTTCCGCCAGGGCCACTCAGCTCCTGACCTCATTACAGCCTTGGTTAAAACAGGACAAAAGAGCTGAACTCAAGAGGTGAGGTGAGAGTGACTGCCCTTGACATCAAGGCAGCATTTGACCGAGTATGGCATCAAGGAGCCCTAGCTAAACTAAGTTCAATGCGAATCAGGGGCAAAACCCTCCGCTGGCTGGACTCATACCTAATACAAAGGAAGATGGTGGTGGTTGTTGGAGGTCAATCATCTGAGCTCCAGGACATCACTGCAGGAGTTCCTCAGGGTAGTGTCCTAGGCCCAACCACCTTCAGCTGCTTCATCAATGACCTTCCTTCAATCATAAGGTCAGAAATGGGGATGTTCGCTGATGATTGCACAATGTTCAGCACCATTCGTGACTCCTCAGATACTGAAGCAGTCCGTCTAGAAATGCAGCAAGACTTGGACAATATCCAGGCTTGGGCTGATAAGTGGCAAGTAACATTCCTGCCACACAGGTGCCAGGCAATGACCATCTCCAACAAGAGAGAATCTAACCATCTCCCCTTGACATTCAATGGCATTACCATCATTGAATCCCCCACTATCAACATCCTTGGGGCTACCATTGACCAGAAACTGAACTGGAGTAGCCATATAAATACCGTGGCTACAAGAGCAGGTCAGAGGCTAGGAATCCTGCCGCAAGTAACTCACCTCCTGACTCCCCTGTCCACCATCTACAAGGCACAAGTCAGGAGTGTGATGGAATACTGTCCACTTGCCTGGATGGGTGAAGCTCCAACAACACTCAAGAAGCTCGACACCATCCCGGACAAAGCAGCTCGCTTAATTGGCACCCCATCTAAAAACATTCACTCCCTCCACCACCGACGCACAGTGGCAGCAGTGTGTACCATCTACAAGATGCACTGCAGCAACGCACCAAGGCTCCTTAGACAGCACCTTCCAAACCCGTGACCTCTACCAACTAGAAGGACAAGGGCAGCAAATACATGGGAACAGCACCAGCTGCAAGTTCCCCTCCAAGTCACACACCATCCTGACATGGAACTATATCGCCGTTTCTTCACTGTCGCTGGGTTGAAATCCTGGAACTCCCTTCCTAACAGCACTGTGGGTATACCTACCCCACAAGGACTGCAGCGGTTCAAGAAGGCAGCTCACCACCACCTTCTCAAGGACAATTAGGGATGGACAATAAATGCTGGCCTGGCCAGCGACGTCCACATCCCCTGAATGAATTTTTTAAAAAATCAATAGAGTTGGAGGCTATTTGACCCACCATTCTTGTGTCAAAGCTAGGTCTTCTACTGGAGCTATCTAATATAATTCTACTCCTCCTCTCTTTTTCTTTCTATATTCCTCCTTATCCAATAATGTTATTATTTTTGTTTCAATAGCCATTTGTGACAGCACATTTCATGTTTCAATACCCAGCTGTGTAAAATAATTCTTCTAACTTTCCTTTCCATTCTTTGAGCACCAGTTCTGAGTCCATCTCCCTTGTTATCATGCCAACAACCAGTGGAAGCAATCTTGCACTATTTACCTTCTTAATTTTCAAAGCAAGACCATGAAAGATTTTGAACATAAAGATGAGAATTGTGAATCCAAGACATCGAGGGACTGGGAGCCAATGTGCACCCGCAAGGACAAGCATGATGGATGAGCAGACGAGGAGCGAGATTGCAATGGCGAGCAGAGTATTGGATGAAATATAGTTTGCAGAGCATGTAGGATGGGATGCCCTGCCAGGAGACTATTCGAATATTCAGATATTTGGAGGTGACAAAGCTTTGGATGAGAGTTTCCGCTGCAGATAGGCTGAAGCATGTTGGAGATAAGCAATCTTCCAAAAATGGAAGTAGGCTGTCTTTATGATGGAGAGGAGGCTCAACTCAGCGTCAAGTAGGGAACTCTGCTTATGAACAGCGTAGATTAACCTGAGACAGTGGCCAAGGAATTAATAACAAGAGTATGGTGTTTATGGCAGGGCTAAAGACTTCCCAATGCTTAACTGAAAGAAATTGCAGTTTATCTAAGACTGGACATCAGAGAAGAAATCTGACATTGCAGAGGCAGTGGTGGGGTGTGGGGTTGGTGGGTGGAGCGCAGGGAGTGGGGTGGGTTGGGAGTTGAGAGAGATGATGGAGATATAGCTGAATGTTGTCACATGTACACTATGTCTTTGATGGATTTTACCAAGGGGCATGATCTGATGAGTTTAACAAAGAGGGTCAAGAATGGATCCTTGGGGAACTCATTCTTAATGAGACAAATAATTGCATGACTGATGACTATCTACAATCATTTCTGTGCAAAGCCTTAGTGTCTTGTCTGGTTTATGTTCACGGTTACTGTGGTGCTCCTACAAGATATTTCTCATTGGCTACAGCTTGGGAGGTGGAAGACTGCTGACTTTTCACTGAGGGGCCTCGAGATGACTATGGTGGGTGATTTCAGAGATGTGACTATTGAGGTCCTGGCTGCAGACTGCTTTGGGCTCAGTTTCAGGCAGGGAAGTCTAGCCCACATTGAACAACTTCTCCTTCAACTCCATGCATTTCCTTCAAGTAAAAGGTGTCGCTATGGGTACCCGCATGGGTCCTAGTTATGCCTGTCTTTTTGTGGGATATGTCGAGCATTCTTTGTTCCAGTCCTACTCAGGCCCCCTCCCCCAACTCTTTTTCTGGTACATTGATGACTGTATCGGTGCCGTTTCCTGCTCCCGCCCCGAACTAGAAAACTTTATCAACTTTGCTTCCAATTTCCACCCTTCTCTCACCTTTACATGGTCCATCTCTGACACTTCCCTTCCCTTCCTCGACTTCTCTGTCTCCATCTCTGGGGATAGGTTGTCTACCAATATCCATTATAAGCCCACTGACTCCCACAGCTACCTCAACTACACTTCTTCACACCCTACCTCCTGTAAGGACTCCATTCCATTCTCCCAGTTTCTCCGTCTCCGACGCATCTGCTCTGATGATGCTACCTTCCATGACGGTGCTTCTGATATGACCTCCTTTTTCCTCAACCGAGGACTTCCCCCCACTGTGGTTGACAGGGCCCTCAACCGTGTCCGACCCATTCCCCGCACCTCTACCCTCACCCCTTCCCCTCCCTCCCAGAACCGTGACAGGGTTCCCCTTGTCCTCACTTTTCATCCCACCAGCCTCCATATCCAAAGGATCATCCTCCGCCATTTTCGCCACCTCCAGCGTGATGCCACTACCAGTCGCATCTTCCCCTCCCTTCCCCTGTCAGCATTCCGAAGGGATCGTTCCCTCCGCGACACCCTGGTCCACTCCTCCATTACCCCCACCACCTCGTCCCCGTCCCAGGGCACCTTCCCTTGCAATCGCAGGAGGTGTAATACCTGCCCATTTACCTCCTCTCTCCTCACTATCCCAGGCCCCAAACACTCCTTTCAGGTGAAGCAGCGATTTACTTGTACTTCTTTCAATGTAGTATACTGTATTCGCTGCTCACAGTGTGGTCTCCTCTACATTGGGGAGACCAAGCGCAGACTGGGTGACCGCTTTGCGGAACATCTCCGCTCAGTCCGCAAGCAGGACCCTGAGCTTCCGGTTGCTTGCCATTTCAACACTCCCCCCTGCTCTCATGCTCACATCTCTGTCCTGGGATTGCTGCAGTGTTCCAGTGAACATCAACGCAAGCTCGAGGAACAGCATCTCATCTACCGATTAGGCACACTACAGCCTGCCGGACTGAACATTGAGTTCAATAATTTCAGAGCATGACAGCCCCCCACTTTACTTTCTTTTTCAGTCATTTTTAGTTATTTTTTCTTCTTTTTTTTTTGCATTCCTTTTTACATTTTTTACAATCTTTTTTTGCATTTATTTCATTTCATCTTAGTTACCCACTGTTTTTTTCAGGTTGTTTTTCTTCAGGTTTGCACTTGCTGATGTTCAATATTCAGTATATTCACACCTAATCTGTACTAATGCTTTGTCTTTCAACACACCATTAACATATTGTTTGCCTTTGCTCCGTTACCTTTTGGTCAGCTATGTGGCCTGGTCCAATCTGCACCTTCTCCTTTGTTATCTCTTGCCCAACCCCCACCTCACTTGTTTATAATCTGTGACTTTTCTAATATTTGTCAGTTCCGAAGAAGGGTCACTGACCCGAAACGTTAACTCTGCTTCTCTTTCCACAGATGCTGCCAGACCTGCTGAGTGAATCCAGCATTTCTTGTTTTTGTTTCAGATTTCCAGCATCCGCAGTATTTTGCTTTTATTTAAGTCTAGCCCAGCTGTCTGTCTGGTGCCAACAAGAGTGCTGGTTGAGAAGCTCATAACAAAGCTGGCATGCTGTCATCCTGAGATGTTCACAGTGGTACGTTTTAATTTTAATGCTGGTATAAAATATTCTAAGGTTATCATCTTCCATTATTTTTGGATAGACCACAGCATATCCCAGCTTCTTCTGTTAGCCTTTGCTCGCATTTTCTTTACTTTCTCCTCTCTTTTAAAATATATTTTTGTTTCCTTTGTAGCAAGAAATATTTTGACAAAGCTAATTGCAACTTGCCCATTCTTTCCATTTTTAACAGGCAGCAAGTGCTGACAGGCTTTTCCTTGATAATCTAGTACTATAATTAATTGGGAGGTAGACACTCCATAGTCAATTTGCAACACATAACTTAGAAAATACATCTCGTGAAAGATCTATGAAGCAAATTCTCGGCTGCAGCAGCTATTAAAATTAGCATGCTGCCCCCATGTGGCACCAAGAACTGATTCACTCTATCAATCATGTATATTCTTTGATATTATTGATATCTGCTAATGCCATCTGAATTAAAGCAAAACTGAGAAATTGCTTTAAGTTCTTTTCTTATTCAATACACTCGACAGTTTGCATGAAACTTGCAGATTCTTGCAATTCTACTTGATAAAGTTACATTAAGTAATTAAAAGTAGAAATTAGATTTGTGTGCATTAATGATTACACTTCAAAGCAAAGGATATATAGGCAATGTGAACGCTTTAATTTCTCTTTAAAAGCATTAAATTTCTGCAGATGCTTTAGTTTTACATGCTGACCATCACATAACAAAATCTTTCAAATGTCTTTCAGAGAACTCACATCACAATGCAGTACTCACCCACATTAAGGAAAGAGGTTACTTTATTGAACCAACTTGTTTCAAAATTTTCTTTCTGCTTATTAAAAATAATTTTTCTGCAAGTACACCTAACAATTTCTAGAATAATGCCTTTTTATCACACGTTGTATGCAATCCTAGTATAGAAAACAGGTTAGGGTGGTAAATATTGTCTATATATAGTATTTTCCATAACAGAGATGTCTTTATTAATATTTTGGGCCACAATTGAAAGATGTATTTGCTAATCTACAACAAAATATGAATTTCCTGCAACTTCTCCCACAAATAATAACTATTATTGTATATATTTTATGGCCCCCCCCAACGAGGAGACTGGTGGCAGGGGGGCACGTAAAACAGAGTGGGAGGTTGGGGGGGGGGGGGGGGGGGGGCTGTTCCAGACCCCCTCCCACCCCCGCTGTGATTTTACGCGGAGTGGCGGCGGCGAGAAATGGCCTGCCCGCTGCAGGCCAATCAAGGCCCTTAAGTGGCCAATTAACTGCCACTTGAGGGCCTCCTTCCGCCACCACGGGCAGACGGCACATGCCCCAAAAACACCGCTAGGTAAAACCAGGTGGCCTTCTTGCGGGCTGCAGGGGCGGGAGGGGGGGGCCTTCTGATCGGGCACCCTGTGCCCTTTGGAGGGCCGTCCCCGAAGCCCCAACCACCCCCACCGCACAACACTCCCCCCAACCAACTCCCCTTGCCTTGCTGGGGCCCATCCAATTGTCCCTGGCGAGGCCCCAAAATCTTAGCTGATTTCCTGTGCCGTCCTTCACCTTGCTTGCGATGGCTGGGTGTAGTTCCAGAAATGGCCACTACTTCTGGTGGCGCTGCTGGGATTAAGAGCTGCCGGCCCGCTGATTGGACAGCAGCTCCATTAGGCAAGACTTCCTGCCTCAAGGAGATGGAAGCCCTGTCCAAGACCAATTAAGGGCCTGGGAGCGAAAAATCCCCACGTGGCTCCCCAGACCCGGCGGAGGTGGGCTCGCCCCTAACTTTTCGGCTGGTGGGTGGGGCCTCTCACCAATGTTAAATTCAGGCCATGAAGATCAGCAGCAGCAGCCTCAAAATAGAAAGTTTGGAACTTTTAACCGCAAGAATACGTTTTTTGCTGCGAACACCGTGTAACGTATAAATGTGGTATGGGGTTTTCAAATGGTTAATAAGTTAATGGGAAATACTTTTCTCAGCAATTTAGTGTATTAGCTACCTAATAAGTACTGTTTAGTTATTATAGTAAAGGCCTGAAAATGTGAAATCTTGCCATGTAATTCTTTAATTGGTCTGGGGAGTTCAATATCTCTTGTTTTAAAGTTAATATTCTCTACAGAGGTCATAACAATGTACTGTTGCCTCTTAATTGCCCTCAGGAGTTTATAAGCAGCTATGGATGCCACGATTTGCCTACTTATACCATTTCCCCACAGAGAATATGGGAGCAATGGCCTCCGGACATAGGTCAAGTTAACTATTTCAGGCCTTAGCCTGTCCTTGAGCAGTGCCAGGAGAGATCAGCTAATTTGTAGAAATTTTACAAAAACATTTCACCCTTTGCAGGAGAATTGTGGATATTCCTCAGAATATCTATCAGCTCAAATAATATACACTCTCCCACTTCAAAACTAAAGGTAAGCCAGTAAAAACCATTGCCACTGGCAATTGTGCAGTACTTTCATAGAATTACATAGCATTTTACAGCACAGAAATAGACCATTCAGCCCAAAATCTATGCCGGTGTTTATGCTCCACACAAACCTCGTCTCACCCTATTTCTTCTCTCCCTATCAATATGTCCTTCCATTCCTTTCTTCCTCATGTACATATCAAGCTTCCCCCTAAATGCATCAATGTTGTCACTCAACCTGTTCTAGCAGGGTTCACGTTCTCAATAATGAGCAGCAGCTTTGAGGGGTATGGAGTTCATGAGCTTCACACCCAATCAGTACCTGTCATAAAATTACTGTAGGGTTTTCAGTACGACTACACTTTAGTATGAAAACTATGGGCTGGATTTTCCTGCTGGGGCTGGGAAACAGAAATCGGGACCCTGTGGGAAAACAGTCACTCTTTGAGATTTACATGGAGATGCCCTTTTAATTGGCATAGAGGCAAGTTCCCTGTCTAAATAAGGGTGGAAGGTGGGCTTTCAAAGCTGGAGTTTAATCAGAGGCCTTTGAGCTTGGAATGAGCAGCAGGCTGCAGTAGAGGGTAAGTAAGGGAGAGGGTGCTTCAACATGGAGGTGCCCCTCACTAACTTTTTAAAAATTTAAATAAAAAACAGATGGAGCAGCCAGGCCAGCAGTGTAGGGGGTTGGGTGAGGGGGAGTAGTGGAATCCTTTTACAGTGTGGCCTTTGGCTGCACTGGCACCCAGGTAGGCGGGGAGGGCCTATAGGCCTGCCTGGAGTGCTAGCCCCCGGCCTGCCACTGAGTGCCTGCCTTCAGGCTGTTAACTTGTCCCCTGTCAAGTTGAGAAACTGGAGGTCAACTGGAAAATACCAGTCAGCCTCTTTTAACTTGTGGTTAACAAAGCTCTTAACGAGCCTAATTGACTACTCGCCTCATGGGTGCGGGTAGCCCTGCTGGCCTCGAACCTGCCTCCCCAAAATTATCGTGCCTGTACTGTCGGGCCCTGTCCCCTGCAATTCCTGTCCTTGGTGGTGCTCGAAAATTCAGTCCTATGTGTTTATCTTATTCTTCATACAAATTGAGGGAATAGCAATTACTAAAGAGCAGCCTATAAAATTCCTGTATTCATACATCATGCATACGACATACTAATCTTGCTCGTATGAAATAGGTGTTATGGCACAGACAGATTGTTGCATGTCATGAATTAGAAGGCAACTGCTGCAATGATCAATTAGTTTTAGCAGGCACAAAGTTCATGTCATTTGCCAGTCAGGGGAGGAGGCCAAGCGGAAGTAGACAGTAACTGCTAAGGGTGCCAGATAACACCAGAGGCAAACCATCCCACTGTGTCTGGCTACTGGGATTGGATGCTAATAGGGCAGGTGGTTAGCTGTTACACATCTCAGATTCTCCTCACTGGTCTGCGTGGAGGAGGATCGTCCAGCTAGTCCTTCAGCTGTGGATCTAGCATTCATGTAGCATGAACATTCAGTGCAGTGTTCCGCTACATTTGAGACCACCGTGGGAACGTTATTTGTCCGGGGCATGTCCCATCTGGGAAAGGGTAATCCCCCTGGATTAGCCATTACTTTTTCTGAGGATATAAGCACCCTAGACTGCTCAGGCATTTGATCTCCACAGATCACCATCTGTCTTGTGTTACTTTTGAAATTGTTTAGTCAATGATAAATCATTGTTACCAATGGGGCCAAGGGGAGGCACGACTCAACTGTGAATGGCTGGAGCATGGATGCCACAGTAGGTGACTAACCAGACTGAATCTCCTAAGGGAGCCTTAAAAGAGTCATAGTAACTCCCACCAGGGTACCAGATAACACCAGAGGCACACTGTCCACACCTAGCAATATGTTACCCACGGTATGTACAGGTGCATTCACCTGGCAATAACTAGGAGACCACTACCAAACTTCAGTAAGATCCATATCAACATTGAACATAGGCATAGCAATGCCAGTGAGCTCCTTCCAGGCTAGCTCAATGGTCATCTGCAATAGAATGTAATTTTCTGTCCAAAGTCAGACTAAACAGGTGGTATGTTTTATTCAGGAGGGCATGCACCTTCCTTTTGTTTCCCAATAACCACGAAATAGCATTGAAGTAGGTTAACCAATTTCACCAGGCCACTGGATTTCCGAAAGTAAAGGTTAATTGATGACCTTCATGCGCCATCCATGCCCATAGGCACAATGTAATGACCTACATAAACAGAAATGGGTTTTACTCCATTACATACGAACAAAGAACAAAGAACAGTACAGCACAGGAACAGGCCATTTGGCCCTCCAAGCCTGCGCCGATCTTGATGCCTGCCTAAACTAACACCTTCTGCACTTCCGGGGCCCATATCCCTCTATTCCCTTCCTATTCATATATTTGTCAAGATGTCTCTTAAACGTCACTATCGTATCTGCTTCCACCACCTCCCCTGGCAGCAAGTTCCAGGCACTCACCACCCTCTGTCTAAAAAACTTGCCTCGCACATCCCCTCTAAACTTTGCCCCTCGCACCTTAAACCTATGTCTCCTAGTAACTGACTCTTGCACCCTGGGAAAAAGCTTCTGACTATCCACTCTGTCCATGCCGCTCATAACTTTGTAAACCTCTATCATGTCGCCCCTCCACCTCCGTCGTTCCAGTGAAAACAATCCGAAATTTTCCAACCTCTCCTCATAGCTAATGCCCTCCAGACCAGGCAACATCCTGGTAAGCCTCCTCTGTACCCTCTCCAAAACTTAGTGGCCTAACTAAGGTTCTGTACAACTGCAACATGACTTGCCAATTTTTATACTCTATGCCCCGACCGATGAAGGCAAGCATGCCGTATGCCTTCTTGACTACCTTATCCACCTGCGTTGCCACTTTCAGTGACCTGTGGACCTGTACGCCCAGATCTCTCTGTCTGTCAATACTCCTAAGGGTTCTGCCATTTACTGTATACCTCCCACCTGCATTAGACCTTCCAAAATGCATTACCTCACATTTGTCCGGATTAAACTCCATCTGCCATTTCTCCGCCCAAGTCTTCAACCGATCTATATCCTGCTGTATCCTCTGACAATCCTCATCATTATCCGCAACTCCACCAACCTTTGTGTCATCCGCAAACTTACGAATCAGACCAGCGACATTTTCCTCCAAATCATTTATATATACTACAAACAGCAAAGGTCCCAGCACTGATCCCTGCGGAACACCACTTGTCACATCCCTCCATTCAGAAAAACACCCATCCACTGATACCCTCTGTCTTCTATGACCGAGCCAGTTCTGTATCCATCTTGCCAGCTCACCTCTGATCCCGTGTGATTTCACCTTTTGCACCAGTCTGCCATGAGGGACCTTGTCAAAGGCTTTACTAAAGTCCAGAAAGACAACATCCACCGCCCTTCCCTCATCAATCATCTTCGTCACTTCCTCAAAACACTCAATCAAATTAGTAAGACACGACCTCCCCTTCACAAAACCATGCTGTCTCTCGCTAATAAGTTCGTTTGTTTCCAAATGGGAGTAAATCCTGTCCCGAAGAATCCTCTCTAATAGTTTCCCTACCCCTGACATAAGGCTCACCGGCCTATAATTTCCTGGATTATCCTTACCACCCTTCTTAAACAAAGGAACAACATTGGCTATTCTCCAGTCCTCTGGGACCTCACCTGCAGCCAATGAGGATGCAAAGATTTCTGTCAAGGCCCCAGCAATTTCTTCCCTTGCCTCCCTCAGTTTTCTAGGGTAGATCCCATCAGGCCCTGGGGACTTATCTACCTTAATGCTTTGCAAGACACCCAACACCTCCTCCTTTTTGATAATGAGATGACTGAGACTATCTGCACTCCCTTCCCTAGGCTCATCATCCACCAAGTCCTTCTCCTTGGTGAATACTGATGCAAAGTACTCATTTAGCACCTCGCCTATTTCCTCTGGCTCCACGCATAGATTCCCATCTCTGTCCTTGAGTGGGCCAACCCTTTCACTGGTTACCCTCTTGCTCTTTATATATGTATAAAAAGCCTTGGGACTTTCCTTAATCCTATTTGCCAATGACTTTTCATGACCCCTTTTAGCCCTCCTAACTCCTTGCTTAAGTTCCTTCCTACTGTCTTTATATTCCTCAAGTGCTTCATCTGTTCCTAGCCTTCCAGCCCTTACAAATGCTTCCTTTTTCTTTTTGACGAGGCTCACAATATCCCGTGTTAACCAAGCTTCCCGAAACTTGCCAAACTTGTCTTTCTTCCTCACAGGAACATGCTGGTCCTGGATTCTAATCAGCTGACGTTTGAAAGATTCCCACATGTCAGATGTTGATTTACCCTCAAACAGCTGCCCCCAATCTAAATTCTTCAGTTCCTGCCTAATATTGTTATAATTAGCCTTCCCCCAATGTAGCACCTTCACCCGAGGACTACTCTTATCCTTATCCACAAGTACCTTAAAACTTATGGAATTATGGTCACTGCTCCCGAAATGCTTCCCCACTGAAACTTGGACCACCTGGCCGGGCTCATTCCCCAATACCAGGTCCAGAATGGCCCCATCCCTAGTTGGACTATCTACATACTGTTTCAAGAAGCCCTCCTGGATGCTCCTCACAAATTCTGCCCCATCCAAGCCCCTAGCACTAAGTGAGTCCCAGTCAATATTGGGGAAGTTAAAATCACCCACCACCACAACCCTGTTACCTTTACATCTTTCCAAAATCTGTCTACATATCTGCTCCTCTACCTCCCGCTGGCTGTTGGGAGGCCTGTAGTAAACCCCCAACATCGTGACTGCACCCTTCCTATTCCTGAGCTCCACCCATATTGCCTCACTGCATGACCTCTCTGAGGTGTCCTCCCGCAGTACAGCTGTGATATTCTCCTTAACCAGTAATGCAACTCCCCCACCCCTTTTACATCCCCCTCTATCCCACCTGAAGCTTCTAAAGCCTGGAACATTTAGCTGCCAATCCTGCCTTTCCCTCAACCAAGTCTCTGTAATAGCAACAACATCATATTTCCAAGTACTAATCCAAGCTCTAAGTTCCCCATCTGCCTTACCTGTTATACTTCTCGCATTGAAACAAATGCACTTCAGACCACCAGTCCCGCTGTGCTCAGCAACATCTCCCTGCCTGCTCTTCCTCTTAGTCCTACTGGCCTTATTTACTATGTCCTCCTCATCTAATTCACTAGCTGTCCTACTGCTCTGGTTCCCACCCCCCTGCCACACTTGTTTAAACCCTCCTGAACATACGAATTAGAAGTAGAGCTATTTGGCCCTGCGAGCCTGCTCCGCCATTCAATAAGATCATGGCTGATCTCTTTGTGTTTCGAATTCCACATTCCCATTTACCCTTGATAACCTTTGATTCCCTTGCCTAACAAGAATCTATCTACCTCCGCCTTAAAAATATTCATTGACCCTGCCTCCGCCACCTTCTGAGGCAGAGTTCCAAAGTCGCACAACCCTCTGACAGAAATAATTTCTCCTCATCTCTGTCCTAGAAGGGCGACCCCTAATTTTAAAACAATGCCCCCTAATTCTGGACTCACCCACAAGAGGAAACATCCTTTCCACATCCACCTTGTCAAGATCATTCAGGATCTTATATACTTCAATCAAGTCTCCCCTCACCCTTCTAAACTCCAGTGAAAACAAGCCCAGTCTGTCCAACCTATCCTCATAAGACAACCCGCTCATTCCAGGTATCAATCTAGTGAACCTCTTCTGAACTGCCTCCAATGTATTTACATCCTTCCTTAAATAAGGAGACCAAAACTGCACACAGTATTCAAGATGTGGTCTCACCAATGCCTTGTATAACTGAAGCATAACATCCTTTCTTTTATTTTCAATTCCTCTCGTAATAAAGGATAGCATTCCATTAGCCTTCTTTATTACTGCTGTTCCTCCATACTAACTTTTTGTGAGTCATGCACTAGAACACCGAGATCCCTCTGCACCCCGGAATTCTCCATTTAAGTAATACTCTGCTTTTTTATTCTTCCTGCCAAAGTGAACAACTTTGCATTTTCTCACATTATCCTTCATCTGCCAGATTTTTTACTCACTCACTCAACCTATCTACATAGGTTTACAACCTCCTTATGTCCTCTTCACAGCATAATTTCCTACCTATCTTTGTGTCATCTGCAAATTTAGCTGCCCTCACCTAAGTCATTGAAATAAATTGTAAAAAGTTGAGGCCCCAGCACAGACTCCACTCGACACATTTCCCAGGCAGCATATATGATGTTTTTATTTTGCACTAATCATCTGTGCCAGGGTTATTAGAAGGCAGAGATTGGAAGGATAATTTCTGGTGATCAAGTCTACCCTCTTCAGCTTGGTTAATGTCTCCCTTACGGCAGTCATAAATAAAGCTAAGGTACAGATACAACAACACCCATGCTATCACCTTGATCAACAGTGAGTATACAACCATGTCATGAAGCAGAACTTCACATGTCTGGAAATGATGTTTTATAGTATAGTCCCAGCTTTGGTTTCCAAGATTATCTTGGAAGTTGCTCTACAACTTTATGAAGAAAACATGATACAGGCACTGACCATATGAATGTAACTGAACAGCAAGGCAAACAGATTTGACAGGTGCTCATCCAAGGTACATTTGGCTAACTTCCTGAGCACCACTTTAAGGAATCCTCCAGCCAGGTACTACTGAGAAAGTAGCTCAAAGCACCTTCTGCAAATGTGTGGCCTGCACTTCCTCAACCATCATCAATTCACATCCTTTGCTGTGCTGATTATTCAACACAATGAAGCCAACTGTCTGGACCAAATGTAAATACAATGCAACAAGCTTATTGCATAACTTTGTGTGATGTATGATGCCAGTCAGTGAGCTTTACTATGGTGCTTCCCCTTAGTGCTGGTGTGTTGTATGCTTTGTCAAACCTGTGACCTGTGACTTCTTCCAAGTGATCCCCTGTGAAAGGAACTAATGTGGTGGCAGGCTACATGGTTTTATTGGGAGCCAGTTGGGAATCAGAAGATAACACTGTAATTGATTTAGACCCATTCTCTTCTGCTGTGGCTGGATGATGCTGTATGTTTTCTGGCACAGGGTTGCTGGTTGGGCCAGATGTGATTTTGCTCTGAGAGATAGCAGCCTTTAGCTTTATCCTTGTCTACTCTATGTTTCTGTTGCTAGGTGCTCCTTCCACTTTTCGTTAGTTCTGTGAGGAGAAGATCTATGAGCAGCGTTGAGCTCTGTGAATCTCTGCCTCTTAGTCTCCCCCAATATGCTGAAGCCAGATAAAACCATCTCTTGTAGGTCTGAATCTACAACCTCCTGTAGCAGCAGAGTGAACATTCACAAAAGGTTCTTCAATTGAGCTTTGGCCACTGAGGACTCCACTGAAAATGCCCATGGTAATCTACAATGCAGACATCATTCACTCGTATAAGGAATAAGTCCTCTTAAAGAAACTATGTGACAGCAGAAGGCCAGGAATTACAGATAATGTGCTTGCTATGTTGGGAAAGGCAGGAAAGGAACTATGTGAGAGAAATGCAACAAATTTAGAACAGCAGAGAATGATGGCGTGGCCAGCCTTGTCAAACACTGTAGTCAGAGTACGGGGGAACAAGGAGGGATAATGTGTCATGGCCACAGTCACAATGCAGTGACTGAAGAAAATGAGCATTGGTGATACCAGCACATATTGGGCCTCGAATAAATAGTTGTGTGCTGAGGAATTAAGATATGGTTTAGAGAATGGATCTCTGGGAGGCGATGACTCAAATGGGGAGGGAATTTGGGTGAGACGCTATAGCGTGAGATATGGACGGGCAAACGTGAGGGAAGGGTGCAGTGCTGTTCCAGAGTAGGAGGAGGTTGAGGCATCTGAGCAGATAGTTTCAATCATAGGAATGAAAAAACGATGAATTCATCACACTTGGCTTTGGAGGAGTGGAGGGGTTTGGAGAAAAAAGAATTAAATCACAAGTGAAAGTAGTTGATTAAACAGGTGGACTGCTTTCCCCTACATGCATGCAGGAACTTAAATGTATCCATGAGCCACTTAATCATTGATCTCCAATATAATCAGTTTTAACACTCCATTGGTCAGTCTGCTGAGCAGGCATTCCAGTCCACAGCTTTACACTTGCAGCAAAAAATTAATAGGAGGGACTAATAGCAGGACAAATCTTCCAAAAGCTTACTTCAATGCATGGTTAGCTCCTCCAATAGCAATTTGTAGGCTTATGTCTCTGAAACCTATCTATGGTTCATTTAGTACAAGTAACGGCTGGAATGTTTCTACTCTTTAACATCCTTTTAAAGAAATCAGAGATTAATACTGTTCTGGGGAGATGTAACATAAAAACTAAAGTGCAAAGAGTCCTTGAATTAGTTCTTGGTGCTTAGGTTTCTAAACTCTTTAGCATCACAAATTGAGTCAATTTTTCCATTCAAGTGTGAAAACTTCACTGGAAAAACAAATTCTTTCATTAATTTCTGAAACACAGTCCATTTGTTGTGAAAGGCATGGATTGGTAAAGTTCTTCCTATCTGTCACAGTAACCTTTTCCTATTAAGAATAAGATTAAGACGAACAGAATATATTGGCTTAAAGAAGATAAATGCCACAATTAAATGAGTTTAGTTTAAATGAGATCTGGAATTTAATGTTATCTCATTACTACAAAATATCTTTGAAACTAACTTCGATTGTAACCTGTAACAGTCATCAGAAACAGCTCATCCCACTGTATTCAAACCAAGTTCACTGGGAAAAGGTTGATTTTTTTTGTTTTTAGCAAGGTTTAAACTATAACGTATAATGGTGAGGTTTAGACAAACTCAAATGGAAGTGCGTTTTTGTTTTTTTTTTCCTGTTGCTTGATATCACATGAATTGAATTGGCTGAACACTGGCATCTGTGATGGTGGCGACCTCAGGAGGAAGCCGAGATGGATCATCCACTAGGCACTTAGTGAAGAGGATGATCAGCCATGATCTTATTGAATGGCGTGGCAGACTCGATGCGCTTAATGACCTACTGCTGCTCCTATGTTCCTATGTTCTGGCTGAAGTTGGTTACAAATGCTTCAGCCTTGTCTTTTGCACTGACATGCTGGCTTTGCCAACATTGAGAATGGGATTGTTCATGGAGCCCCCCACCCTTCCCCTTAGTTCTTCAGTTAAGTGTAATTAAATGTAACTGAAATTTAAAGAGATGGGAGAAATTAAAGGCATAAGTCATAAATAGAGAGGCAGACATCCTGAAAGCCTTTGGAGAGCTTCAAAAGGCATCTCTGTATATTTGCCAAGGCTGAAAATGCTAAGACGTGTTGGCTAAAATGAGATGAAAGAGAAGCCAAGGTGCATGTATAAGTCTGGAGGCAAGCAATAGAGCCACACTTGACCACCTGCTTGGTGGCTGCTGAAGTGGATCTGGCGCTGAATAAATTTGTTGTGCAGATGGTGGTCATCTTTGCAACTCCACAGCACCGTCCCCATAAGTCAGCACATACAAGGAGATGAAGTCAAGTTTCAAGCCACAGCTAACAGTTGCTATCGCTTGATGTGCCCACCCTATGCTACACGATAGCTGCACATGCCCTTACAGCAGGTGGTATAGGTGGCATCTGCCTCTCTGAAGACTTAAACTCCTAAAAGAAATGTTTGTACAGTCAGTGCCAAGTAGATATGCCATGACCTATAGAAATGGTTGATTGTATCTCAGCAGATGTGGCCAATCAAGATTGATCACCCTGTCACACCATCTTTCATTCATGAATTATGATTGTGGTACTTCTGAGAATACATCCAACATCATGGAATTCACATATCTTGGCAGTGCCATTTGGTCTACTATCCCAGCTTCCTTTGGGAAGAGACCCTTCCCACGCATGATTCATCTGTCAGACCAAGGCATGCTTCCCTCTGTTTGCAGATGTAGATGTACAGATACTGACACCAATCATGCAACTTGACCTGCCCAGGCTCCCATCATAGTAAAGGCCTGCTACCCGACCCGAACCCGATGGGACCCGACGACATGAGTCAGGTTTGAGTCAGGTCAGGTTGCACATCTGGGTCCAGCATTCGGGCACAGGTCACGTCGGGCCTGATCGGACACGCTCTGTCACCACCTCAGGTAAGTGGCTCTAATGTTAATTTACTTTTTGGACTTTAAAGGTGATTTTGTTATAGTTATTTTAAGCTTGTGCAGGTAAGGAACAAAGTGAAAAATGGGAGGTAAATTATCTGATGGTTGAGTCAGGTCGGGTTGGGCGCGGGAAAAAATGGAAGGACTCGGGCCGGGTTGGGCTCGGGTCTCATTTGCAGACCCGAGCAGCTCTTTATATCATAGGTCTTTCTCTTTTTGCAATCATATTAAACAAGCAGATTCCCAGTGAGATTACTACTGATAGTGGTAATAGTGTTGGTGGCAAAAAGTAAATAAATTCCAACGCAGAGAACATAGAACATAGAACATAGAACAGTACAGCACAGTACAGGCCCTTTGGCCCACGATGTTGTGCCGAACCTTTAACCTACTCTAAGATCAAACTAACTACCTACCCTTCATTCTACTATCATCCATGTACCTATCCAAGAGTCGCTTAAATGCCCCTAACGTATCTGCTTCTCCTACCACCGCTGGCAGCGCATTCCACGCACCCACCACTCTCTGTGTAAAGAACCTACCTCTGACATCTCCCCGAAACCTTCCTCCAATCACCTTAAAATTATGCCCCCTGGTGATAGCCCTTTCCACCTGGGAAAAAGTCTCTGACTATCCACTCTTTCAATGCCTCTCATCATCTTGTACCCCTCTATCAAGTCACCTCTCATCCTTCTTCGCTCCAATGAGAAAAGCCCGAGCTCCCTCAATCTTTCTTCGTAGGACATGCCCTCCAGTCCAGGCAGCATCCTGGTAAATCTCCTCTGCACCCTCTCTAAAGCTTCCACATCCTTCCTATAATGAGGCGACCAGAACTGAACACAATATTCCAAGTGAGGTCTAACCAGGGCCTTATAGAGCTGCAGCATAACCTCGCGGCTCTTAAACTCAATCCCCCTGTTAATGAAAGCCAACACACCATACGCCTTCTTAACAACCCTATCAACTTGGGTGGCAACCTTGAGCGATCTATGGACATGGACCCCAAGATCCCTCTGTTCCTCCACACTACCAAGAATCCTGTCTTTAAGCCTGTATTCTGCATTCAAATTCGACCTTCCAAAATGAATCACTTCACACTTTTCCAGGTTGAGCTCCATCTGCCACTTCTCAGCCCAGCTCTGCATCCTGTCAATGTCCCGTTGCAACCTACAACAACCTTCCACACTATCCACAACTCCAGCAACCTTCGTGTCATCGGCAAACTTGCTAACCCAGCCTTGCACTTCCTCATCCAAGTCATTTATAAAAATCACAAAGAGCAGAGGTCCCAGAACAGATCCTTGTGGAACACCACAGGTCACCGAGCTCCATGCTGAATACTTTCCATCTACTACCACCCTCTGACTTCTATGGGCCAGCCAATTTTGTATCCAGACAGCCAACTTTCCCTGAATCCCATGCCTCCTTACTTTCTGAATGAGCCTACCATGGGGAACCTTATCAAATGCTTTGCTAAAATCCATATACACCACATCCACTGCTCTTCCTTCATCAATGTGTTTTGTCACATCTTCAAAGAATTCAATAAGGCTTGTGAGGCATGACCTGCCCCTCACAAAGCCATGCTGACTGTCTCTAATCAAACCATACTTTTCCAAATAATCATAAATCCTGTCTCTCAGAATCCTCTCCAATAATTTGCCCACTACCGACGTAAGACTGACTGGTCTATAATTCCCAGGGTTATCCCTGGAAAGACAGTTACAAAATACATGAATTAGGCTCTTCTTTTCAATACTGTGCCATTTCCATGACCTCTAGCTTATGCATTATTGCCTAGCAAATCTGAACAGCAATTTCACAAGGGCATGACACACGACAGATGTCCTGCATCCGAGAATGGTGGCAAATAACATACAGGGCCTTTAGGTCTGTAAGCATTCAAGGAAGACTCCATATTAGTCGTGCAATGACTTTATTGATAAGCAAAATGAGTACAATCGCTTTCACAATAGTACAACAGAATAAGCAAAGTGGTATTTCCACTCCTCTGGTTAGAGACAAAACACCTTCCTCCTCCTGGTGTTCTTCCTTCAATTCTCTACAATGAGTTTTATTTTTCTCCCTGTTTATATCCTGTCTCTCTTCCTGCCATATTGTTTGTTCACCCAGTGGTCCAGCTTCAGCAATTTAATGATCATGTCTTCTTTGTATTGTTCCCTTTACTTTGCATTCAATCCCACTTAATATGGGAACTTGCCTTTGGATTGTGTAAAGATCGTAATCTAACCATTTGACTTCCATTGATAAATAGCCTTCATGCTATGATCAAATGGTCAAGAGCACAAACAATGTGATCAATTGGACCCCCTTATCTGCACCTCACACAATGGCCTGGAATTTTGCAGTGAGCTCCAATGTGACGACACTTGCCCCTGACCTTGAATAAAACTACCCACAAATATTCAGCTATCTCAGTGCAGTGTATTTCACCTTTTTCAAAGTTAATTTGAATCTGGAGCCAAGTCAAGGGGATCTTCAGGCATCCAACAACAGTGATGTCATCAAATATATAAGCAAAATACTGCAGATGCTGGAAATCTGAAATAAAAACAGAAAGTGCTGGAAACACTCAGCAGGTCAGACAGCATCTGTGGAGAGAGAAGCAGAGTTAACATTTCATGTCTGTGATCTTTCATCAGAACTGGCAAAGGTTAGGAAAGGTGATGTCATCAAGCAAGGTAAGTAATCAATCATATTGAAGAATTCTCAAAGACAGCAAACCAGGAAGTTAAAATCACTGATTATCCTTCACTTCTTAATATCATTTTACAGAATGTGGCAGAAAGATTTGGGCATATACATCATTGGATTAATGTAGAAGCTGAAATATCATAAATATTTTTAAAATATATTTTAAAAATATGTGGAATGTTTTATCATAATGGAGAATGTTGACATTCAACAATTATAATATTAGTTTTTCGGGGCCAGAGAAGTAGTTCAGCAGTAATTATGAACTTAGTAATATGTTAAAAACTCAATTACACCTCATTTAACAAGTGTAACGTTTTCAAGGTTTTTACAGCAAGACTGAGAGGGTGATAGTGGCAGTTTTCATCAGTTCAGTGATTTCCAATTGATTGCAGGCTATGGGGACTTCAACAGCACACCTTATAAAGAAGTGTAGAATTACTGACAACCACATCTGGCTTTCCATGTTCCATGCAAGTGCACACTCCAGAAATTTCTATTGGATTCATAGGAGTAATGACAGTGAATGCTCACAATTTCGCTATCATTACTATAGCAAAATCCAGGCCATTATGTTCAAATAGGTTTCAGTTTACTGTTGCATCACCTAAAAACTCAGTCTAGCATTACTCAAAGCTTATTCTAGCTTAATGTTATATCGCCTCAAACCTTTTATCACCATATTTGCTCCAAATTGCTTTCTAAAATGTAGTTCTACCATCACCTTGCTTTCTTACAGGTCCCCAAATCATTCATTTTTGCTTGAGATGGGCACCTCCTCAGTTGCCTATCCTGCCTACTGGGAACTGCATTGGGACATCAAATGGGTTTCCCAAGGGAGGTGCTTCTACATTTTCCTGCTCCCAGCATCCCATTTAGCATCATTACAAAGAGACCTGGAGTGGAAAATCTGGTCTTCAGTCTTCCTGTTGCAAAAGGAACTTTCTACTTCAATTAATCTGACTTTATGTAGCTATAATTATCTTAATCCAATACTTTCTTCAATCTATATTTTATTGTTAAACTGTAAACTGCATTCAGGAGAATTTACTATGGGCTTGGATACTGGGAAAAAACTTTGGCATTTTATGTGCTTAAGGATTCGTCAAAGAATAAATATCTTGAAACGTCCTCTAAATCTTTGCAAAATGTATAGATATACCATGGAAAGTGGTAATTATTGAAAAATGCACTGACCCATTACAGGGCAGGAACACCACAGTTTTCACAAGTTTTTTTTCTATCAAGTTTTCTCCTGTATATTCATGTTGTATAATATTTATTTCTTATTTTTACTGTGTGCTTCAAAAAATATTTTGTTTGTTGCAATTCTTTATTAAAATACAGACTTGTAGCAGCTGTAACTGTTTATTTTTATTATTACTGTGCTGATTCTACTGATCTACTTGCCAGTACATTAGCTGACCATTTCAGTGTGAAGACTGTAGGTCTCTGCACACTCTGCACTTAACTCTTTTTTGACTAGCTGTTTCATCTGCTTCTAGGATGGAAGTAACAGTGAACAGATAACAAAATCATTGCAATAGCTAGCTTTGTGGCCTAGGTTTTCCTGGGGACTTGCACCATTATAGTGACATATCTACCTTGTAGAGACCATGAAGGGTGCAAACGAAAGAGGAAATTATGGACTAAGTGACTACAGCATTAATTATGGCACACTATATTCTCCTGGGACATAGAAAGATAAGGAAAGATGCTAGCCGAGGCTCAGTTGGTAGCACTGTTGCCTCTGAGTCAGATGGTTGGGCACAAGAATCTAGGCTGATACTCCAGTGCAATACTGAGGAAGTGCTGCACTGTTGGAGGTGCCTTTTTTTTGGATGAGACATTAAACAGAAGCCTCGTCTGCCCTCTCAGGTGGATGTAAAAGATCCCATGACACTATTTTGAAGAAGAGCAGCAGATTATTTCCAGGTGTCCTGACCAACATTTATCCCTCAATCAATATCACAAAAACAGATTACCTGGTCATTAATGCATTGCTATTTGTGGGAGCTTGCTGTGCACAAATTGGCTGCCACATTTCCTACCTTTCGACAGTAACTATGCTTCAAAAGTACTTCTCAAGGGCAATTAGGGATGGGCAACAAATGCTGGCCTTGTTAGCGAAGCTCACATCCCATGAATGAATAAAAATTGATTGTAAAGCTTTGGGACCTCCTGAGGTTGTGGAAGGCACTATATAAATGCAAGACCTTCTTTTAGGAATTTTGCACAGTTCCACTATTAACTTCACTAAGAACAGCTAAAAGATAAATATTACAGCTCTGCCCCATTAGATCAATGGCAATGTTACAACCAAGGCAGAAGGAGTGCACTGTCTTTTTTTAGTTCCACTTCTGCATGGGTCACAACATATATTTAAATGTTTACCCAGTTACTGATACAGCCAATTATACACTATTTTTATTTTAGAATAAAATCCACCAACCAGGTTTCTTTAAGAAACAACAAAATTATTAATTTATTATAAAACAAGACTTATTCAGTAAAGATGCAAAGCATTAACACACAGACTGAAATACGAAAGTTCCCTTTTAAATTAGACCAACATACATGCACATGCACAGACACACAGACACTCACCAGCTAAAGAAAAAATAAAGAAGTTTTCTCTGTAGAGATCGCATTACAAAAAAGTACTTTAGCCAAACACTCGTTAATTCTTGAAGGAAAGGGATGAGATACAGAATTATATCAGTTCACCCTTTCTGGCATCCCAAATATGCATAGATGACTGTCACTGGGATCTTTTTGGAACAGTTCTCTTCAGGCAACGTTGTGGATTATTCTGGCGGGCTTTCCAGGAGAAATGTGGCATCAGGGGTTTCAGCTATCACACACTGAATTCTCATGGTTTCTCAGAGAGGTAGAGAAAGGATGAGCTGGTGTCTTCTCTCTTAGCAAGCTGACCCCCAACTGACTCAAAACAATATCTAAAACAAAACCAACTCTTGACCACCATAAATCTTGACATGTCATATCTCTGTATAAAACTCCCCTAGTCACCAAGGCTCTTCCTGTTTATTTAGCTTAAGGCATGTGACATCTAGTAAGTGTTTGTTTTTAACCAAAGTTCCCCAAGTCCTTCCAAAGACCTTTAAAAAAAAATGAAGTTCAGCATCTATGGAATCTCTTCAGTCCCAAATGAATCCATTAGCACAATCTTCAAACATGAATCCTCAAAAAAATGATAAAATGGAAGCACTTTCATAACAGCGATCATGAGTGTTCAGCATTTATGCCAGTGTTAACACCACTGCCTGTTAGATGTCAATTAGCCTAGGTGACAGCAGTGGCTCAGTTAGTGGCAATGTTGCTTCTGAAGTTGTGGTTTCTAGTCTCACTCCTGGATTTCGCACAGGTGAAAAGAAGGAAGGCTGATATGCTAGTGCAGCTCTGAGAGAGTGCTGCACTTTCAGAGGTATTGTCCTTTGGATGCGATGTTAACCTGAGGTCCAGTCTGCCTTTTCAGTTGGATGTGAAAGATCCCAAGGCACTATTGCGAAGGATAACAGTTTGGGCCATCCTTAGATTATGAAAGGTGCTATACAAAAGTAAGTCTTCCTTGCTTTTTTTCTTTATATGGAGAAAACATTTTTGACAGTGGGCGACCGATTTTCTGTCAAAGTGTACAAAAACTGTAGACTGCTCACTGTCCACAATAAATTATAATATGGCATTAAGATAGTTCCAGCATTTAAAAGAGGAAATTCAGCTAAGAATACTTCTCTTTTAAAAACTTCATAAAGACTCATAGCCCACCCTCCTCAGCCATATATGTAAAGGTACAGTTTACAAACATATGTTCTTGGCACAAATTTGTGAAATCTGCCCTACAAGTTCAACTGAGAGACACCATTAGCTTCTTTGACTATCCAATGAGGCAGCAAAATGATAATGAGCCAGATATGGCTGGAAAAATAATGCGAGTTAATGACACACACTGTTATTAATGTGCAAATACACCAACAAGTTTGGGGAGTTATGAGAACCTCTGTGAGTAGTGAATCTACTTGCTGGTCTATTTACGCTGCTTTGCCGTTTGCTTCTCACAAATGACATCTCACCCTTAGTCTCCCCATTATTTTTTAAGAACTCGCTGGAGGCATCACACAAGTCTTTCAGTAAAGGGTGTAACAACTGGTCTACGGGTTTTGAAATAGCAGTCTAGCAATAGAAGCTTTCTTGAGCTTTCAGGATCTCCCTAACATAAGAGACAACAGGAATCACTCCTGAGGTAGAGATTTTCGAGAGACTGGAGGCAATAGGAAACTGCTACCTTTAAAAAGTGGGGCTTCCTCTCAGCAAAGGAGCATTTCTCCACAGAGAGAAGCAACTCCTCTTTCTCTGGATCTTTTCCTCTCCAGGGGTCTTTTCCCTCTCCAGGAAGACCACAGCCACCACCTCAAATGTAGAATTTCTTTTAACAAGAGAGGCAAGCCTTCCTTTTCAGGGAGAGGTCTTTTCCTCTGGTCTGCAAAAAAACAGGTCTCAACCAGTTTGTTCTGCCTCCTGTCTGTCCAGCACTGGTCTCCACAATGCAAAAATTGAAACTGAAATGCTAACAATCAAGTCTTGTGAACTGTCATTTCCCTTGCTGTTGTTTGGAACAGGTATCTTGCAATCTGTCCCACTCAGTTCAAACACCAAGTTTCAGCATTCAATGTTCACAGAGAATCCTTTTTCTCAGTCTTTTTAAAAATACATGGAATTCTAAGCTTTCAAATAAAAAAACTCTTGTGACAATGTTCAAAAATATTCGGGGAAGAATTCTCTTGGTGTCCTGACTAACATTTCTCTTTCAGGCAACACTACCAAAAACAGATTAACTGGTCATTCATCTTACTGTTGTTTGTGAGAACATGAGGTGTGAAAAATAGCTACTTCATTTTCTTGTGTAACAAGCACAACACTTCAAAATAATTCATTCTTTATGAAACACTTTGAGGTGTTTCTGAGAGATGTGATAATATGCTATGTAAATGCATGTCTTTTTTAATCGTATGATTTGACAGTTATATTGTATCCATCATTTAACGTTGTAATAGCAAAATTTATTCAGCTGATTGATAAAGGAAATATTAAGCTGAATTTTTGCTGCAGGGGCAGAAAACAGGAGCTGGGCACCCCCTTGATTGGCATGGAAACAGGATCCCTGTCCAAGTTAGAGTGGCAGGCAGGCTTTCAAAGCTGGAGGACCAATCTGAGGCCTTCCAACTTCAGAGAAGCAGCCGGATGCAACAAATGCTAATTATCCAGAGGGAGGTGGTGGTGTAGTGGCAATATCACTGGACTAGTAATCCAAAGCCCATGCTCTTGCTCTGGGGACATGGGTTCGAATCCCACTATAGCAGATGGTGAAATTTAAATTCAATTAATAAATCTGCCCTCTGAAATGGCCATTCAGTTCAAGGGCAATTAGGGATGGGCAATAAATGCTAGCCTGGCCAGTAATGCTCACATCCCACGAATGAATTGAAAGAAAAATGAAAAAAAAACCTGGCAGGGTGTTTCAACAAGTAGGTTGGTAGGGGAATCCCTCTACAGGGTGACCTTTGGCTGCACCTACACTTGGGCATGCTTGCTTAGAGCACTGGCATCCTGGCCTGCCACTGGGTGCCTGCCTTGGGCAGTTGAACTGTCCCCCCGGTCACATTGGGAAATAGGAGGCCAAATGAAAAATTTGTAACTCAGGCTCCTAATGAGCCTAATTGGCTGCCTGCCTCATGCGGGTGGGCAGCCTGACTGGGATCCAAACCCACCTCCCCCAGCTGGTGCTGGGAACAGTGCCAGGAAAGCAAAGCTGGCACTGGTTTCTTTGGGCCCCATCTGCCCAATGGGACCCAAAACTCCTGCCCATTATTTTTTCTAATTATTATAAAGGAACATGTCAGCAGATTACTTTACCACATTTGTGGTGATATTGTTACAGCCAATACTACTGCAATGCAGTCACTGGAAGCCACCTCAGAAAAGATTCAATGCCAATTAAAATCAACCAACAAGAGGGAAAAACCTACTTGGCCTTGCCCTGACCAATTTACCTATCGCAGATGTATCTGTCTATGGTATTTTGTTACAAGTGACCACCATACTGTCCTTGTGGAGACAAAGTTCCATCTTCACACGGAGGACAACCTCCATCGTGTAGTGTGGCAGTAACACCATGCAAAATGGGATAGATTCAGAACTGATCTAGCAGGTCTAAACTGTGCACCCATGAGGTGCTATGGGTCATCAGCAGCAGGAGAATTGTATTCAACCACAATTTTAGAATTAGAAGATTAGAACATTACAGCGCAGTACAGGCCCTTCGGCCCTCGATGTTGCGCCGACCTGTGAAACCATTTTCATCCATATGTCTATCCAATGACCACTTAAATGCCCTTAAAGTTGGCGAGTCTACTACTGTTGCAGGCAGGGCGTTCCACGCCCCTACTACTCTCTGAGTAAAGAAACTACCTCTAACATCTGTCCTATATCTATCACCCCTCAACTTAAAGCTATGTCCCCTCATATTTGCCATCACCATCCGAGGAAAAAGACTCTCACGATCCACCCTATCTAACCCTCTGATTATCTTATATGTCTCTATTAAGTCACCTCTCCTCCTCCTTCTCTCCAACGAAAACAACCTCAAGTCCCTCAGCCTTTCCTCGTAAGACCTTCCCTCCATACCAGGCAACATCCTAGTAAATCTCCTCTGCACCCTTTCCAAAGCTTCCACATCCTTCCTATAATGTGGTGACCAGAACTGCACGCAATACTCCAGGTGCGGCCTCACCAGAGTTTTGTACAGCTGCAGCATAACCTCGTGGCTCCAAAACTCGATCCCCCTACTAATAAAAGCTAACACACCATATGCCTTCTTAACAGCCCTATTAACCTGGGTGACAACTTTCAGGGATTTATGTACCTGGACACCAAGATCTCTCTGCTCATCTACACTACCAAGAATCTTCCCATTAGCCCAGTACTCTGCATTCCTGTTACTCCTTCCAAAGTGAATCACCTCACACTTTTCCGCATTAAACTCCATTTGCCATCTCTCAGCCCAGCTCTGCAGCCTATCTATGTCCCTCTGTACCCTACAACATCCTTCGGCACTATCCACAACTCCACCGACCTTCGTGTCATCCGCAAATTTACTAACCCACCCTTCTACACCCTCATCCAGGTCATTTATAAAAATGACAAACAGCAGTGGCCCCAAAACAGATCCTTGCGTTACACCACTAGTAACTAAACTCCAGGATGAACATTTGCCATCAACCACCACCCTCTGTCTTCTTTCAGCTAGCCAATTTCTGATCCAAAGCTCTAAATCACCTTCAACCCCATACTTCCGTATTTTCTGCAATAGCCTACCGTGGGGAACCTTATCAAACGCCTTACTGAAATCCATATACACCACATCCACTGCTTTACCCTCATCCACCTGTTTGGTCACCTTCTCGAAAAACTCAATAAGGTTTGTGAGGCACGACCTACCCTTCACAAAACCGTGCTGACTATCGCTAATGAACTTATTCTTTTCAAGATGATTATAAATCCTATCTCTTATAACCTTTTCCAACATTTTACCCACAACCGAAGTAAGGCTCACAGGTCTATAATTACCAGGGCTGTCCCTACTCCCCTTCTTGAACAAGGGGACAACATTTGCTATCCTCCAGTCTTCCGACACTATTCCTGTCGACAATGACGACATAAAGATCAAGGACAAAGGCTCTGCAATCTCCTCCCTGGCTTCCCAGAGAATCCTAGGATAAATCCCATCTGGCCCAGGGGACTTATCTATTTTCACACTTTCCAAAATTGCTAACACCTCCTCCTTGTGAACCTCAATCCCATCTAGCCTAGTAGTCTGAATCTTAGTATTCTCCTCGACAACATTTTCTTTCTCTACTGTAAATACTGACGAAAAATATTCATTTAACGCTTCCCCTATCTCCTCTGATTCCACACACAACTTCCCACTACTATCCTTGATTGGCCCTAATCTAACTCTAGTCATTCTTTTATTCCTGATATGCCTATAGAAAGCCTTAGGGTTTTCCTTGATCCTATCCGCCAATGACTTCTCGTGTCCTCTCCTTGCTCTTCTTAGCTCTCCCTTTAGATCCTTCCTGGCCAGCTTGTAACTCTCAAGCGCCCTAACTGAGCCTTCACGTCTCATCCTAACATAAGCCTTCTTCTTCCTCTTGACAAGCGCTTCAACTTCTTTAGTAAACCACGGCTCCCTCGCGCGACAACTTCCTCCCTGCCTGACAGGTACATACTTATCAAGGACACGCAGTAGCTGCTCCTTGAATAAGCTCCACATTTCGATTGTGCCCATCCCCTGCAGTTTCCTTCCCCATCCTACGCATCCTAAATCTTGCCTAATCGCATCATAATTTCCTTTCCCCCAGCTATAATTCTTGCCCTGCGGTATATACCTGTCCCTGCCCATCGCTAAGGTAAACCTAACCGAATTGTGATCACTATCACCAAAGTGCTCACCTACATCTAAATCTAACACCTGGCCGGGTTCATTACCCAGTACCAAATCCAATGTGGCATCGCCCCTGGTTGGCCTGTCTACATACTGTGTCAGAAAACCCTCCTGCACACACTGGACAAAAACTGACCCATCTAAAGTACTCGAACTATAGTATTTCCAGTCAATATTTGGAAATTTAAAGTCCCCCATAACAACTACCCTGTTACTCTCGCTCCTGTCGAGAATCATCTTCGCTATCCTTTCCTCTACATCTCTGGAACTATTTGGAGGTCTATAGAAAACTCCCAACAGGGTGCCCTCTCCTCTCCTGTTTCGAACCTTGGCCCATACTACCTCAGTAGACGAGTCCTCAAACGTCCTTTCTGCCGCTGTAATACTCTCCTTGATTAACAATGCCACACCCCACCCTCTTTTACCATCCTCTCTGTTCTTACTGAAACATCTAAATTCCGGAACCCGCAACATCCATTCCTGCCCCTGCTCTACCCATGTCTCCGAAATGGCCACAACATCGAGATCCCAGGTACCAACCCATGCTGCAAGCTCACCCACCTTATTCAGGATGCTCCTGGCGTTGAAGTAGACACTCTTTAAACCAAGTTCTTGCTTGCCAGTGCCCTCTTGCGTCCTTGTAACCTTATCCCTGACCTCACTACTCTCAATATCCTGTACACTGGAACTACAATTTAGGTTCCCATTCCCCTGCTGAATTAGTTTAAACCCCCCCCGAAGAGCACTAGCAAATCTCCCCCCCAGAATATTGGTACCCCTCTGGTTCAGGTGAAGACCATCCTGTTTGTAGAGGTCCCACCTACCCCAGAAAGAGCCCCAATTATTCAGGAAACCAAAACCCTCCCTCCTACACCATCCCTGCAGCCACATGTTCAACTCCTCTCTCTCCCTATTCCTCGCTTCACTAGCACGTGGCACGGGCAACAACCCAGAGATAACAACTCTGTTTGTTCTCGCTCTAAGCTTCCACCCTAGCTCCCTGAATTTCTGCCTTAAATCCCCATCTCTCTTCCTACCTATGTCGTTGGTGCCTACGTGGACCACAACTTGGGGCTGCTCCCCCTCCCCCTTAAGGATCCCAAAAACACAATCCGAGACATCACGAACCCTGGCACCTGGGAGGCAACACACCAACCGTGAGTCTCTCTCGTTCCCACAGAACCTCCTATCTGTTCCCCTAACTATGGAGTCCCCGATGACTAATGCTCTGCTCCTCTTCCCCCTTCCCTTCTGAGCAAACCCACACAGACACAGGGAGAACTTGCAAACTCCACACAGGCAGTACCCAGAATTGAACCCGGGTTGCTGGAGCGGTGAGGCTGCGGTGCTAACCACTGCGCCACTGTGCCGCCACTGTGCCGGATGAACAATAAATGTTGGTCTTCCCAGCAACACTCAAATCCCAAGAATGAATAAAAAAGTGTTGCAGTCTAGTGTTTTTGATTGTCAAATGGTAAATTAAAGTCCCTGTAGGGACCAACCTAAATTAAGTCAATCTAATAGCAACTAAACTGTTCAACAGAAAAACTATGAGAGCTCAGTGGTATATGTAAGCATTGACTCAGTACATAAAAGCAAAATACTGCGGATGCTGGAAATCTGAAACAAAAACAAGAAATGCTGGATTCACTCAGCAGGTCTGGCAGCATCTGTGGAAAGAGAAGCAGAGTTAACGTTTCGGGTCAGTGACCCTTCTTCGGAACTCCGCAGTTCCGAAGAAGGGTCACTGACCCGAAACGTTAACTCTGCTTCTCTTTCCACAGATGCTGCCAGACCTGCTGAGTGAATCCAGCATTTCTTGTTTTTGACTCAGTACATGATTACTCCATTACATCACAACTTTCTCCAAAATTTTAGATTAAAGTTAGGCAGTTGTTCTGACCTGGATTGCCTTGGTAATAAATATTAAATGGTATAACAGCATGCTTCTGCATATTGGATCAGACGCCTCAGGCAAGAGCTTTGATATTTCTGGGCTGATACGTCAAAACTATTGAAAAAAAGTAAAAAGTTTCCTTGGTTTTTCTCTAATCATATTTTCTTCAATCATGCCTTTAGAGAGCATAAACGTTCACTAAATTTTACTTACCCTTATGACTCTAAAGCCTTTTTGTGGATGATATATATAACTTACAGATTAGGTAAGGTTTCACCACATGTTTTCTGTATGACAGACCAGGGTTTAACATTAGACTTTTTATACTAAGGTCAGGATCTACTAGGTTGTCAGTAAATAACGGGATAGCATTTTTTTCAAAAGGTATGTGGTTTACATTGTAATTGACATTATGTTCACAAAATTAGGTTCTGTAGTGCTGGTGCCCATGGTACAGGAACCTAGAGGTTCTGAAAATGATGGCCAATCCATCATTTCCAGAGACGTGTTAGAAACGGCAATAGTGCAGGCGGGGTTTATATGCACTGCAAGGGTGCAGAATAGGGAGATCATGACATCACTCAGCATCATTCAGCATGGGGAGGCAGTGGTGATGTTACTAGGTTAGTAATCCAGAACCCAGGCTTATGCTCTGGGGATGTGGGTTCACATCCCACCATGGCAGATGGTAGAATTTGAATTCCAATAGTAAACCTGGAATTAAAAAGCTAGTCTAGTGGTGACCATTAAACCATTGTTGATTGTTGTAAAAACCTATCTGGTTTACTAATGCCCTTTAGGGAAGGAAATCTGCTGTCCTTACCTGGTGTGGCCTACATGTGACTCCAGACCCACAGCAATGTGGTTGAGTCTTAAATGGCCTAGCAAGCCACTCAATTCAAGGACAATTAGGGATGGTCAACAAATGCTGGCCTAGCCAGTGATGCCCACATCCCAAGAATGAATTTTAAAAAATCTAATGCTGATTTGGTGCACCGACCTGTCATTTTGGAAGTCATGGCCCCTGTTAACGACTTCTCTTAAAAACTCTCAGCTGAACATGCATTCAGCTGCACAAGAGACCAGCCCCACTCCCCAACCCACTAGTGGTATTTAAAGGTGTCAGCGGGGGACTTTCAGTTGAGGTGCTTTTGACTTCCTTTTGCAGTTGGAGAGTCAGTGGACATACTGTGTTGCTGGAGGAGCTCTCAAAAGTTGTTGGATTCAGAAGGGAGAGTGGTGCTGGACTTTTCCAAGGAGTTCAGTGGAGTGTGACGGCCTGTCAGCAGAAATCCTGCTATCACTCATAGGGGCTATAGTTGCAATCTCTCTTAAGTTGCAGCATGACGGGGGAATGGAGCTCAGGAAGCAGAGGAAGCTGTGCGCAGAGGAAGGAGGAGGAAGGCTCTCAATTGAAGGCCATACCTACCTACAGTATGCAGAGAGCACTTCTCCTACAGCCATGAGTTGGCCATGATTCACTATGGAGATGGTTACTTAATTCTGCCACCTCCTCCAAAGGAACCAGCAGCCTCAGAGCAAAGTGAGGACGGCACTCCCTGTGGCTGTCAAGGTCACCGTGGCTCTCAATTTCTATGTCTCAGAATCCTTCCAAGCTGGACCTGGCATCATCACCAACATCTGGCAATTTTCTCTACATCACTGCATCAGGGTGGTCACAAAGAACCTGCAGAATGAGAAGTACTGGAACCGCAAATGTTCCACTCTCTTAATGTGCAGTTGGTCTTGAACCATTGTTATAAGAGTGCTTCTATTTGTTTTTAAGACTCATTTTAAATTGTGTAAATTTGGAAGCCTGAAGAAATGCTGAACTTCGATTTTTCACTGGGGCCATCGAAAGGGCACTGAAATCTTGTTTAAAAACAACCTTTGCTGGAAATCATGTGCTTTAAGCTCAATAAACAACAGAAACCTTGGGGAAGATGTTTACAGAGATGCCACAGGTTTATGGAGGTCAAGAGGTTGACTTTCTGTTTTGGGGTTTGGATAGTTTTCAGTTCAGTTGGGGTGTGAACTGTTTTGAAGGCAGAAGACAGGTCAACTTGCCAAGGGAAAACCACTCAGCTCACCTCTTTCTCTACGTCTTTGAAGAAACCCTGCAAAGATCCAGTGTGGGAGATCTAAAATCCCAGCTGCTGCATCTCTCCTGAGAAGTTGGAAAAAACCTACCAGAGTAATTCTCAACGCTGCCTGAAAAAAACTGCTTTAGAAAAGATCCCAGTGACCTGTCACTGTACACCTGGACGCCAGACCAAAACGGATGACTGACATCTTCCATATCTCCTCTTTTTTCTGCAAGAATTAGAAAGTATTTGACCAAAGTATTTTTTTTTTGTCTTTTTTTTGTAACAGACCATAGCAGAGAGAATTTCTGTATTTTTTCTGTGTGTGTGAGTGTGTGTGGGGAATTTAAAAAGGGAAATTTCATATTGCAATCTGTGTGTTAATGCTTTGCTTCATTACTGGATAAGTCTTGTTTGATAATTTTGTTGTTTATTAAAGAAACCTGGTTGGTGTATTTTATTCTGGGATAAAGAGTAGAGCATATGATTGACCAAATTGGTAACTGGGTAAACATTTTTTAAAATATATGTTGCAAAGAAGTGGGACTAGAAAAGCCAGTGCACTCCTCCCACCTCGGTCGTAACACCATGCATCGTGTCAGTGAATGGCTGCTATCCTGACAGCAGCTATGAAGCTTTTATCCTGTGCCAGTCAGCCATTCCTGCCATATGCGAGCCACCACGACAAACCTGATGCTGCTTAGTGACTAGAACTACCTATTGTACAGTGGCTCATGATTCCATTCCTTGACTATGCATGGAGACCCCACATACAATAACAGCCATGCAACCAGGAGCATCGTGGAGCAGACCATCAGTGTCCTAAAACAATGGTTGAGGTGCTTCGACCGCTCAGGAGGCAGATGGGAGCAGCCCTACAATACTTGCTGGTGCTTGTCTGCAAATGCATGGCGGTCTGCTGCATTCCAAACAATCTGACTCTCAAGTGTGCAGTCCTTGTCACCAGGCCTTCGCGAGTACCTCAGGAAGAGGAAGAGGAAGAGGAGGAAGGGAAGAGATATCCGGCACACCATCACTCTGGATGAAATGTCCATGAGTGGCTCATCGGTCTCTAGTACCCCTGAAAAAGTGCCGACATCACTGCTGCTCCACAATTCTCCACCTTTCCATTCCATCGCAGCATCCTCTTGGCCAAAATCCTGAAATAAGAGACATAACAAAAAAAAACAACTTTATCCAACAACACATCCAACAATACACACAAAACTGAACTATTAACCTTTGTGCATTTGCTTAATGCCTATCTTGCAGGTGCCTTTCCCTGGACTAGTGTGCCTATTCAGCGCTAACCAGGGCTGCAGCATGGCTGGTAGAAGGCTGCTGATTTTCACTGGGGGAGCTTGCAGATGGTCTTGCAGGATACCCTCTGGGCCTAGAAGGCCCAACTTCGAACTGCACCACCTTGGCACTTCAATGATAGGGGAGCCCAGGACATCAGTGCAAAAGAAAAGGCTGAAGCATTCATAGCTATCTTCAGCCAGAAGTGTCGAGTGGATGATCCATCTCAACCTCCTCCTGAGGTCCTCAACATCATAGCTGCCAGTCTTCAGCCAATCCAATTCACTCCATATGATAAAAAGAAATGGCTGAAGGCACTCGATACTGCAAAGGCTTTGGGTTCTGACCAAATCCTAGCTGTAGTACTGAAGACTGCAGCTTGTAGTACTGGCTGCAGAACTAGCCATACCCCAAGCCAAGCTGTTCCAGTACAGCTACAACACTGCCATCTACCCAACAATGTGGGAAATTGCTCAGGTATGTCCTGTTCACAAAAACAGGACAAATCCAATCTGGCCAATTAGAGTCATAGAGTGATAGAGCACAGAAACAGGCCCTTCGACCCATCGTGTCCATGTTGGCCATCAAGCGTCTATCTATTCTAATCCCATTTTCCAGCACTTGGCTCGTAGCCTTGTATGCAATGGTGTTTCAAGTGCTCATCTAAATACTTCTTAAATGTTATGAGGGTAGCTGCCTCTACCACCCCTTCAGGCAGTGTGCTCCAGATTCCAACCACCCTCTGGGTGAACAGATTTTTCCTCAAATCCCCTCTAAACCTCCTGCCTCTTACCTTAAATCTATGCCCCCTGGTTATTGACCCCTCCACTAAGGGAAAAGGTTTCTTCCTATTTACCCTATCTAATTTTGTATACCTCAATCAGGTCCCTCCGCAGCCTTCTCTGCTCTAAGGAAAACAACCCTAGTCTATCCAGTCTCTCTTCATAGCTGAAATGCTGCAGCCCAGGAAACATCTTGGTGAATCTCCTCTGCACCCTCTCCAGTGCAATCACATCCTTCCTATGGTGTGGTGACCAGAACTGTACACAGTACTACAGCTGTAGCCTAACTAGCGTTTTATACAACTCCATCATAACCTCCCTGCTCTTATATTCTATGCCTCGGCTAATAAAGGCAAATATCCCATATTACTTCCTAACCACCTTATCTACCTGTGCTGCTGCCTTCAATGATCTATGGACAAGTACACCAAGGTCCCTCTGACCCTCTGTACTTCCTAGGATCCTACCATCCATTGTATACTCCCTTGCCTTGTTATTCCTCCCAAAATACATCACCTCACACTTCTCAGGATTAAATTCCATCTGCCACTGCTCTGCCCATCTTACCAGCCCATCTATATCATCCTGTAATCCAAGGCTTTCCTCCTCACTATTTACGACACCACCAGTTTTCGTGTCATCTGCGAACTTACTGATCATACCGCTTATATTGACATCTAAATCATTAATGTACACTACACTACAATTATTGCCTCATCAGACTACTCTTGATCTTCAGCAAAGTGATGGAAGGTGTCGTGGACAGTGCTATTAAGTGCCACTTAATAATCTGCTCACCAATGCTCAGCTTGGGTTCTGCCAGGGCCTCGGCTGCTAACCTCATTACAGCCTTGGTCCAAACATGGACAATAGGGCTGAACTCAAGAGGGGAGGTGAGAGTGATTGCCCTGGATATCAAGGCAGCATTTGACCAAGTATGGCATCAAGGAACCCTAGCCAAATTGCAGTAAATGGAAATCGTGTCCATATGCAGCAAGACCTGGACAACATTCAAGCTTGGCCTGATAAGTAGCAAGTAACATTCATGCCTTACAATTGCCAGGCAATGAACTTCTCTAATAAGAGAGAATCTAACCATCTCCCCTTGACATTCAATGGCACTAGCTTTGCTGAATCTCTCACTATTGACATCCTGGAGGTTACCATTGACCAGAAACTGAACTGGAGCAGCCACATAAATACTGTAGCTACAAGAACAGGTCAGATGCTGGGAATTCTGCAGCGAGTAACCTACCTCATGACTCCCCAAAGCCTGACTACCATCTACAAGGTACAAGTCAGGAGTGTAATGGAATACTCTCCACTTACCTGGATGAGTCCAGCTCCAACAACACTCAAGAAGCTCGATACTATTCAGGACAAAGCAGCCCGCTTAATCAACACCCCATCCGCTACCTTTAACATTCATTCTCTCCACTACCAATGCACAGTGACAGCAGTGTGTGCCATCTACAAGATGCACTGCTACGACTCACCATGCCTCTTTCGACAGTACCTTCCAAACCCGCGACCACTTCCACCTAGAAGAATAAGGACAGCAGACGCTAGGGAACACCACCATCTGAAAGTTCCCTTCAAGCCACACACCATCCTGCCTTGGAAGTATATCACCGTTCCTTCACTGTTGATTGATCAAAATCCTAGAACTCCCTCCCTAACAGCACAGTGGGTGTACCTGCACCAGGTGGTCTGCAGCAGTTCAAGAAGGCAGCTCACCACCACCTTTTCAAGGGCAAGTAGGGATGGGTAACAAATACTGGCCTTGCCAGTGATGCCCACATCCCATGAAGGAATTTTAAAAATGAGGCATCGGTCTGGTCTGGCTGGCAGAGAAGCAACAGCAGAAACACTGGCAGAGTGGCAGTGATGGGAGCATGAAAGCTGTCATCCTGAGAGAAGACAACAGGCTTGTGTACTGCTGACTCACTGCTATTCTCCCAGGGTGGCACCTCAGCAATCCTAGTTATTTGCTGGAGCACAGGCCTGCAAACCCCTATTAGCATGAGTATCTACAGCCATGATGGCAGCAGTTTGAGCTTGCATGGCAACAAGGTGGGCTTGCTTGGCAACAAGCATGAATCAAATGACTTCAGTTTGAGCTTTCACTGCAGCACTGACAGTGGGCGGCTTCTGCTTGAGCTGCAGTGAAAGCTGAGACATCTGCCATCAGATGCTGCATCACAGTTGGGTTGCAAGTGCTGTCATGGAGTTATTTTTTCATTCATTTGGGGGAATTAAGTGTTGGGTATGTCTCCCGCCAGTGGGAAGTTTTCCCCCTGGTTCCCATTTGACTTCAATTTTGCTAACGCTCCTTGATGCCGCACTTGGTCAAATGCTGCCTTGATATCAAGGGCAGTCACTCTCATCTCACCTCTGGAATTCAGCTCTTTTGTCTATATTGGACCAAAGCTGTAATGAGGTCTGGAGCTGAGTTGTCCTGGTGGAACCCAAACTGAGCATTGGTGAGCAGGTTATTGCTGAGTAAGTGCCACTTGATAGCACTGTCAATGGGACACTCCATCAACTTACTGATGATTGACAGTAGATTGAGTGGACTGTAATTGGCCGGATTGGATTTGTTCTGTTTTTTGTGGACAGCGCCTCCCATTGGAAAGGATGGGCTCCAAGCTCTGCACAAAGCCTTATGCCAAGTTGGAGCCGGACTCCTCTATGACAACAGGCTGTTTGGCAGGGCTGCCAATGCACTAGCATCTCTGTTTGTATGCCCATCAGCCTTCTCCCGTACACTGCCCCATCAAAGTCTTCATCTGAGTCATCTGTAGCAGATCTCATCTGTGACCTCACCCTCCGGGGAGCTGGCAGACATGGTATTCTTTCCTCCTGTCCTGGCTGCAACCCACTCGGGCCCAGTGACTCACTCACTACATGTTGTTGCCATCTCTATACTCTCCTTTAAAGGATGCACAGTGCCAATATCTGAGCTGGTGGCTGCAAGTGTCAGGTCAAGTGATGGTGCCTCTACATCAGACGTGTGTTGTTGCTCACACCCTTCACTATGAGGCTGCATTGGCTGGCCAGGGTCTCTGAAAGCATAAAAACAGAAAGAGAGGGTTGGAATGAGGGAAGGGAGGTTGGGTGGAAGGTAAGAGGTCCATGGTCACACCACCTGCAGCTTGTACTTAATTGTGGGAAGAGGGTGAAGTGGTATTGAAGAAGGCGCATAAGATAGGAACATGCATTCATCATGGATGTTCCCGGCAACGCCAGTTGCAATGACCTCAGTCACTGCCGGCCCAATAATTTGCAGCTCTGGCCCCTCCAAGGGGCCCAGGAGATGAAGGCATGCTTGTCCTTCGCTAGTTCTCTGCTGCTATCTCCTGTTAAATGCAAGAGAGAGAAAAGAGTGTCAGTGAGTATATTGCGATGTATTTGGGTGATGTGCCTGTCATAACTGAATGTGTGTGGAAGCTGTGAGATGTGCGTGTGAGGCTTGCAACAGTGTTAAGTGTGTGAAGATGAGATGGAATATATGAATGTTAGTCATGCTTGCTAGAGATTGCTGATTGGTGAGTGTTGGGATTGTGGTGCAGTGTGGGGTGTGAGGTTCATGGTGCAGCGGGTAAGAGATGAAAGTTGAAGATGCACTTACTGACCTTGACCACTCGTCTGAGGTCATTGAACTTTTTCCCACAAGGCAGCCAAGTCTTCGGGGCTCACACTGCTTGAATTGATCTCCGTGGCTACCTGCATGCATTCCCTTTATAGTGTATGCATTAAGGACCTCCTGGCCGCCTGCTGGTAAATCATATATCTCCTCCATTCAACCTCCTTGACTAAGGGGCCTCCAGCGCCACATCATAAGGGAGCCCTCCCTCTGGTCTTCTTCCCTTTTGTAACTCTATTCCTTTTCAGAAACACTTTTGAAGATGGGTCCAGCACCTGCTGCTGCTTGAAAGCACCTCCCGTTTAAGAGTGAAGGCTGCCTTTCAGAAATACAAGCTAGGTTTACCTTGTGCTAGCCTCACATGCACCTGGGCTCCCTGCTGAGCGTGCAGCCAGTAAGCAGCGCGTTTAGTCTGGGCTGCACGCTGCAATCAGAGTGATAAGCAGGCAGCATGAAGTTTGCGTGCTGCCTGCTTGCATCACCTCAACCAGTCATGGAGTAATTACGCATCGTGAATTCCACGTCTGAAAACTGGCACTATCAAATTTTAACCCAATATGTTTCAATGAGAACATGGAAAAGGTATTGATTCTGACTGAACTATTATTACTGAAGTTACTTGTGTAATTTACATTTTTTTCTGGTTCAATATCAATAGAAAAGTTTCAAGTATACAAAAACATATCTAACGCCATCTTTTATTGCATTTGCTACACTATATTCTTATTTCTTAATTTAGAATTACAGTTATCTTAATTGTTCACTGGTTTATTGCCACAGTCTGAGAAATGTTAATCTACAACAAAGTACATTTAACTGTCTTTTTTCGAATGCTGAATGCTATTATATATTCACCCACATTATAACCAGCATAAACAACACTGGATAAAGTGGGACAGAAGATTAGCATCAGGTAAAATGTAGTGGGAGACCAAAGCTGCAGAAAGTGGTTATTGAGTGCCATACTTGCCAACTATACTGCTTCCCTGACCCTAAAGGCAACCTGCACATCTGATAGGGGAGGACACTTGTGCTGCAGAAAAGCAACCAGAAGGCAACTTGTGAACATGGTAGGTCCAGGAGAAGCTTCAGGAACCCCTGGTTCTCCGATGCAGCATTGGCTGTCTTGGTGGAGAAGATCGGTAGGAGGAGGGGCATCTCTGCCCACCAGGTGGCAGGTAGGTATCCCACATAGCTGCTAACCAGAGTGGCACAGCTGATAGAGGGGTCAGCACTAGGAGCATCACTGCACAAGACTGGCTGCAATGCAAGCAAAACGTTGATCTCCATTCCAAGGGTTGCAAAGAAAAGATCGCAAATCCTATATCACATCACTGTCTGCATAACCCCGCACCACCTGAAGATCCAGCACTCACAAGGCTTCCTTCCTCTGATTACCAGCACTCTGTTCCATTTATTGCAGCAAACTGCACTACAGCTTATTCTGTTCCTGATACCACACGTTGCACCTTCTACTTTCCTCATCAATACTGCCTTGACCTCCTCATCCCTCTGCTGCCCTTCACACACCAACACATGTTTCTTACCTTGGCAGGCCCATCATTAAATGATCACCTTAGGCTACCACTAACACTTTCACTTCTTTCTAGCAAGGCAAGCACGTGAGCAATAGTATAGGGTGGAGGTGATACAGGAATAGGGAAAAGACCCATTAAAGTTCTCTTTCCAGTCGAGGAGGACATTATGGAAATCACGGGGACGGCTTAAGTCAGGTGTGTGTTGAGTGGTGAGACTGGAGGACACATCCTGCAGGTTCCTTGACTATTGTGCACTCTGTCCCATCTCATTGAAATCTCATCATGACACATAATGCATGACAAACTGTAGCTGCTTTCGAAGCCACTCATCTGACTCTCTTTGTCCTTCACACTAAATGCTAATACCTGTCAGTCTCTTCCTTTTCAGGCCAATATAATAGAGAAAACCAGAGGCTGAGGAGCTGGCAGAAAGCATCACTCAAGATGACGTAGCGTCACTTGACCTTACTTTAGCAATGACCAATTCAGAGACTGGCTCTAAGCTAGAAGGGCCTGCATTGGAAGCCTACTGAGCAGTAGTGTGCAGGAGAATGGCAGGGGGTTGGGATGATTTTGGAGGCAACTTGCTGGAGGGAGAGTTTGGAACCTGCTGCAGAGGGTGCAGATAAAGGTCTCAAGGGTGCGGAAGCCTCAGGTAACAGCTCTGATAACTTCGCTGAGAGCTCAGACTGCTGCCATTGTGGTTCTGGGGCCGAGCATCTCCTCAATCTTTTACTCCTTATGTGGAGAGATGGATAGAGGTTTCCAGAGCATTACTGCACCCCTTCATTCTATTCTCAAGCAGATTGTCACAGCTTGTGTTTTCTGTCCATCTTTTTCATATGTTTGCATGTAGCAAACCTATCACAAATGTATATTATACAATGCATGTAGGACACTATGCAGTCTGTAGTATGACAGATCTGCTGCACAACATTATTTCAACACCAAGATGACTTCCCATCTTGGAGGGCAATTTGTTGTGTGTTAATCTGTATGAAATAAAGAAATATAAAGATATAAATTACTGTCAGCAATGTTGTAGTACAAATACTTAAACTTGCTCATATCAGTTTTTTCTCACACTAATTCAATGGAACCATTACCACATATGGGTTAATACCTTCAATAAAACAGCAGATAGAGACATTTGCTTTGAGTGAATTTAACATTTGTGCAATACATCACCAAGCTTTCAGTTTGGATTATTGTTTTTGGTTTTCTGTGTTTTAATTTTGCAAGCAAGAATGTAATTAAAGGAGAACACCAAACTGATGGTCATCAGTTGTGTATCAAATATATGGCTTATAGTGATAGTATACTTGATGATTAAGTTGGAAGTAAAGGGCTGGATTTTATTATCCCGCCACCATGAGCGGCGTTAGGTGTGCAAAATGGCGGCAGTCACACCTGTGATGTTTGTGGCCGCGCTGCCGCGATTAAGTGGCGGGTGGCTATTCAGCATAATGACGGTGGCCGTCCCCCCAATCACTCGCTGGGGGCGCCATTTGTGATGCTGTTCACAGCGCCACCTGATGTTGGAGCAGGCGCTGGTGCCATCTTTAAAAGGCTGTCAGCCCTGCATTTACTCTCCTTGCATTGAATAGCAGCTTACTGCAGCAACACTTCAGTGGTTTGCCATAATTCTGCAACTCAGCAAGCACTCCCCAGGCATCATTCTGACCATGTCAGATGTCAGAGCAAGGGTGACCCCACGGTTCAGTGATGCCTCCCTGCTGATTCTCCTCCAGGCTGCAAGGGAAAGGTGGCAGGTCTGCTTCCCCAGTGATGGCATGAAGAGGATCTCCTGCCTGACCAAGGAAGCCTGGATGGAGATTACAAAGGAGGTTAGTAGCCATATGGTCACCCATTGTAACTGGGTGCAGTGCAGGATGAGGGTCAATGAACTCCTACGCTCAGTCAAGGCAAGCTGCGCAGTTCCACGTAGCTTGCTGCAATCTGCTTGCCTACAAGTGTAAAGACGCATGGTTGACACAGCTATTCCTATGATAGGAAGGTCATAGTGTGATGATAGCAGATTACTGACTGCATAAGTGAGACCAGTCTCCCTCATTTCTATCTTAGCCCAATTGAGACCTATGACAGATAGTGTCAGTTTGACAGCAGTGACATCCTGCAGGTACAATAGAGAGGCCCATGTTAGCATTGACATGACGTAGACACATTTAGATTTTAACAGTAACTACATCCTTGATCTTTCAGGAGAAGAGGGCCCACAACAGTAGAGAGGCAGCCAGGACCGGTGGTGGGCTGCCCAACCTGCGGCCTTTGTCTTAGGCTGAAAAGGAGGTGCTCGAGTTAACCGGGAGCCAATGAGTACGTGCCATATCGGACGTCGAGCTCGGGGTCCCAGTTAAAGAAAGTGGTTATTGAGAACCACAGAATGAATCAAAATTACATTTTGTACAGAAATGCAATGCTGTCATCATTGCGACATGTGCACCATTATTGGAAGAGCTGTCCCACAGACTAGTCAAGCAACAGACTCACAGAATCATACCTTATAAACAATGTCCCTGACGACACCATCACCACCCCTGGGTATGTCCTGTCCCAGGACAGACCCACCAGAGGTAACGGCCCAGTGGTATGCAGTTGGGAGGGAGTTACCTGGGAGTCCTCAACATTAACTCTGGACCCCATAAAGTCTCATGGCATCAGGCCAAACATGGGCAAGGAAAGCTACTGCTAATTACCACCTACCACCCCACCTTGGCTGATGAATCAGTACTTCTCCATATTGAAAACCGATTGGAAGAAGCACTAAGGGTAGCAAGGGCACAGAATGTACTCTGGGTGGTGGACTTCAATAGCACGACTGCTGACCGAGCTGGATGAGTCCTAAAGGACATAATGGCTAGACTGGGTCTGTGGCAGATGGTGAGAGAACGAAAAAGAGGGAAAAACCTACTTGACTTCGTCTCACCAATCTACCTGTCACATATGGATCTGCCCATGACAGTATTGGTAGGAGTGACCACCGCACAGTCCTTGTGGAGATGAAGTCCCATCTTCACATTGAGGATATCCACCATTGTGTTGTGTGGCACTACCACCATGCTAAATGGAATAGATTTTGAACGGATCTAGCAACTCAAAACTGGGCATCCATGAGGCGCTGTGGACCATTAGCAGCAGCAGAATTGTACTCAGCCACAATCTGTAACCTCATGGCCCGGCATATCACCCACTCTACCATTACCATCAAGTCAGGGGACGAACCTGGTTCAATGAAGAGTGCAGCAGAGCATGCCAGGAGCAGCACCAGGTATACCTAAAAATGAGGTGCCAGCCTGGTGAAACTACAACACAGGACTAATTGTATGCCTAATAGCGGAGGAGCATGTGATAGACAGGGCTAAGCGATCCCACAACCAATGGGTCATATCTAAGCTCTGTAGTCCTGCCACACCCAGTCATGAATGGTGGTGAACAATTAAACAGCTACAGGAGGAGTAGGCTCCACAAATATCCCCATCCTCAATGATGGAGGAACCAGCACATTAGTGCAAAAGACAAGGCTGAAGCATTTATGTTCATCTTCAGCCAGAAGTGCCAACTGGATGATTCGACTCAGCCGCCTCCTGACGTCCCCAGCATCACAGATGACAATCTTCAGCCAATTCAATTCACTCCTCGTGATATCAAAAAATGACTGAAGGCTCTGGATACAGCAAAGGCTATGGGCCCTGACAACATTCCAGCAATTATACTGAAGACTTGTGTTCCAGAACTAGTTCCACTCATTGCCAAGCTGTTCCAGTACAGCTACAACACTGGCATCTACCCAGCAATGTGGAAAATTGCCAAAGTATGTCCTGTACACAAAAAGCAGGACAAATCCAACCCGGCCAATTACTGCCCCATCAGTCTACTCTTGATTATCATCAAAGTGATGGAAGGGGTCATTGACAGTGCAATCAAGCAGTACTTGCTCAGCTATACCCTGCTCACTGACGCATAGTTTGGGTTCCACCAGGGCCGCTCAGCTCCTGACCTCATTAAAGCCTTGATCCAAGCATGGACAAAAGAGCTGAACTCAAGAGGGGAGGTGAGAGTGACTGCCCTTGACATCAAGGCAGCATTTGACCGAGTATGGCATTAACAAACTGTAGAAAAACTGGAGTCAATGGGAATCAGGGGGAAACTCTCTGCTGGTTGGAGTCATACCTAGCACAAAGGAAGATGGTTGTGGCTGTTGGCCGTCAATTGTCTCAGTCCCAGGACATCACTGCAGGAGTTCCTCAGGGTAGTATCCTAGGCCCAACCATCTTCAGCTGCTTCATCAATGACCTTCCCTCCATCATAAGGTTAGAAGTGGGGATGTTCGCTGATGATTGCACAATGTTCAGCACCATTCGCGACTCCTCAGCTACTGAAACTGCCCGTGTCCAGATGCGGCAAGTCCTGGACAACATCCAAGCTTGGGCTGATAAGTTTCAAGTAACATTCGTGCTACACATGCGCCAAACAATGACCACTTCAAACAAGAGAGAATCTAACCATCTCCCTTGATGTTCAATGGCATTACAATCACTGAATCCCCCACTATCAACATCCTGGGGGTTACCATTGATGAGAAACTGAACTGGACCAGCCACACCAGCTACAACAGCAAGTCAGAGGCTGGGAATTCTGCAGCGAGTAACCTACCTCCTAACTCCCCAGTGCCTGCCCACCATCTACAAGGCACAAGCCAGGAGTATCATAGAATACTTTCCACTTGCCTGGTGGGTGCAGCTCCAAAAACATTAAAGAAACACAACACCATCCAGGATAAAGCAGCCCGCTTGATTGGCACCCCATCCACCACCTTCAATGTTCACTCCCTTCACCACCAACGCACAATGGCAGCAGTGTGTACCATCTACAAGATGCACTGCTGCAACTCACCAAGTCTCCTTCAACAGCAGCTTCCAAACCCACGATCTCTATCACCTAGAAGGTCAAGGGCAGCAGATGCATGGGAACACCACCACCTGCAAGTTCCTCTCCAAGCCTCACACCATCCTGACTTGGAACTATACCGCCATTCCTTCACTGTCACTGGGTCATAATCCTGGAACTCCCTTCCTAACAGCACTATGGGTGTACCTACATTCCAAGGACTGCAGCAGTTGAAGAAGACAGCTCACCACCACCTTCTGAACGGCAATTAGGGATGGGCAATAAATGCTGGCCTAGCCAGCGACACCAACATCCCATGAACGAGAAAAAAACCATTCCAACATATGAACATACGAATTAGGGGCAGGAGTATGCCACTCAGCCCTTTGAGCCTGCTCCGCCATTCAATAAGTTCATGGCTGAACTGATTACTCCACATTTCCATCTACCCCTGATAACCTTCCATCCCCTTGCTTATCAAGAATCTATCTACCTCTGCCTTAAAACTATTCAAAGTCTCTGCTTCCACCACCTTTTGAGGAAGACTATTCCAAAGACTCACTACCCCCTGAAAGAAAATATTTCTCCTCATCTCTGTCTTAAATGGGCGACCCCTTATTTTTAAACAGCGACCCTTAGTTCTAGATTCTCCCACAGGGGAAACATTACATTTAAATGTCTGTTTTTCCATTGCATCTTGCAGGGCTCGCAAATGCTTAGAGACAATAAGGTTACAACGACAACCTTTGAGGACGAGCAGCACCTAGAGGATGCATCGTCCCATGACTCTCCTGCACCTTCCACCAGCGCAGATACTCTCACCTCGGTGGATATCCGATTGGCATTAGATTTGCGGTCACAAGCTGCTGTGAGCACCACACACGCCCCCGAGCAGCTGGCTGAGGCTGAGACAGCCAAGGCCTCCGACAGTCAGATGACTGTGGGTGTCCAGGCCCATGCTGAGCCCCAGGCTGATGACAAGCCTCTGATGTTGACTGCAGAGGACATGCTGGAGTTGCAAGGAGAGGTAAGGAACATCTGGCGGAGATGCCAGAGGCCATGTGCAGCTATGAGTGGATGATGGAGGAGTCCATCCATGCTCTGTTGTCATGTCCCAGGAATGTGAGCACATAGCTTCAACCATCGAGAGGTTGGCAACCTCATAGTGAGCCACATTCCACAGATGCGCCATGACGTGCAAGCCCTAGCATTGGCCATGACTTCAAATCAGCAGTGGCAAGGCGAAAGAAGGACCAGGAGCATGGAGAATGTTCCCACTCCTAGTCCTTCTCTGGAGAGTAGGGAGATTCCAACGAGCCTTGAGAGGGAGGAGGAGAGGCTGCGCTCCACATCTGGGGTCTCCCCTCAGGGCGATTCGAGCATTGACGGGCCCCTCAGTCCCATCGCCAGTGAGTCCAGCTCCAGCAGCCGCGATGACTGAGGACAGCCCTGCACTAGTGCAGGAAGCCTTCAGGCAGCCGGGGCCCTCCAGGCCTCAGGCACCCAAAGGACGACCGCCGATATCATCCCAGGCCAAGGGGCATCCTGATCAGCAGCCTGCCTCCAGTCCAGCTGCCAGCGCAGAGGTAACACAGTGAAGGAGCCCCCGCAAATGTATTAAAAAGACACCTTGACATATATGGGTATTCAAGGATGAGAGAGATATGTCATGTTTACTTTAATTAAATGTGTTTTCCTGTCAGTCATAAGCCTTTATTGGCTGAAAACACATTCCACCATGGAGTGCTTATGTGTCTTTCAATTCCATCATTAGCCTTACAGTATTGTCAATGTGAACACTGACATCATTAGCATGCCAATATGCATGATGTTTAATTGCACGAATGATTTCACATGAGCAATGGCTCAGTTTGTTGCTGCCATTCATGCTGCAGAGACAGATGTTACTGAGGCAGAGGACTTGAGACTACATGCGTGATGCTGAGTTTTGTTAGCAAACATATTTATTGAAATTCATGGACATGTGCAATTATTAGTCTCTGCCTTGCCTCCCTTACTCGCTGCTCATCATGTCTGGCCTCCATCACTGCTCTCTGATTTTGCATGCCTGCTTGGCCTTGTGTGCCCTCTGTGTCCTCTTCATCAGAGGATGTCTCATGCTCCCATACTTTTTCATCTTGCAAGGACCCCCCCACCCCTACTACGATGTTGTGCAGAATGCAGCAGACTACAATGATGCACACAACCCTGTCTGGTGCATACTAAAGGACTCCACCAGATCTATTGAGGCATCAGAACCGCATTTTCAGCATACTAATGGTCTGCTCAATGGTCACTCAGGTGGAGTCATGGCAGACATTGTAACGCTCTTCAGCATCTTTGCTGGGGTTCCTTACTATTGTCAGAAGCCATGTCTTCAAGGGGTGGCCCTTATCCCTAAGAATCCACCGCTGAAGGTGAGCGGGGTGAGTAAAAAGCAGTGGCATCTGGGACTGGCGAAGTATGTATGAGTCATGGCAGCTGCCTGGGAAGAGGGCACACATTTGTAGGAAGAGCTTTCTGTGGTCGCATACTAGTGGACACTAATTGAATGAAACCCCTTTCTGTTTATGAAAGTGGCTGGTTGGTTCGTGGGAGCCTTGATGGCCACATGCATGCAGTCGATCACACCTTGGACCTGTGGGAATCCCACAATAGCCCCAAATCCAGTGGCCCTCTCGGCCTGACTCTCAGGGTTTGTCCTGTAGAACACATAGTCGCCGGTCCTCCTGAACAGAGTATTGGTCACTTCCTTGATGCAGCAGTGCACTGTGGATTGAGAGACCCCACACATGTCGCTGGTGGATCCCTGGAATGATCTAGAGGCATTAAAGTTTAGGGCCATGGTAATTTTGAGGGCCACAGGCAGAGGGTGACCACAAAAACCAATTGGTTGCAAATCATCATTCAGCAGTGCGCAGAGATGTGTGTGATGGCCTCTTTGGTTATCTGCAGTCATCTCTGGCAGTTGCGCTCAGACATCTGCAGGTATGTAATCTGATTCCTGTAGACTCGCTGGCATATCTGGGCTCTTTCTTGCCTTGATGGTTGCTGTTCACATCTAGGAGTTTTATCTTGAGCCACAGCTGCCTCTTGGGCCCGCCTCTGGCGGAGATGCCTGATCACAGCAAGCGGATCCAGGAAAACAGGGTGAATCATGCCCATCTCTATCCTCCTTGTAACTTTGGCTTGCTTCAAAAGGTCAAATACACCTATCTGGGCAACGATTTGTGTTAATTTTGGTTCTGCAAGATTCCAGCATGAGCTCTATGGTATGGCTTGATGTTGCTGTCACAACTTTTCAATAAGCGCGAGCCATCGAGATCATACTAATACCATTTGAGTTGCCCGCACTGGACCCCTGGAACAAACAACCTATACAGTTGCCGAGTTCTGCCCTGCCCTGCAACACCACCCCCCGCCCCCCCCCCCCTCCACCCGACCACAACAGTATCCAGCTGCAGAGTTCCACCCTTCACTCCCCAACAGTATCCACATGCAGAGTTCCAACCTCCCCTCACATCTGTGGATTGAGTTTAGTGGCAATGCCCGATGCTAAAAAAAAATCCACGAGATAACAACACATAACTTACCTAACCTTTGCAGGCACCGAGGACTCCTGCCTTGTTGGCATCAATGACGGGAAGGTGAAGGCACGTCAGTGCCACACGTCAGATTGTGAATGCCTGGTAGGATCGCGGCGCATACAAATGCATGTAAAACAGTACTTAACATACTTAAACTACGATCCTGTCGCATTGTGGTGGTGGTACTGCCAGGGAACTTCACTGCATCTGAGAAAATCAGAAAATGGCATTACGGCATCGGGTTCTGTGGCGGACGAATCTATGCCGATTCTCTGGCACCTCCCGCTAAAAATCCCACCTTCCAACTGAGCATAGGATTACTATGTCTTTTACATATTGGTATGCACAGATTCATTTAGTATTGGCTTCTTTAATTTTTCCAAAGGACATAAAGGGTTTAAAACTCATCCTATCCTAACTCAATATATTATTGCTATAATTAATTGCTTTGTAAGATAACAGTTAATCAGGAGAGGGTCCACGCCACTCAATTCAAATGCAAATATTCTATGCAATTTGCTCAAATATATGTTTGATTGCAGTTACTCTTGAATTTAAGAAGCAGTTATTTAAGTTCTGCTTGGTTCCTGTCGCTGGTTTGAAGTCACTTACTGCCCTGTCTTTTTCAAATCAGTGAGCCTCTTTGAAACCTCCAAAGAGATTTAATCAAAGCAGATAAATGCTGTATTTTGTGAGAAAAGGTAAAAAAACACTCACACGGAAATCACTATTATCTTGGTCCACACAAGAGTTATGAACTGTTCATTTTTTGCTATACATGGATCTAGTGAAGATTAACAGCTACTGTAAAATATATATTGTGTTATCGCTATCTTTTGCTCATTCGTATTGATTATGGGTTGAATTTTATGCTCTGCCCTCTGGCAGGTTTGAAGGCGGGGAGAGCATAAAATCAGGTGGGATAATGGTGGGGGGGACTCCGCCACCATCCCGCCTCTGCCAAAATTTAGTCTGGGGCGGGAAGGCCTATGAATAGCCTTCCCACCCTGCCTCCAATTGAGGCCCTTAACTGGGTAATTAATCCTCTTCCCGCCACAGCTGCTATTACCTGTGCGGCGAGCAGCCCCATTGTTGCATGGGAAGCATGGCACGAAAAATCGTGTGGGCTGCTTTCCGGCTGCAGTGGAATGCAGGGGTGGGTGGTGTCCCTTTTTATTTTTATTTTATTTTATTTAGAGATACAGCACTGAAACAGGCCCTTCGGCCCACCGAGTCTGTGCCGACCATCAACCACCTTTTTATACTAAGCCTACATTAATCCCATATTCCCTACCACATCCCCACCATTCTCCTACCACCTACCTACACTAAGGGCAATTTACAATGGCCAATTTACCGAACAACCTGCAAGTCTTTGGCTGTGGGAGGAAACTGGAGCACCCGGCGGAAACCCCCGCGGTCACAGGGAGAACTTGCAAACTCCGCAGAGGCAGTACTCAGAACCGAACCCGGATCGCTAGCGCTGTGAGGCTGTGGTGCTAACCACTGTACCACCCAAAGATCCCTTATCTTACCCTAAGTGAGCTTCTGACCTCATATCCATTCCAGGGCCTCAAGTCTTTGGCTGTGGGAGGAAACCGGAGCACCCGGCGGAAACCCACACGGTCACAGGGAGAACTTGCAAACTCCACACAGGCAGTACCCAGAACCGAACCCATGTTGCTGGAGCTGCAAGGCTGTGGTGCTAACCACGGCGCCACTGTGCCGCAACATGGAAGCCAAAATGTATAAAGTTAAAAACAACAACAACTTGCATTTATATTGCACCTGTAACATAGTAATGTGTCTCAAGGTGCTTTGCTAGAATGTTGTCAAAATAAATTTTACACTGACCCTCATATTAGGGCAGATGGCCAAAAGCTTGGTCAAAGAGGTAGCTTTTAAGGAGCTTCTAAAAGGATGAAACAAGGTAGAGGGATGGAGAGCTTTAGGGAAGGAATTCCAGATCTTAGGGCTTCAGCAGCTGAAGGCGCAACCGTCAAAGGTGGAACAATTAAAATCGGGGATGCGCAAGAGGCCAGAATTGAAGGAGCACAGATAACTAGGAAGTTTGTAGGGCTGGAGGAGGTTACAGAGTTAAGGAGGGGTGAAGCCATGGAGGGATTTGAAAACAAGGAATTTTAAAATCAAAGCATTGTTTAACCAGGTGCCAATGTAGGTCAACAAGCACCGGTCTGATGGATGAATGGAATTTGGTGTTAGGACACAGCATCAGCATTTTGGTTGAGCTAAAGTTTATGGAGGGTCGAAGATGGGAGGCCAGGCAGGAGTGCATTGGAATAGTCAAGTCAGGAGGTAACAAGCGTGGCTTGAACATAGCGAGGACTGGGTGCTTAATATACAAGCATATAAAGTGTTCAGAAAAGATAGCGAAGGACTAAAGGGAGGTGGGGTGGCTGTACTGATTAGGGAAGACATTGTAGTGTTGGAAAGGGAGAATGTCCTTGAGAGGGTTAGGGACAGAATCCATTTGGTTAGAGTTGAGAAGCAAAAAGGGTATGATCATTCTACTAGGGGTATGCTATAGGCCTCCAAATAGTGAGAGAGAGATAGCGGAGAAATTGAACAGGGAAATCACAGAAATGTGCAAGAACTATAGACTGGTGATATTGGGAGACTTTAATTACCCTAATATCAATTGGGATAATGTTAGAGTAAAAGGTAAGGAGGGGGAGGAATTCTGAAATGTGTTCAGGAGAACTTCCTTGATCAGTATGTTCTCAGTCCAACTTAAAAGGAGACATTGCTGGATCTGGTGCTGGGAAATGAGGTGGGCCAAGTGGACCAAGTGTCTGTGGGGGATCACTTGGGTAAGAGTGATCACCATACCATAAGGTTTAGATTAGTAATGCAGAAAAGTAAGAGCAAAATAAGGTAGAATATCTAGATTGGAAAAGAGCTAATTTCAATGCGATGAGAAGGGATCTAAACAGGGTAAAATGGAACCAAAGACTGACAGGAAAAGCTGTATCGGAACTATGCGTTATCTTTAAGGAAGAGATGCTTCAGGTACATTCCAACAAGGTCAAAAGGTAAGGGAATCAAAAACAGGGTTCCTTGGATGACGAGGGAGATAGAGAATATGATGAAACAAAAAGGAGGGTGTATGATGCATGTCAGGTGAATTCTTCAAGTGATAACATATGCAATAAGTTGAGAGGGGAGGTGAAGAGGAAAATTAGGCTAGCAAAGAGAAGATCATTGACAAAGCAGCTGAAGATGATTGGGCCTAGGACAATACCCTGAGGAACTCCTGCAGTGATGTCCTGGGACTGAGAGAATTGGCCTTCAACAATCTCAACCATCTTGCTTTGTGCTAGGTATGACTCCAATAAGTGGAGAGTTTTCCCCCTGATTCCTATTGACTTCAATTTTGCCAAGGCTCCTTTATACCACGCTCAGTTAAATGCTGCCTTGATGTCAAAGGCAGTCTCTCTCACCTCCTGTCGTGAGTTCAGCTCGTTTGTCCATGTTTGGACAAAGGCTTTAATGAGATCAGGAGCCGAGTGGCCCTGGCGGAACCCAAAATGAGCATCGGTGAGCAGATTATTGCTGTTTGAGTGCCTCTTGATAGCATTGTCAACGACACCTTCCATCACTTTGTTGATGATCGAGAGTAGACTGATAGGGCGATAATTCATCAAATTTGATTTGTCCTGCTTTTTGTGGACAGGACATACCTGGGCAATTTACCACATTGTCGGGTGGATGCCAGTTTTGTAGCTGTACTGGAACAGCTTGGCTAGGGGCACAGCTAGTTCTGGAGCACAGGTCTTCAGTACTATTGTGGGATGTTGTCAGAGCCCATAGCCTTTGCAGTATCCAGTACCTTCAGCCGTTTATTGACATCACACAGAATGAATCAAATAGGCTGAAGACTGGCATCTATGATGCTGGGGACCTCAGGAGGAGGCTGAGAATCATACACTCGGCAGTTCTGGCTGAAGTTGGTTGCAAATGCTTCAGCCTTATGTTTCGCACTGATGTGCTGGGCTCCTCCTTCATTGAGGATGGAGATATTTGTGGAACCTCCTCCTCATGTTAGTTGTTTAATTGTCCACCAGCATTCATGACTGGATGTGGCAGGACTGCAGAGCCTTGATCTGATCCGTTGGTTGTGGGATCGCTTAGCTCTGTCTATCGCATGCTGTTTCTGCTGTTTGGCATGCACGTAGTCCTGCATTGTAGCTTCACCAGGCTGACACCTCATTTTTAGATATGCCTGGTGCTGCTCCCAGTATGCCCTCCTGCAGTCTTCGTTGAACCGGGGTTGATCCCCCAACTTGATGCTAATGGTATAGTGGGAGATATGCCGAGCCATGAGGCTACAGATTGTGGTTGAATAAAATTCTGCTGCTGCTGATGGCCCACAGCACCTCATGGATGCTCAGTTTTGAGCTGCTAGATCTGTTCTGCACCTATCCCCTTTAGCATGGTGGTAGTGCCACACAACATATTGGAAGATATGCTCAGTGTGAAGTTGGGACCTTGTCTTCAGAATGACTGTGCGGCCGTCACTCTTACCTACACTATACTATACTATACTGGCAGATGCATCTGTGACAGGTAGATTGGTGAGGACAAGGTCTAGTAGGTTTTTCCCTCTTGTTGGTACTCTCACCACCTGCCACAGGACCAGTCTGGACATACGTTCTTCAAGACTTGGCCCGCTTGGTCAGTAGTGTTGCTACCAAGGCAGTCTTGGTGATGGACCTTCAAGTCCCCCACCCAGAGTACATTCTGTGCTCTTTCCACCCTCAGTTGCTCCTCCAAGTGGTATTCAACATGGAGGAGTAGTGATTCATCTGCTGAAAGAGGGTGTTAGGTGGTAATCAGCAGGAGATTTCCTTGCCCATGTTTGACCTGATGCCATGAGACTTCATGGCGTCCAGAGTCGATGTTGAGGATTCCCATGGCAACTCCCTCCCGACTGTATACCACTGTGCTGCCGCCTCTGCTTAGTCTGTCCTGCCAGTGGGACAGGACATACTGAGGAATGGTGATGGTGATGTCCGGGACATTGTCTATAAGGTATGATTCTGTGAGTATGACTATGTCAGGGTATTGCTTGACTAGACTGTGGGACAACTCTCCCAATTTTGGCACAAGCCCCAGATATTATTCAGGAGGAATAAAAACAAGAAATGCTGGAAATACTCAGCAGGTCTGGCAGCATCTGTGGAGAGAGAAGCAGAGTTAACATTTCAGGTCAGTGACCCTTCTTCAGAGTTCTGATGAAGGGTCACTGACCTGAAATGTTAACTCTGTTTCTCTCTCCACAGATGCTGCCAGACCTGCTGAGTATTTCCAGCATTTCTTGTTTTTATTTCAGATTTCCAGCATCCGCAGTATTTTGCTTTTAAGTTAGTAAGGAGGACTTTGCTGGGTTGGCTGTGCCATTGTCGCTTCCGGTACCTAAGTCGATACCAGGTGGTCCATCCAGTTTGATTCCTTTTTGACTTTTCTGTAGTGGTTTGGTATAACTGAGTGGCTTGCTAGGCCATTTCAGAGGGCAGTTAAGAGTCAACCATATTGCTGTGGGTCTAGAGTCACATGTAGGAGAGACCAGGTAAGGACGGCAGATTTCCTTCCCTAAAGGACATTAGTGAACCAGATGGGTTTTTACGACAATCGATGATAGTTTCATAGCTGAGACTAGCTTTCAAACCAGATCTTTTTTTATTAGTTGCTAACCAGAGGATTTAAGGTGCTTGGCAAGAGAACTAGAGGTGACATGAGGAAACATTTTTTAACTCAGCGAGTTGTTATGATCTGGAATGCACTGCCTGAAAGGGTGGTGGAAGCAGATTCAGCACTAACATTCAAAAAAGAATTGGATTAATACTTGAAGGGAAACAATTTAAAGGGCTATGGAGAACCAGCAGGGGAGTGGGGTTAATTTAACAGCTCTACCAAAGAGCCAGCACAGGCACGATAGGGCAAATGGCCTCCTTCTGTGCTGCATCATTCTCTGAATATGGTAAAAGAATGAAGAGATGTAAAATAAGGATATTGAACTTGTGTGCTTTTAGATTCCTGAAAGCTGAATAACCAGTAGCTGTAAACCTTTAAAATATTTGCTGAATGTTGTCCTTATTGTTTAAAACATAATAGTAGAAGTAAACAGTGCTGTATTAGAGGCCAGAGTAATGTTATTAAAAAGCCTGGTACATCAGGGATAGAAATAACCACACATCTCTTTGTCAGGAATAAGCAGAAATACACTGAGACAAGCACAAATGTAGTGCTGCCTAGCCTTGGGTCAAGTCATTTCCATAATATTATCATAGGGTGAGGAAATAGTAATTGAGGTCTGTGGAAACTAGTCTGCAAGCCATACATGCCTTTTTCTTTCCAGGACTGCATCATTTGCATCTCAGTATTGGTGTAGCATTGTCAAGATTTTCTCTTGACGCAGAAACGTCCTCTTGTACTTTCAATTGTACACCTGTAAACTTTAAAGGACAAAGTTGCTGCACTGAGCAGTACTGAGGTAAAGTGTAGCCACTTCTGAAAAATTAAGATACATTTGTACTGTAGTGAATATTTGCCATAAGGTTTTTTTTAGTTTTAACTTAACTTAGCAGTAAAATAAATTCCACGGGTAAGCGTGATCAGTGATCAGTGATTATCAGACAAAAGTTTCCTTTTAATGGAATCTTGCAGCTAGCAAGTGGTTCAAGTCTCATTGTTGTCAAAGATACTTTACAAGACAATAGGAAGCTATTCAACTAAACCATTCAAAACTGTTCAAGAAAACTCCGCAATAACTGCAAGTTCCCTTCAACATTTTCAGTCATGGCAAATTTGAAAGTTCAAAGCAGGTCATGTGTACAGATATCAAAACGAGCATGTTGGATTCTCAATTGCGAAAGGAACAACTTTTTTTGAAACTGGACTTTGTGTTTTAAGTACAGTAGCTGATCTTCAGTAATATAGTTCATGTATCTGGAGCACAATTGCGATCTATAACTGCCAATGTTGCTTGTCTGGTCAAGGTTACTGCTCAAGTACTACCCGTGGAGAAGTGTTCAAAATAGGTCCAAAGGCCAATTAGAGGCTAATTATTGTTGTTGAAAGTTTCTCTATATTGGCAGCTGCTTGCCTCCTGCCATTATCTCAATGACCTTTCCAGCTTATCACAAAGCCAGAAAAAAAAGCAGTAATTTGTATTTCATTCTCATTTTATGTACTTTTTAAGATTGTTCACTTGTGTGTTTTCTAAAGTATAACATCTGGAATGTGATCGGCAGTCTCAAAACATTGCAATCTAAATGTGGATAACTTGTATCTTCTTAACAACTCTAGCCACACACGCAGAACATAACAGAATACAGCTGCTCATTTCAAAAAAAATTATTTCTCCACATCTTAAGTTTAACTGTTATATAAATAGCACTGTGTCACTCTTGCCTATTATGCATTTTTCTGTATTTTTTGTGACTTTAGTGCATTTGGGACAGGAGGAATTTAATTGAAGCAAGTAGTTGCTTTCTGTTATCTGCTGCAGACATTAAGATGAATTTTCCCAGCCCTTTGGAGGCGGGCTGGGAGGTAGGAGGGGTTGCATTATTGGGTGGGAAGACGTCAGAACGGAAGTTCGCAACTGGCCTCCTGCATGGAGAAGAAATTACCCACCAGGGAGTATCTACAGACTGCATGTCAGCTACTTTCAGATGTCAGAGCAAGCATCACCAAAAACTGCACCTCTTCAGGGAGGTGGTCACAGAGCTGTGTGCCAAGCTGGAGGACAAGCTGAGCCCCATGGGAAGTGGTGGCTACCCAGTGCCACTGACACTGATGGTCACCATGGCGCTGAACTTCTCTGCATCTGAATTATTCCAGGGACCCACTGGAGATATGAGTGGTATCTCAGTCTGCTGCTCATCACTGCATCACGCTGGTCACCAGTGCAATGTTCAAGAGGGTCAGCAAATACTTGCACTTTCGCACCGATCTGGACAATAGAAACACTGGGTAGGCCATTCGGCCCTTCGGGCCTGCTCCGCCATTCAAAAAAGATCATGGCTGATCGTCTAATTCAGTACCCTGTTCCCACTTTTTATTTAGTTTTTTTAAATTTAGAGATACAGCACTGAAACAGGCCCTTTGGCCCACCGAGTCTGTGCCGACCAGCAACCACTCATTTATACTAACCCTACAGTAATCCCATATTCCCTATCATCTCCCTACACTAGGGGCAATTTAAAACGGTCAATTTACCTATCACCTGCAAGTCTTTTGGATGTGTGAGGGAACCAGAGCCCCCGGCGAAAACCCACGCAGACACAGGGAGAACTTGCAAACTCCACACAGGCAGTACCCAGAATCGAACCCGGGTCCCTGGAACTGTGAGGCTGCGGTGCTAACCACTGCGCCACTGTGCCGCCCAACCACTGCGCCATTGTGCTGCCCATATCCCTTGATCCCTTTGACATTAAGAAATATATCTATCTCCTTCTTGAATATATTTGATGACTTGGCCTCCAGTGCCTTCTGGGGTAAGAATTCCACAGGTTCACCACCCTCTGAGTGAAGAAATTTCTCCTCATCTCGGTTCTAAATGGCATACTCCCCCATATCCTGAGACTGTGACCCCCTGGTTCTGGACTCCCAGCCATCGTGAACATCCTCCCTGCATCTAGCCTGTTTAGTCCTGTTAGAATTTTATAGGTTTCTAAGAGATCCCCTCTCATTCTTCTAAACTCTAGTGAATATAGGCCTAGTCGACCCAATCTCTCCTCATACGTCAATCCTGCCATCCCAGGAATCAACCTAGTAAATCTTCTTTGCACTCCCTGTATGGCAAGAACATCCTTCCTCAGATAAGGAGACCAAATCAGGTTGAGAGGACTGTAGGATTTGGGGCCATAGCGAGATTGCCCAAGGTTTAGGGTGTCATCAACTGCACGGATGTGGCCATCAAGGCTCCGACTGACCAGCCTGCAGCCTTCATCAACAGGGAAGTCTTCCACTTGCTCAATGTACAACTGGTCTGTGACCACCACAAATGGTTCCTGCAGGTGTGTGCACTGTTCCCAGGCAGCAGCCACAACGCCTACTAAGACAGTCTTAGCAGCCAGATCTTCAGCAGGTCATAGGGCCCTGAAGATGTGGTTCTGATGCCTAAACAGATCTGGTGGAACCCTACGATAGGCCCCAGCAAGGGTCTCCTGTATTGTTGTGGTGTGCAGGTGCCTACACAACCTGGTGCTCCAGAGGGGAGAGAGCAGTTGAACACTGAGGGTAGTGTTGAGCATGATGGCACCTCTGAGGATGAGGAGATGGAGGAAGATGATGACTAGGTGTAATGCTTCAGAGCCTCAGGGACACAGGCAATGCACCATGCTATATGTGCAAGGGATGCTTAGGAACAGTACAGAACCACAGATTCCAATAAAGCTTCAGCACTCTGCAGCCCTGGTGCCTCCTCGTTCATTAACCTTACCATTCACCTGGTCCCAGTTAAACTGGACACTGTGGCACAAGGAATGCCTCAAACTCATACGATGCGCTCCCACCCATTAAACCCTTTGATGGAGCCAGGATGCTCCTGAAGGACAAACGGCCCCCAAGAGATGCAAGAATAATTCAGGCCTTGCCACATCAGAAACTTAATGGCATTACAGATATTTTCAAGGCTTTAAAAATACAAAAAAAAAAGTAGCCTGTGAATCCCGAGTGCAGCTAGGGCTGTGAAGATGTGGTTCTTTTGCCTAGATTCTTCTTAAATTTCTTCCAAATGCTCCTACGTGATGTTCCCCACGCACTGTCAGTGGGACCACGGGTGGCACCGAAAAATTCAGCCCATCTTTTTTTCCAAAATTTATAATTTTTATAAAAGCAAAATACTGCAGATGCTGGAAATCTGAAATAAAAACAGAAAGTGCTGGAAATACTCAGCAGGTCAGGCAGCATCAGTGGAGAGAGAAGCATTTTTTTATATTTGGCAAAGATTATTAATTGATGCCAATGATTGTGGTCATTAATCTGAAAGACGGTTGTCCCCTTCTATACAGATAGTAAAATTATTGTGCTTAAAACAACACCTTACATTTGTATAATGCTCATCACTTGGAGAGAGGCATCTCGATGCTTTACAGGGCAGAGGGCAATGAACGGCCAGCGAACAGAATGAAGAAAGAGAAAAGGAGGAGATGGTGAGTTAAAAGCTCTGTCAAAGAGGAATGGCTTTAGGAGGCTTTTGAAAGCAGAGAGAGAGGCAACTTGTTGGCAGGTGGAGTTCCAGAGGATGGGGAAAAGGGGTTAAAGGAAATGATCAGAGATATTAAAGTAGTGAGGGAAATGAGAAATAAGCTATCGTTAGATAAATAGAAGGTGCATATAGAGAACTGTGGCTGGAGGGGATTGAAGGAAACCAGTTGAGTTTGGGAAGGATATGCTGATGAGGATGCCAGCCTTAGCATGGGTGAAAACATGGACCGTATCACGCTGGACCAGTTGTAGTTTATAAAGGGTGGAACCATACCAATCAACAATGAGGTGTTCGATTTACAGCAGGAAATTGGTTGAATCCTTACAGAATTTCAGGGCCCTTTTGCTTATCTCAAGCAAACTCCATTGAAACCATCTCCACTGCCTTCACACCAGATCAATGATAGTTCTTTTGAAGAGTGTGGTCCTGACATTTGGGTCCCTGGACTCCTCCGTAAAGAAGAAAATGATTAAAAATCCTCAAATGTGACAAGCACCTGCTAATGTTCACCGAACTATGCTTTTTTTTTGTAAACCACTAATCAAAGAGACTACCCATTTGCTCACATAGCAGACTTATTTTAACTTTAGTGTAGGTTTGCAGTAATACAACCAATTTAATATTCATTGATAGTGCATATGAAAATTAATTTGATTCTTTGTTTCCAAAATTAACTTAAATTCTGTTTCTATTTAATTATTCATAAAATAATTTTAAACATGATCAAATGCTTCTTTAGTAGCAACAATCAATTTATTGCAGCAGTGAGATTTTGGAAGCAACTGGCAGGCTACTATGAAAATGATCATTATGCATATAAATCAGTGCTGAATTTAGGAAAATGTGCATAACAATTATGTGCAAGCACTAAAATATAGACTTGTAATTTTTATTCAAAAACCTATTATAAAATGACTATTTAAAAGAAGAGTTCAGTCGCCGGTAATGATTTGAAGGAAATGAAAGATACATATAAACTGTGGTTTTACTGTGATACACTTCAGATATTTCACCAAGCTGACACACTTAATAATCAAGCAATGATCTGTATTAAAATCCGCAGATGGTGTGCATATTGACCACAGATGGGAAACCATTGATGTAAGCAGAGGTGACATCTCAGCAGGCTATATGATATCATATGCACAATCTCTTTATTGACCTCTGACCTGGTTTTGTCCAATCAGTGTCATAAATATTGAAAACCAGAGGTGCAAATGCTTTGAAAGCAGCCATAACTGAATGTCTATACACAGGCCAATTCCATGATCCTGTGCTAAGTGGTGAGCAGTGCTTGATGGAAACATAGCTTGATGGAAACACAGGTTGGAGATAAGGGGTGGTAGTGGTACCTTTAATCAGTATCAATTATTTCTGAGTCACCCTTGACTGTGAGTGTTGGCATGTTACAGTCAAGCTTAATCCTGCTCTCACTCCATATCCAACATGCACACTTTTAACTGAGTTTGGATTTAGTGATCATGGTCAGAAATCATAGACAATGTGTTTTTCCCCCCTTTCTAAACCAGTAACATTGACGTCTGATGACACAGTTTTGTTTTAGTTCTCCTACAGTTCCCTATTCCTCAGCAGTGAGGGCGATAGATAGTAGCTGCAAAATTCGACTCTTGTCGTGCTGCTGTTTGTGGTGCTACAGAAACCTGGAGCTCATAAAATGGCAGGCGAACCACTTCTGGGTACTTCTAGTGCAGCCCACGTGGCTTGCCATACTTGTAAGAGCACAAGTGTGTGTGCCATATGTGCACTGAAAGCATGTAGAATGCGCAGATCGTGATGTCAAACAGCATATAATGATGATTTGGCACCTGCCCTGCCACTGCAGACCATGCAGGTCTTGTTAATGCCCTCTCTTAAATACTCCCAGCTGAAAATGCATTCAGCTGCACAAGGGACACTCCATCACACACAACTGCCCCGCACCCCCCCGCCAAACCAACCACCGATCAACATGGATTTTTCAGCAGAGATGCTTTTGACTTTCTTTTGCTGCTGCAGAATGAGTGGAAGTATCGTGTTCAGTGCTGTTGCAGTAGGTTGGAAAAGTTGCGGCAGTCAGAAGGGGGTGGTGCTATACTTTGCCAAGGAGGAGATAGAGGCCCAGGTTAATGCCCTGGGGACACAGGTTCACATCCCATCACAGGTGGAATTTAAATTCAATTAACTAATAAACTCAATTAATTTTTAAAAATAGGGAAAGAAATCTGCCGTCCTTACCTGATCTGGCCTACATGTGACTCCAGACCCCATAACAATGTGGTTGACTCTTACTGCCCTCAGAAATGGCCTAGCAAGTCACTCAGTTCAAAGGCAATTAGGGATGGGCATCAACTGCAGGCCTTGCCAGCGACACCCATATCCTATGAAAAAAAAGGGCAGAGGAGTTGAAGTCCTGTCAGCAGAAAACCTGTTTTCACTAATGAGGGCTACAGTTGCTGTTTCCCTTGGGCTGCGGCATGACAGGGACATGGTGTTGAGGAATCTGAGAGAGGTGTGGCATTGTAATGATTTGAAATTGCAATTGCATTGTGCACTATGCACTCTAGAGACTGCTGTAGAACACAGATGCTAGCAAAGTGAAAGTGAAACCAAGACAAAATAAAAAGAGAAGCCTTCGTGTTCAGCAGCCTGCAGTCTTTGTCTCTCTGTCTTTGCCTCAGATGTCTTACACCAACCTCGGCTAAACCTCACTCAAGTCCTGAGGGCATCACAAGGGGAAGCTCTGTACAGAAGGAGGAGGAGGAGGGCTCTCAATCGAAAGCCATACCCATAAAAGGTCTTCAGGGAACACTTGTATTACCTCCACCTCAGCCAGGAGGAGTGTCTTAGGTGGCTACATTTCACCAAGGGGATGGTCACTGAATTGTGCCATTTCCTCCAACTGGACCGACAGCTGCACAGTAGGATTAGACAGACTGCCAGTGTCCATGAAGATCACCATGGCCCTCAATTTCTATGTAAGTGGATCCTTCCAGGTGGGAGCCACGATATTGCCAACATATCACAATTCGCCATGCATCGCTGCATCAGGGAAGTGCCCAAGGTCCTGTATCCCAGGATAGCGGAATTCATAGTCACTTTAACCAGAAAGAAGCAGGAGGAGCAGGTACACTGCTTTGCCCGGCTAGCAGGATTCCCAATAGTACAGGGAACTTTTGACTGTACACACGTGGCCCTGCGGGCACCACATATTAATGGGGAGATGTACCAAAACCACAAGAGCTTTCCTGAGCGTGCAGTTGGTATGTGACCATGCACAGGACATCATGTTGGTGAATGCCCACTATCCTGGCAACAGCCACGGCGCTTTCATTCTGTGTCAGTCGGCCGTTCTGCCATATGGGAAGGCAGTGCCACTAGTATCCCAGAACCCCAGGCTAATGCTTTGGTGATATGGGTTTGAATCCTACCATGGCAGATGGTGGCATTTGAATTCAATTAATAAATCTGGAATTAAAATGCTAGTCTAATGCTGATCATGAAACCATTGTCTATTGTTGTAAAAACCCATCTGGTTCACTAATGTCCTTGAGGGAAGGAAATCTCCTGTCCATACCTGGTCTGGCTGACATGTGACTCCAAACCCACAGCAATGTGGTTGACTCTTAAAATTCCCTCTGAAATGGCCTAGCAAGCCATTCAGTTGTATCAAACAGCTGCAAAGTCTAAGAAAAGGAATGAAACTGGATGGACCACCGGCATCGACCTAGGCACAGGAAACGACAATGGCAAAACCAGCCCTGTCTTTCTTACTAACACCTAGCAACCTGTGACAAAATTGGGAGATCTGTCCCACAGACTGGTCAAGCAACAGACTGACATAGTCATACTCACGGAATCATACCTTATAGACAATGTCTCAGACACCACCATCACCATTCCTGGGTATGTCCTGTCCCACCTGCAGGACAGACCCATCAGTGGTGCCAGCTCAGTGGTATATAGTCGGAAGAGAGTTGCCCTGGGAGTCTCATGACATCAGGTCAAACATGGGCAAGGAAACCGCCTGCTGATTACCACCTACCACCTCCCCCCCGCCCCCTCATCTGATGAATCAGTACTTCTCCACGTTGAACACCAACTGGAAGAAGCACCAAGGGTAGCAAGGGCACAAAATGTACTCTGGGTGGGGGGACTTCAATGTCCGTCACCACGAGTGGCTTGGTAGCACCACTACCAAGTGGGCAACACAGTGGCGCAGTGATTAGCACCGCAGCCTCACAGCTCCAGCGACCCGGGTTCAATTCCGGGTACTGCCTGTGCGGAGTTTGCAAGTTCTCCCTGTGGCTGCGTGGGTTTCCTCCGGGTGCTCCGGTTTCCTCCCACATGCCAAAGACTTGCAGGTTGATAGGTAAATTGGCCATTATAAATTGCCCCTAGTATAGGTAGGTGGTAGGGAAAATATAGGGACAGGTGGGGATGTGGTAGGAATATGGGATTAGTGTAGGATTAGTATAAATGGGTGGTTGATGGTCGGCACAGACTCAGTGGGCCGAAGGGCCTGTTTCAGTGCTGTATCTCTAAACTAAACTAAACTAAACTAAACTACTGACTGAGCTGGCTGAGTCCTAAAGGACATAGCTGCAAGACTGGGTCTGCAGCAGGTGGTGAGGGAACCAACAAGAGAGAAACACCTACTTGACCTCATCCTCACCAATCTACCTGTCACAGATGCATCTGTCCATGACAGTATTGGTAGGAGTGACTACTGAACAGTCCTTGTGGAGACCAAGTCCCGTCTTCACACTGAGGATACCCACCATTGTGTTGCAGCAGAAATGTATTCAACCACAATCTGTAACCTCATGGCTCGGCATATCCATTATTATCAAGCTGGGGGACCAACCCTGGTTCAATGAAGAGTGCAGGAGGGCATGCTGGGTGCAGCACCAGGCATATCTAAAAATGAGGTGTCAACCTGGTGAAGCCACACAGGACTACTTGCTGCCAAATAGCAGAAGCAGACTGCAATAGATAGGGCTAAGAGATCCCACAATCAACGGATCAGATCTAAGCTATGCAGTTCTGCCACATCCAGTTGTGAATGCTGGTGGATAATTAAACAACTAACATGAGGTGGAGGCTCCCCAAATATCCCCATCCTCAATGATAGGACAGCCCAGCACATCAATGCAAAAGACAAGGCTGAAGCATGTGCATTCATCGTCAACCAAAAGTGCCGAGTAGATGATCCATCTCGGCCTCCTCCTAAGGCCCCCAGCATCACAGATGCCAGTCTTTAGCCAATCCAATTCACACCACGTGATATCAAGAAATGGCTGAAGGCACTGGATACTGCAAAGGCTATGGGCCCTGACAACATTCCAGCAATTATGCTGAAGACTTGTGCTCCAGAACTAGCTGTGCCCCTAGCCAAGCTGTTCCAGTACAGCTACAACACTGGCATCTACCCGGCAATGTGGAAAATTGCCCAGGCTTGTCCTTTACACAAAAAGCAGGACAAATCCGACCCAGCCAATTACCGCCCTATCAGTCTATCCCCAATCATCAGCACAGTAATGGAAGGAATCATCGACAGTGCTTTCAAGCGGCACTTGATCAGCAATAACCTGCTCAGTGATGCTCAGTTTGGGTTCCGCCAGGGCCACTCAGCTCCTGACCTCATTACAGCCTTGGTTCAAACATGGACAAAATAGCTGAACTCCAGAGGTGAGGTGAAAGTGACTGCCCTTGACATCAAGGCAGCATTTGACTGAGTATGGCATCAAGGAGCCCTAGCAAAACTGAGGTCAATGGGAATCAGGAGGAAAACACTTTGCTAGTTGGAGTCATACCAACACAAAGGAAGATGGTTGTGGTTGTTGGAGGTCAATCATCTCAATCCCAGGATATCACTGCAGGAGTTCCTCAGGATAGTGTCCTAGGCCCAACCATCTTCAACTGCTTCATCAATGACCTTCCCTCCATCATAAGGTCAGAAGTAGGGATGTTCATTGATGATTGCACAATGTTCAGCACCATTCGTGATTCCTCAGCTACTGAAGCAGCCTGTGTCCATTTGCAGCAAGATCTGGACAACATCCAGACTTGTGCTGATCAGTGGCAAATAACATTCGCGCCATACAAGTGCCCGGCAATGACCATTTCAAACAAGAGAGAATCTAACCATCTCCCCTCAATGTTCAACAGCATTACCATCTCTGAATCCCCCATTATCAACATCCTGGGGGTCACCATTGACCAGAACTGGACCAGCCACATAAATGCTGTGGCGACAAGAGCAGATCTGAAGCTAGGAATTCTGCGGTGAGTAACGTACTTCCTGACTCCCTAATGCCTGTCCACCATCTACAAGGCAAAAGTCAGGAGTGTGATGGAATACTCTCCACTTGCCTGGATGGATGCAGCTCCAACAGCACTCAGGAAGTTCAACACCATACAGGACAAAGCAGCCTGCTTGATTGGCACCCCATCCACCACCGTGAACATTCACTCCCTTCACCGCTGACACGCAGTGGCAGCAGTATGTACCATCTACAAGATGCACTGCTACAACTCACCAAGGCTCCTTCTTTGGCACCTTCCAAACCCGTGACCTCCACCACCTCAAAGGACAAGGCCAGCATGCATGGGAACACCACCACCTGCAAGTTCCCTTCCAAGCCACACACCATCCTGAATTGGAACGATATTGCCGTTCCTTCACTGTCACCGGGTCAAAATCCTGGAACTCCCCTCTTAACAGCACTGTGGGTGTACCAGCACCCCAAGGACTGCAGCGGTTCAAGAAGGCAGCTCACCACCACCTTCTCAAGGGCAATTGGGGCTGGGCATAACCAGCGTGCCCACATCCCTGAACGAATAAAAAAAATGAAGTAACAAGGAGGATTGATGAAGGTATTGCAGTTGATGTGGTCTACATGGATTTTAGCAGTGTTTTTGACAAGGTCCCACGTGGCAGACTGGTTAAAAAAATAAAAGCTTAATGGATCCAGGGAAATGTAGCAAGCTGGATACAAAATTGGCTCAGTGGCAGGAAACAATGAGTAATTGTTGACAGATGTTTTTGTGAATGGAGTGCTGTTTACAGTGGCATTCAGCAAGGCTCAGTACTAGGTTCCCTGCTTTTTGTGCTATATATTAATGATTAGGACGGAAATGTAGTGGGCATGATCAAGAAGTTTGCAGACACAAAAACTGGCCGTGTGGTTGATCACGAGGAGGATAGCTGTAGACTGCAGGAAAATATCAATGGACTGGTCAGGTGGGCAGAAAAGTGGCAAATGGAATCCAACCTGGAGAAGTGTGAGGTGATGCATTTGGGGAGGTCAAACAAGGCAAAGGAATACACAATTAATGGGAGATTACGGAGAGGTGTAGAGGAAGTGAGGGACCTTGGCGTGAATGTCCACAGATCCATTAAAGTATCAGGACAGGTTTATAAGATGGTGAAGAAGGCATCTGGAATCTTTTCCTTTATTAGCCGAGGCGTTGAATATAAGAACAGGGAGGTTATGCTAGAACTGTATAACTCATTGGTTAGGCCACAACTTGAGTACTGTGTGCAGTTCTGGTCACCTCATTACAGAAAAGATGTAATTGCACTAGAGAGGGTACAGAGGAGATTTATGAGGATGTTGCCAGGACTGGAAAATTGCAGCTATGAGGAAAGATTGGATAGACTGGGGTTGTTCTCCTTGGAACAGAGAAGGCTGAGGGAAGATCTGATTGAAATGTACAAAATTGTGGGAGGCCTGGATAGACTGGATATGAAGGACCTATTTACCTCAGCAGAGAGGCCACTGACTGGGGGCATAGATATAAAGTGATTGGTAGAAAGATTAGAGGGGAGATGAGGAAAAATGTTTTTACCCAGAACGTGGTAGGGGTTTGAAACTCACTGCCTGAAAGGGTAGTAGAGGCAGAAACCCTCAACTCATTTAAAAGGTGTCTGGATATGCACCTCAAGTGCTGTAACCTGCAGGGCTATGGACCAAATACTGGAAGGTGGGATTAGGCTGGGTGGCTCGTTTTTCTGCTGGCGCAGACACGATGGGCCAAATGGCCTCTTTCTCTGCCATAAAGTTTCTATGATTCTATGTGGTCCATCATGATGAACCTGATGTTGGCTGCTTGATGACAAGGGTTACCCTCTGTACACCTGGCTAATGACTCCCTTCTGCCACCCGACCACATGTGGACAGTATGCAGACAATGACAGGCATGCTGCCACCAGCACTGGTGTGAAGCAAACTATCAGTATTCTGAAACAACAGTTCTGCTACCTGGCCTGCTCAGGAGGACCCTCCAGTACACACTAAACCGTCTCTCCAAATTTATGGTGGTCTGCTACATCCTCCACAACTTCGCTTTCATGAGGGTGCAGCCCTTGACACCACGCCTTAGGTGGACACCTTAGGTGGAGGAATAAGAGGAGAAGGAAGGGAGAAGGCATCTAGGACCCCTTCGTTCCAGCAGACTATCCGTGAGCAGCTACTCAGACTCCAGTTCCCTAAAATCTCATTCCCTCATCACAACTGCTCCACAATTCCCCACCTTTCAATCCCTCTGCTATGTCCCCTTGGCCACAATCCTGAAATAAAAGAAACCACAACAACCACACCATAGTAACTTTATCCAACAGCACTTCCAAAATCACATACAAAACTGAACTATTCACCCTTTTGCATTCCATTAGTGCCTGTTTTGCAGGTGTCTTTGCCTGGCCTAGTGGTTCTCCATAGCGCTAGCCCAGTGGCTGCAGAACGGCTGGTGGAAGGCTGCTGACTTTCACTGGTGGAGACTGCAGATGGCCTTGCAGGACAACCTGGGCCAACTCTGGGCTTTGAGGGCCCAGCTTCGGACTGCATCACCTTGGCACGGGTGTGAACAGTTTGGGCGAGCTGACAGAGAGGCAACACCTAGGGCATTGGTGGGGTGGCCGGGCTGGGAACACGTATGCTGTCATCCTGAGAGAGGAGAGGACAGCAGATTTGTGCGCCATGGAGCCATTGTCACTCCTTCAGGGCAGCACCGCAGCAATCCTAGTAAACTGCCGGAGCGCAGATTGCTGCACTGCTGTGACAACCTGCACGCCCATTTGAATACTGGTATCCGCAGCCATGATGGCAAATGTCTGAGCCTGCACGGAACCAAGCTGGGGCTGCATGGTAACAAGCACATATTGCATGACCTTAGTCTCAACTTCAACTGCAGCACTGAGACATTGGGTGGCTTTTGCCTATGCTGCAATGGAAGCTGAGGCATCGGCCATTGGACACTGCTGGGTCCACTCATGCTGTCATGAAGTTGGCCAAAACTTCCACTCTGGAAAGGATAGGCTCCAAACTTTGAACAAAGACTCATGTCAAGTTGCAGCCAGACTCTGCCATGCTCCTTGACAGTGACGATCATGGCATGCCTGCCAGTTTCCCAAGCATCGATGTGTGCATGCCCATCAGCATTCTTCTGTAAACTGCCCATTGCAGTTTTTAGTTCAGTCCTCTGCAGCAGAACACATCTGCAACCTTGCCCTCCAGTGAGCTGGCACACACGCTATCCTTTGCCCCGGCCTGGCTGTGGCCCACTCATGCCCAGTGACTCACCACATGCTGAACATGACTCTATACTGTTGTGATATTGCTTTCATGGAATATGTGAATAGTGAGTGTGCATCATCTCTGCAAGAAGTGATATCATACAGCATGTGACACAGCAGTAGGAATTGTGTTGATCCCTAGTAAGATGTGCATGTAGAGCTCTCCTGTAACTTATATATAGTATCATGAGTCTTCAATAAAAAGAACCCAAAGTATTTGTTACCGTTCATCAGTGTGTGATCAATAAGAAGAACCCAGTAACATATACTACCTTCTAAAGAAGGGCTGAGCAAGTATCTGAGCTAATGACTGTGACTCTCTGTCAAGTGATGGTGTTTCTTCATCAGACCTCTGGTCCTGCTTGCACCCTTCACCGTGAGGTTGCACTGGCTGGCCAGGTGGCAGTTCTTAGCTGACAGCATAAATGCAGAAGGGGAGGATTGAGATGAGGGAAGTGGGGTGGAGTGCAAAGCGAGAGATCACACCATCTGCAGCCTGCACTTCATGCCCAATAGCAAGATGAGGGTGAACTGGCAATTGTGTCAGTACATAAGGTGGGAACATACTGGGGGAATTTTATGCTGGCGGCACCTCTATTCCGGAAGGCCCACCAAATATGTTGCCAATCAGGCACTTAAGTGGACAGTGGCAGGCTTTCCATAGAATTTAGGATCCCGTTGCTGGAAGAACCAATCTTGGACAGCTGCCAGCCAATCAGAGGCCAGCAGCTGCAGTGCCACCCTGGAGGCAGTGGCTGCTGCTGGAGATGACTGTCCTGGAGGCCAAGTATCGTTACTGGACCCAGGCCTCAGGTAGGCCAGGGTGTGAGGAGTCTCGCGGGGTGGGGGTTGGGGGAGGGGCAGGAGAGGGGTCAGCAGCAAGGGTAGGTAGCTGGCCCTCATCAGGATCCCCTTCCCGATGCCGGGTCCCTCGTTCAGGCACTAAGTGCCTTTGAATGAGGGAACCCCCCCTGCCAATGGAGCCAGGAAGTAGGCTGCACAGTTTTTCATGCCATGCTTCCCGTGCAGTGACCGGGGCATCCACCGCATGGGTATTTGCAGCTGCAGCGGGAAGAAGCCCTTAATTGGGGGTTAATAATCCAGTTAAGGGCCTCAATTGGTGGCAGGGCAGGAAGGCCATTCACAGGTCTTCCCGCCCCAGCCTAAATTTCGGCGGAGGCAGGACAGTGGTAGAAACCAACCCCACCCCCCCAAAACACCCCGCCACCATCCCACCTGATTTTATGCTCTCCCCAGCTCCAAACCCACCTTGGGGAGAAAGCATAAAATTCTCCTGACCATCATCCTGAATGTTCTCAGTGATACTGGATGCAACGGCCTCGGTCACACGGCCTCGGTCACTCAGCCTCGGCCTCAGCCCTGTAATGTGGAGGACCGCCTCCTCTAAGGGGCTGAGGCGATGTAGACTTATATATCCCCGGTTCTCTGTTGCTCCCTCCTGTTGTGCACAACCTTGTCCTGCAAGAGAGAGGAAAACCCATCCGTGAGTGTGTTGCAATGTATTTGGGTGATGTGTCTGCCATTGCTGATAGCTGGAAGTATGTGGAAGCTGTGAGGCTGGCAGCATTGGTAAGTGTGTGAGTGTGAGTTGGAGCATCTGAATGTTAGGCGTGAATCCTGACTAGTGAGTGATGGGACTGGTGTGAGAGGTTGGTGGTGCTGTGGGTAGGAGATGGGCTTTGAAGATGCAATCACTGACTTTGACCACTCATGTGAGATCATTGAACTTTTTCTGGCATTGCAGTCAGGTCCTCAGGCCAGACTCTGAGAATTCACCTCCATGGCCACCTACTCCCATTCCCATTGTACAGAATGCTTTGAGGGCCTCTTGATCCCCTACAGAAACATGACCTCTCTCCTCAATCTCCTGGACCACACCCTCCAGCGCTGTGTGAGAGAACCTGGGAGCCCTCCCAACTGTTCCATTGATAGTCTTCTTCCTTCCGTCAAAGACTCTAAGAAACAGTTCCACCAGCTAATGCAGCCTGAATGTACCTCCCCTTTAAGAGGGTCAGGCTGCTTTTCAGAAGTGCTATAAGTGCTGTAAGTCGGGGTAGTCAGGCATGCACCTGGACCCCTGCTGAGCATGCAGCCAGTCAGCAGTGTATTTCACACTGGGCTGCAAGCCACAATCATTGAGATGAAAAAGCAGCACAAAGTTTGCATGCTGCATTCATCATCTCAACCAGGTGTGAGATAATCATGCATCATAATCCCCGGGCCCACTAATGGACTTAATCGAATTTTAAGCCCTATATGTTCTCCTTGGAACTGAGTAATTAGCAGCTAAGAGTGCACAAAAGCATTCTAATTTGGTCCAGTTCCCATTTTTCCTCTTCTCTTCATGTCTGTGAGAAACTATCTAAATTTCAGACTGTCTTCTCCAAAAAGCCAAAATGATAAAACATATTGGAAGATTAGCATGTTATGCCAACAGATCCTCCTCAGTTGTGAATTTAGATGTACTACTTGACCATTACAAATAGTTGATCGAGCTATTAGTATCCTAAAGCACGTAAAATGTCAGAAAAGTCCTAGAATCCCATAATGAAAATGAAAAGTGCAGAAATATTCAACAGGTCTGGCAGCATCTGTGGAGAGAGAAACAGAGTTAATGGTTCAGGTTGGTGACCTTTCATCAGAACTAGGTAAAGTTAGAAATGTAATAAGTTCTAAGAAAGTGAAATGGAGAAGGGTAAAAAAAGTCTGTGATAGGGTGGAAGATGAGAGACATTAAATGACAAAAGAGTTGATGGTCCAGAGCCAAAGGGAGTGGTAATGAGACAGTAAAGAAACAAAAAGATGTGTCTAGAGAAGGTGAATGGCAGAATGATGAACAACTGTCTTCTGAAAGCAAAAACAAGAGAAAAACAAGAGTAAGATCGAAACATACAAAGAAAAGGAAACAAAATGGGGCAGAGATCACGGTCTGAAATGGTTAAATTCAATATCTGGAAGGCTGTAAAAGTGCCTAATTGAAAGAGGCGCTGTTCCTTGAGCTTGTATTGAGCTTTATTGGAATACTGCAGGGGGCCGGAGACAGAGAGGGCAGTGTGAGGGCAAGGTGGAGAATTAAAATGACAGCCAACTGGAAACTCGGGGTCATGCTTGTGGACCGAGCAGAGATGTTCCGCTAAGAGGTCACCCCAATCTGCATTTGGTCTCCCAGTGGGCTCTGGGCTCCCAGTGAGACTGGGCTCTGCCAGTCATTGATGAGCTGGATGTACAGCTAACAAAATCAGAACTCAGTGATGACATTGATTCTCGAGCCAGCGGAAAAGCCCCTGGGAAGGACAGCATTACCCCTGAAATAATCAAGAGTGCTAAGCCTGCCTCTCAGCACTGTACGAACTGCTTTGCCTGTGCGGGGACGAGGGAGCAGTACCTCAGGACATGCGCAATATCTTCACCCTCTATAAAAACAAAGGTGACCGCGGTGACTGCAACAACTACCGTGGAATCTCCCTGCTCAGCATAGTGGGGAAAGTCTTCGCTCGAGTCGCTTTAAACAGGTTCCAGAAGCTGGCCGAGCGTGTCTACCCTGAGGCACAGTGTGGCTTTCGAGTAGAGAGATCGACCATTGACATGCTGTTCTCCCTTCGTCAGCTACAGGAGAAATACCGCGAACAACAGATGCCCCTCTACGCCGCTTTCATTGATCTCACCAAAGCCTTTGACCTCGTCAGCAGACGTGGTCTCTTCAGACTACTAGAAAAGATCGGATGTCCACCAAAGCTACTAAGTATCATCACCTCATTCCATGACAAAATGAAAGGCACAATTCAGCATAGCAGCACCTCATCAGACCCCTTTCCTCTCCTGAGTGGCGTGAAACAGGGCTGTGTTCTCGCACCTACACTGTTTGGGATTTTCGTCTGCCTGCTGTTCTCACACGTGTTCAAGTCTTCAGAAGAAGGAATTTTCCTCCACACAAGATCAGATGGCAGGTTGTTCAACCTTGTCCGCCTAAGAGCGAAGACCAAAGTACGGAAAGTTCTCATCAGGGAACTCCTCTTTGCTGACGATGCTGCATTAACCTCTCACACTGAAGAGTGTCTGCAGAGTCTCATCGACAGGTTTGCGGCTGCCTGCAACGAATTTGGCCTAACCATCAGCCTCAAGAAAACGAACATCACGGAACAGGACGTCAGAAATGCTCCATCCATCAATATCAGCGACCACGCTCTGGAAGTGGTTCAAGAGTTCACCTACCGAGGCTCAACTATCACCAGTAACCTGTCTCTCAATGCAGAAATCAACAAGCGCATGGGAAAGGCTTCCACTGCTTTGTCCAGACTGGCCAAGAGAGTGTGGGAAAATGGCGCACTGACACGGCACACAAAAGTCCGAGTGCATCAAGCCTGTGTCCTTAGTACCTTGCTCTACGGCAGCGAGGCCTGGACAATGTATGTCAGCCAAGAGCGACGTCTCAATTCTTTCCATCTTCGCTGCCTCCGGAGAATCCTTGGCATCAGGTGGCAGGACCGCATCTCCAAAAACAGTAGTCCTCGAGGTGGCCAACATCCCCGGCTTATACACACTACTGAGTCAGCAGCGCTTGGGATGGCTTGGCCATGTGAGCCGCATGGAAGATGGCAGGATCCCCAAGGACACATTGTACAGCGAGCTCGCCACTGGTATCAGACGCACCGGCCGTCCATGTCTCCGCTTTAAAGAGATCTGCAAACGCGACATGAAGTCCTGTAACATTGATCACAAGTCATGGGAGTCAGTTGCCAGCGATCGCCAGAGCTGGCGGGCAGCCATTGAGGTGGGGCTAAAGTGTGGCAAGTCGAAGAGACTTAGCAGTTGGCAGGAAAAAGGACAGAAGCGCAAGGGGAGAGCCAACTGTGTAACAGCCCCGACAACCAATTTTTTCTGCAGCACCTGTGGAAGAGTCTGTCACTCTAGTATTGGCCTTTATAGCCACTCCAGGCGCTGCTCCACAAACCACTGACCACCTCCCGAGACAAGGAGGCCAAAGAAGATAACTGGAAGGAATGCGTGGGGCCCTGGAGAGTAGAGAAGGGGTTAAAAGGGCTTGCATGGAAAGATGCTATGGGAAGGGAATGGGGTATTGGGGGTGATTGAGGAGGGGACTAGGTGCTGCATAGGGAACAGTCCCTTCAGAATGCTGTAAACGGAGGAGAGAGGAAGATATGTTTGGTAGGGCATCACAGCGGAGGTGGCATGTCTAGAGGAAGTGTGAATGCTGGAATGATTAACAGCTGCCGACCGAAAGCAAAAGCAAGAGAAATCCCATAGGTTAAATCCTGATTTTTGATACATCAGATTATCCATTGAAGAAATAATTACACATTTTTTCAAGCCTTATGTAATTGCTGCAAAATAGAATAGTAATTAGTGTTGCTTGTTTGTCAAAACAATGCCAAGGAATCAGGACAACACTTGCTTTTGAACATACTCCATTAACATTTCAAAAAAAAAGCCTTTGTTTTGTGTGTGTTATTTACCTGATTTCAATAATTGAATAACTAGTGTGAATGTCAAAATTCTGGCTTTTTCCAGCACGGTTTGCAGGTCCTTGTCAAAGGGAATGGGAAATTAACAAAATAAAGACTTTAAATAAATGTTTTTATTCCATCAGTTCTGTTACAGGCAAAAATGTATTTGCAGACATTTCAAACACTTCCGTTCATTATCAATCAAGATTCTGTAAACTTAAAAAACTTTATTTTGTAGATAAAATAAATGGCAAAAATGTCAGCTCCATGATTGTCAACTTCATTACCCAATCCAACAGTGTTATCAAGTCTGACCTTGAAGTAAATTTGGGCTGAATTTTAATAGCAGCCGCGATATTTCGCAAGGTGACTCATTAACATGGAGGGGGCAGATGCCCTCCTCCTCGACATCGTCGGGGGCGGGGGCTCCAACCCCAGCAACAGCATCCGGCGCCACTGCACAGATGCCAATGCCGGTGCCATTTTTAAAGGGCTTCAAGCCCTTCAGTTTAAGTTAGATGTTTAAAGTGAGAGGTTTGCAAAAAAATTAAAATAAAATGTTATTAACATTTCCCCTCTTCCACTCCCTCCCCCATGAATAATCCATTGATTATTTGCCCTATCCCCCCCAAAAAAAGTAAGTTTTCAATCACGACCTTTCCCCCCGAACTTTCTTTCCTTTAACCTTCAACCCCTTCCCACCATCCTCTCAACCAATCCCGCTCATCTTAGCCGCTTGTTCCTCACCCCAGCCTGAAAAATTCACTCCTCTCCCCTCCCCACCAGTGTCACGCCTCAGATCTCCGAACAGAGATCCAAAGGCATGGGAGTTCCGGCCACCGGCCAAAATATCTGCTTTGGACAGCTGTCGGAACAAGCTAAGTGTTTATGCATGTATTTAAATTTATTTAAATATCTAAATGAAGGCTCCATCACTGAGTGCCGGGGTGGGGGGTGGGAGGGCCACCCCAAGGCCTTGCCGCTGCCAGTAAAATGGGGCGAGGCCATCCCGACATCGAGGCCCATAGTGGGCCTCTCTGGGTAGTATATTCTGGCTCATCCTTCCCCCCCACCACCCCCCCCGACCCTGTCATGACCCCCGATGCTGGGGGCGGGGAGGCTGGTAAAATCCAGCCGTTTGAGTCTGGAAATTACTGCCAAATATTACTGTACAAATGCTTAACCCCTTGATAGGATGTGGGGTATTCAGAGGTCGGGGGCGGGGGGCGGGGTGGTGGAGGGGGCGTGGGGATTAACATTGGCCAAACACCTGCACTATCAACTGCTCTCTGGCTGCCTGCCCTCATAGCTCTGAGCATGCATTGTTCCCAGGGGCCACCACTCCCTCGGCTCGGCAACATTCAGTTTGGGATTCTCCTGTTCCTTGAGAATCTCTTCCCCCAGGCCCATGCAGACACTCCTCCTGCAGGGCAAAATTATACAGTACACCGTGCACCAATAAAAGATTTTGGTATTTTTTGAGGTTGTACAGTAGAAGCCCTCATTGACTGTTCTAGGCACCTGAGGAGATATTTCAACGCCCTGTGGTTCTCGCCACCACTTGTCAGGTTGCTGCACATGCACAGTTGTGCCTTTCCTGTGATACATTTTTGCTAACGCGGAATGGAGTCATCAGTCATGTCTTTAGGTGTTGTCGTCAAGCTTCCATACACCTCCTTGTGCCTCCCTGTTCAATAATTTGTAGACGATTGAGTGGAGAAGGACAAAGATGTCATAACAGCTTCCCCAATGCTCAGCGTTTACATACAGTATCTTTTGCTGAGTAGACCATTTGAATGTTTAGTGAGTGGAAGCTCTTTCTGTTGATAAATGTGACCAGTTCCTCAAGTGGAGCCATCAGCATCATGTGGATACTAACAATTGTCCCCTCCCCGTACCCCAGGGAAACTAACAAGGCTGTGGACAATGACGGCCCTACCTTTTTGCTCTGCAAGGGACATGCCACAGTTGAAATTGGATGCCCTGTGGAAGAGGCCATCTGTTACTTATCAACTGTCGGCAAATGTAACGCCCTGGCTGATGTTGTAGAGATCTCTAGTCAATGACTGGAAGGAACTGGGGCTATAGACATTGAGGACCGTGGTCGCTTTCATTTCAACTGATAAAGATGCTGACTGAAGTAGAGAGTGGCTTAAGATCTTCCTGCAGCATTTCAGAGATGGCTAATTCCTGCTCTGGTGAAGCACAGTTTTCATTCACATAGGTCCTCCAACAGCTGCTCTGATGACATGTCTCCCTTGTTTAATATTAGGTAGGGGATAGTAGCAAGTTCACTGCAGTCTCCAGCGGTGGTGCCTCACATGTTGTGCCTCTTGCCTCTCCTCCTCCTTCTCCTCCTCTTCCTCAGCCATGATGACGCAGAAGAGGAGAATGCCCAGCAGAAGAGCCATTGCACCCATTGCATCTTCTGAATACGTTGAGTTGAATGGGGTCCTAAAAGCCTTGCCTTCAGACACTTGCAGGACTCTGGATGACAAGATGGGCAGAACCAACACAAATGATGATCCCAGCAAAAGAAAAGCAGAGAAAGTATTCTGAGAGATGAATTCCAGGCTGCATTGATGCCATGATTTTAATGGTCCTCCAGGCTGAGAATCATATGAGAGCCATAATCTATGTCTGATGACAGAATGTTCCACCCACACTATTATTTGTCAGTCTAAGTGGTTTCAATGAGAAACTAGTCTAAAAGCAGGAAAAATGGTCATTGCAATTGAGTTAAATGGGGAGCAGAGCTTCAATAAACAACTTTCCTATTTTCTGCAAGAGCATTGGTACTGTGTGATTAATAAGCTAAGTCACTCTCACCATAATTTCCTCTGTCTTTTATGGAGCAAGTCGAACCCAATGCCTTAGCCCCACTGTTATCATGGAACGTGTCCACAGGTAAATCCTGGACCTACAAGATACAATTATACAATTATAAATACAATTATACTTCGTCATATTTTGTACAGCATAATGGTTGACAATTGTTCTAATATACCAAACTGCAGCATGGAACAGCATGCAATAATTTGGTTTTTAACAGTTCTGTTATTACAAATAAGCAGTCAAGAAAATTCTCCACCCACCTTCCATACCCCAGCTATATAGTTTGGTAACACTACCAAGACAAACAGAATATGAATTAACATTGTCCCTAAACTACCAAGAATTGAGATTCCTTTCCTTGTCCACTAGACCACTTACAATAAAGAAAAAAATATTGTTACATATATCTGTTGCCACTAGATGATTAAAATAAACCTTAATGTTTTATTACTATGCGCCAAGCCATATACGCAATGTGTGCTCTGGTGGAAGAATGTTTGATTGGGCATAGTCATGTGTGAAGTATCATTTCGGCTTAAAAATTGATGATGCTGTGCCCATTTTACAGGCGTAAATTGGGTATCAAGGCACCCAGTATGGTGGGCAATGTAATAATATGATAGAATTTTACATTATGTTTAAAAGTGAGGTAGTTCAATCTGAAGCCAGGGTGTTAAATTTGAACAAAGTAAATTATGAAGGTATGAGGGACAAATTGGCTGAGGTGAATTAGGAAAATACATTAAAAGGTATGACAGTACATAGGCAATGGGTAATCTTTAAAAAAAATTACATAGTTTACAGTAACTATACGTTCCTTTAAGGCACAAAAACCCCAGAAGTAAAGGCAGTCAACTGTGGATAACAAAGGAAGTTAAGGATTGTATAAGATTCAAAGAAAAGGCCGATAAAGTTGTCAGAAATAGTAGTAAACCTGAGGATTGGGAGGATTTTAGAATATAGCAAAGGAGGACGAAGAAACTGATAAAGAAAGGGAGAATAGAATATAAATGTAAGCTAGCAAAAATTATAAAAACAGACTGCAAAAGCTTCTACAGGGACATAAAAAGGAAACGTTTGGCTAAGACAAATGTGGGTCCATTACAGGCAGAGTCAGGAGAATTTATAATGGGGAATAGAGAAATGGCAGAAAAGCTAAATGATTACTTTGTGTGTGTCTTCACTGAGGAAGATACAAGACATCTCCCAGAATTAGAGACCCAAGGGATTAGGGGAAATGAGAAATAGAAGGAAATTAGTATTAGTAAGAAGGTTGTATTGGGGAAATTAATGGGGCTGAAGGTTGATAAGTCCCCAGGACCTGATATTCTACATCCCAGAGTGTTGAAAGAGATAGCTATGGAGATAATGGATGATTTGGTGATAATCTTCCAAAATTCTATAGATTGTGGAGCAGTTCCTGCAGATAGGAAGGTCGCAAATGTTACCCCACTATTTAAGAAGGGAGGGAGAGAGAAAACAGGGAATTACATACCTGTTAGCCTTACATCAGTCATTGGGAAAATGCTAGAATCTATTCTAAAAGATGTGATAAATGGACACTTGAATAATAATGATATGATTGGGCATAGTCAACATGGATTTATGAATGGGGAATTATGTTTGACGAACCTATTGGAGTTTTTTGAGGATGTTACTAACAGAATTGATAAAGGAGAGTCGGTGGATGTGGTATACTTGGATTTTCAGAAGGCTTTTGATAAAGTCCCCCACAGGAGGTTGGTTAGCAAAATTAAAGCACAAGGAATAGGAGGTAATATACTGGCATGGATTAAGGATTGGTTAACAGGCAGAAAGCAGAGAGTAGGATTAAACGGGTCATCCTCACTGGCAGGCTGTGTGACTAGTGGGGTACCGCAGGGATCAGGGCTTGGGCCCCAGCTGTTCACAATATATATCAATGATTTGGATGTGGGGACCAAATATAGTATTTCCAAGTTCGCAGATGACACAAAACTAGGTGGGAATGTGTGTTGTGAGGAAGAGACAAAGCGGCTTCAAGGGGATTTGGACAGACTTAGTGAGTGGGCAAGAACGTGGCAGATGGAATATAATGTGGAAAAATGTGAGGCTATCCACTTTGTTAGGAGGAACAGACGTGCAGAGTATTTCTTAAATGGTAAGAGATTAGAAAGTGTAGATGTACAAAGCGATTTGGATGTCCTTGTCAATAAGTCACTGAACGCTAACATGCAGGTACAGCTAGCAATTCGGAAGGCTAATGGTATGTTAGCCTTTATCGCAAGAGGATTTGAGTACAGGGGTAGTGAAGTTTTGCTTCAATTGTATGGAACCTTGGTTAGACTGCACCTGGAGTACTGTGTGCAGTTTTGGTCACCTTACCTTAGGAAGGATATTATTGTTACAGAGGGAGTGCAACGAAGATTCACCAGACTTGTTCCGGGATGGCGGGACTGTCCTATGAAGAGAGATTGGGGAAACTGGGCTTGTATTCTCTAGAGTTTCGAAGAATGAGAGGTGATCTCATTGAAACCGACAAAATACTTAAGGGGACAGACAGGGTAGATGCAGCTAAGATGTTTCCCCAGGTTGGGGAGTCTAGAACCAGGGGACATAATTTCAAAATAAAGGGGAAGCCACTTATGACAGCGATGAGGGGAAAAAATTTTATTCAGAGGGTTGTGAATCTTTGGAATTCTCTACCCCAGAAGGCTGTGCAAGCTCAGTCACTGAGTATGTTGAGAGCAGAGACTGACAGATTTCTAAATACAAATGACATATGGGGAGATGGGGATAGTGTGGGAAAAAGGCATTGAAGTGGATGATCAGTCATGATCATATTGAATGGCAGGGCAGGCCTGATGGGCTGAATGGCCTACTCCTGCTCCTTTGTTCCTATGTTCCTATAACTCAGGAGCTGCTCTGTAGCCACAGACAACGTGGACAGTCCGTGAGAAAGCCCTGCAGCCTCTCAGACTGCACCACAGAAGAATGGGGGTCTGCATCAGTGCATCCAGGTCCAGCGATCGGGTCCGATGGTCCAGGATCAGGTGCACGATTTTGCATGGCGGTAGTAACGGTTAATGGCGCACTGGGTCAAAACCATAGGTAGAGAAGTTGATCTCGGGCTAAGAGACAACTCGGGATTCGGGTAGAGTCGGCAGCCATTGCTCAACCAGAATGCGGAAAGAAAGCACAGGAAAGATCGGAGAGCACAGGAAATCCCCAGAAGACTGCAAAAACCTTCATTCAAGCCTGAAAGATTTTAAAACAAAGGGGATCACCCTAGAAAGCCTACTAAAGTGAAGAAGGTAATATAGATTTGAAATTCGGAATGCCAGAAAGTTTTCAAGGTCAAGAAAGACCCAATCAAGTTCAAAGTTGGTCCATATGAAGGAAAAGATGCCTACAGTTTAGGATTGCTTCCCAACCCCATACAAAGTCAGAAGTTGAACAGGTCAATACCCTTTTATATTCTAAAATAAAAGCAGAATACTGCAAATGCTGGAAATCTGAAATAAAAACTGGCAGTGCTGGAAATACTCAGCAGGTCAGGCAGCATCTGTGGAGGGAGAAGCAGAGTTAACGTTTCAGGTCTGTGACCTTTCATCAGAATGAATTTTAAACTGGACACAGGTATCACAGTTCTGTCAGACCAATAGCAATGGTTGATGAGACATTGCCAACATTGCATGGTCCAGGCGGGACACAATTGACAATAAAATGGGAACTGCAAGCAGATCTCCAATTTAAAGGGAGACAAATTATTGAGACCCGATATGTCTTGCATAATTAAGAATTTTCTTTACTGAGTAGACAAGCATGCTTAGACCTGCATCTGATCAAGAAGGTAGACAAAGTCAAGCAAACTCAGGGGAACAATCACTTCCAAGCAGAATACCCGAAGTTTTTCACAGGGCTCGGAAGACTCAAGACGAAGTATAGAATCACACTCAAGGATGGGGCAAGGCCAATGTGTTTCTTTGCACCCAGAAAGATACCTCATCTATTATTAAGCCAAGTTTAAGACCAATTGGAAGAGATGACAAGAATGGAGGTTATCTCTCCTGTAATACAACCAATGGAGTGGTGTTCAGCCATGGTTCTTGTCCCAAAACAATAGAACTCTGCGTATTTTCTTGGATTTAACACAGTTCAACAAAGCAGTATTGCATGAAATTCACCCAATGTCCACAGTTGATGACAGCTTAGCAAAATTTTCTCACAGCACCGTGTTTACAAAACTCAGTGCTAATCGTGGGTTTTAGCAGGTACCCTTAGATGAGACCACAAGATTACTGACCATATTTATAACACCTTTTGGGTGGTTTCGTTTCAATAAGTTACTGTTTGGAATAACTTCCACACCAGAGATCTTTCAAAGGTCTATGTTTAACATCTTTAGAAAGGCTCAAAGGAGTTATTTGTCACATGGATGACATCCTGATACATATCAGACAGTAAAGAACATGACAATAGGGTTTGAGCAGTTTTACAGAGACTTCAAGAAGCAGGACTAACTCTGAACGAGAAGTGCGAATTTTCCAAGACCTCAGTTCGTTTCTGGGACACATAGTGAGCAGACAAGGCATAATGGCAGATCCGCAGGGCCGTTACAGAATTTCCTATTCCTACCACTGTTCAGCAGCTCCAGAGATTCCTGGGAATGGTAAACCAATTAGCAAAATTTTTACCTCACTTAGCACAGATCACTGATCTGCTGAGACAACTCCTCAAAAAACAGCAAGTGTGATGTTGGAATTCCCACCAAGAACAAACATTCAGGAGAATTAAAGGAATGCTTAGATCACTGGACATCTTCGCACACTACAACCCTACCTACGGCGATAGTGGCAGACACCTCCTCAACTGGTTAAGGGGCTGTATTTTTTTAGAATCAACTGATAGTTCCCGTAGACCAATATTCAATACATCTAGAGCTTTGTCAGACACAGAGGCACGGTATGTAGTAATAGAAAAAGAAGCGCTAGCCGTTACATGGGCATGTGAATAAATTTCTGACTATATTGTTAGATTAAGTGTCGTCATTGAGACAGACCATAAACCTTTAGTATTTAGACGGGAAGGAGGAGATTGCAAAAGTACAAAGATTTTGTCTAAGGTTGATGCGGTATACATATGAAACAGTATACGTCCAAGGGAAGTTGCTATTGTCAGCCAATGCACTATCTAGGATGAGAGTAGAACATCCAATACAGCAAGATGTGAATTTTGTATGTGAGATAGAATCATATTCCCAACATACAGCACAAAATTGGCCAGCGAGCACATGGAAGTTGTCGGAAATACGCCAAGCCCAACTATCTCTTTCCCAAATTCCACAACATAGGGTAATATATAATAGTATTTTATGTAATCTTTTCCCCTTATCACCCCTATATTTTCTACTTCATATAATTGCTTCCCAACTTATCTCTCAGAATTATAGGTATTCCCAATACTACTCCAATACTCATAGATCCTGTATTTACACACTCCTGACCTTTCCATGCCTTAACAAGTTTTCTGAGTTGTCACCTGGTAATTTTATCATTTGTGTGACTAGCTAAGTACTCCAACCGGTTGTCATTTATCCAAACTGGCACCTGTCCCACATCGATTTGCCTCAAATTTTTCTTTGTTTGTTCTAACATCCATGTATTCACTACAAGCACTTTCATTATTTGAAATGTCGTTGACCTCCTTTACCTTTTCTATTATATCATTAATAGTATGAGCATGACCTTCCAGTACTCTCACCAATCCTGTCACTGCGTTTGTCAAATCCTGTCCTATTTTAGCTACGCCACTCTGTGCCTTTTGTTCCTTTCTCAAAATATCCTTTACTAGCTGACTGAGAATTCTAACCTTCTGGTCCACGCTTTCCAAATCTATAGTATTAACAATTGAAGTTGCCGTATTAAAGACTGTGGCTGCGTCAGTCACTAAACTACGTTTACGTCTCTTTCCCTTTATTACTCCCTCATCACCAAATTCTTGTCTCAGCAATTGTTGCAGTACAACTCTCGGGTCTTCTCAGGGCACCAGTCAGGTAGCTGGATATCTGAGATATTCAATCTACCGGAACCAACCCATGCTGTAAATTATCATATACAATTTTATTAGTTTTTATTATCACAAGTCCATTTCTGGTCCTGCAGTTAAGGCAGGCCAAGGGAGATCAGTCATTTGTGGCTGCTGGGTCGTAGCCTTACTCGTTGGTAATTCGGATGTGGGGGTAAGTGTGGGGGTTGGTGCTTCTTGTCCGTTTAATCTCACAACCTGAAATAGGAACAGTCCTTTTTTATTTTCCCCAACACAATAGAGCCAATAGCCCCTATGATTGTGTGTTTTCACACATATTGATCAGTTTTTACAGTCTTTAGCAGTATGGACCAGAACCCATTGCTAATATCCAACATAGTAAACCACTTAGACTGTTTTGGGTTTTTTTGTTTTCTAAAACTTTGATTGTCCTCTTAAATATCAGATAAATTCCCCTTTGAGTGCTTTAAATAACCACTCATATCAATGACATTTTGTTTATTAATTCAAATTTCTTATGCCCAGACTTGGTGGTATTGCATTTTTTTTACATTAAAGACAGAAGTGCTTGCAACTCTCTCTCCTTCTCAAGCACTTTGCCCCATTGATAAAGATGCTGTGACATTTGATGTCTGCAATTAAGTTCTTAAATTCTTAAAGCTGCTGGATCTCTTGCTGTGGCATCAGTTCTCATGTGACCTTGGGACCTAGCGTCACCTGCTTAAAAAAACCCAGAAAGAATCCATTGAGGCTCTGCCCCTGAGCCCAATGGGTTAATTTGTCCAATTATATCTGTCAATTTAGAAATTTATGATTTAATAATGTCCAATATATATAAATTTTACTCTCAGCAATGCAAAATTTGTGTGGTGGATTAAATGGAAAAATGATAGCTGCAGCGGGGTTAACTTTTTGCTTGTCTCCAAGGGGGTGGAGCAAAACCTTCTCAGCTGCGTCAATCTACGTAATCTTTTTTTTCTAACCGAAAAGAACTACACTCCATTTTAGACTGTTTTTTTTTCAATTCTTTTGGTATCTTTAGGGTTTGAAAGCAACAAAATAATTTGCAACATTATCAACTTCAAAGGAAAGCATCTCCATCAGGAGATGCTGTATCTCTAATCTAATCTAATCTAATCTAATCTAATCTAATCTAAAAAGACCGCATTTTAGATTAAACTCCAATTGTTTCCAAACTTTTAGCATCTTTTGTGTGAGGTTTCTAATCCAAGGATTTTTTTATAACAAATAGGATTCCAAATTCCAATTCACTGCAATAAATATTTCAAAATCAAAACTGCCAATGTTATATGAACGAGTCTTGTGTCCGGAACTAAAGACTTCCCCAAAACTTGACATAATAAACTTAAAAGTTCATTGAGGCCACAAATGAAATTTCCAGTTTTCTCAACTTAACAGGTCAACCTAATAGTATAAACTTAATTCAGACTTATTAATTTATTAATACTTATTAACTACATACAGAACAGAATAGCACGTGCTTTTTTTTAAAAGAAAAGGTTACATTACGCCATTTTTCCTTTTCTTCCTTGAGGCACCTTTTCAAATGGCTGTAATAAAACCAAAAACTAAAGAAAAAGTTATTTAACATTCTTAAAACAAAAGATTTAACACCAGCTTCTTAAACAAACTTTAAACAGACAGTATCTTTCCCATATCTCCTTTGTTTATCCTTCTCTTCCTTATACCAATATCCAATTCCTGACATTTCTACTTAAAACAGTCAGTAAAACATGTCTTTAATTTAAACTCAAAAAAAAAGAACAGATTTTAAACTGGAACTCCAATTAAAGCAGTGTTTTAAACTTCAAATTGGATTTCTACCAGACTTCTTCAGACCTTCAAGGCTGAAGCTTTTTATCCTTTAAAAAATTGTTCATTGCCTTTTGACAGTTGCAAAACCAACTTTTAAAATAAAAATAAAACTTTCACTTAAAATATAATTTAATTTTATATTCAATTCCTGGGTGCACAATCTTAAATTGAAATGAATACACTCAACAATCACTTTTCACACTCATTCAATTCCAAACAACTTAGAAAATTGATTCCTGTAATGGGTTATGAATTTAAAGTACCAAAATCTCTGTCAACTTCCCTGTCCTGATGCCAAGGAACACATAGGTTCAACTAATTCACAACCAAAATAGGTTCCCACAAAATACACAGGTATAAAAATTGAAAAAGTAACAGACTCATGCTTTCGTCATTTAGGTCAGACAACAAAGAGTTAGTTCTACAGAACACAAGCTGCACATCCCAAGGACATTCATTTCATTCGTAGAAGCTTCCACATTCGAGTCAAAAGACACAGTAACTTGTTTTTACTCACTTGAAATTTCACTAAAACATAGTCTTTTTATGTGACTCTGCCATAAACTTTGTCATGGAGCCCTCTGGCCATATCTGCCAAGTTGGCCCCATTAAAATTGTCATTGTCACCATCCTCCCTATCTGCAAAAGTGCATATTATGCCTCTCTGTGCTGAGAGTTGAGGCTGTAGTTTACTTATCTCCTGCTGACATTTGGTATGATCTGCTGACTGGTACACCCACTCCTTCTGTGAGCGGTGCAGAACCGTCAATGCAGTCTGTAAGTCAGAGCATTTCTGTTCCACTCCTGTGAGCTGTTCCTTCACCTTCTCCACTTCCCTCTCAGCCTTATTACGACTGTACTCAGCCTTTTTGGCCTGAGACTGGAATTGGATTAAATGCACCACCTGTGCTGCACTAACTGTTTCTGCCTTCAGGGCCCTGTCACACCACTCATTATTTTCTTTTTCTGACTTTTACAACACCTGCTTCAATCTTTCAACTTCACTCTCTTTTTCATCTAATTCTCTCATACAAGCAGTGGCTTTCGCTAACTTAGGTGCCCATTTGGCTTGGTGGGTACGTGCATCCTCCCAATGCTGTACCCCAACGGACCCCTCGCCCATGTACTGTTTAACTGAAAACTCTATCCACCAGGGCCACTTGCCCTTCAAATATTTCTGGAGTTCCAACTCCCACTCTGGCCTGGCCAGGGCCATAATTACTCAAAGGTTCACCAATCCGATCCGTCAGACTCGTAACTTTGTTTATAAAATAGTTCGAACTCAGCGAGGCTATTCAAAATAACTTGAAATAGCACGACATCCGAGTCCCTGTTCGGGCGACAATTATGTTGTGCCTAATACGCACTTACTCTTAAAGAATCCACGGAATCCGATTGGTGAAAGGTAGATCAATATATTATCCACACACTATATCATCAAATACAAGCTCTCACTAACTTGCACAGTATCAAAACTCATCAAAGTACAAACTCTCACTATTTGTACAATATCAAAACTCAACAAAGTACAAGCTCTCACTACTTGCACAGTATACTACCCGCCAAGGCATGAGGTGATCAGTCTCGGACTTGCGGCTGCTCTACTGTTCTCTGAGCCCTTGGCTCAGGGGTATCTTCTTGAGTGTTCTTCCCTAGGGTTCTCGTGCCTTTTCCAGTTTCAGTCAGGGGTTAAATCTTGTTTCCAAGACCCTCCCCTCTTACTTATTCATAGGAATCTGGTATAATGAGATAATGATAATTCCTTATTTGGCTCAGTGAGACCCTGTTCAACATTTTACAGTTTCCCATTGTCAACTATGAGTCTAATCATATCTGGTGTCCATGATGACTCCTTTATCTGCTACATGCAAGGACAGTGTCTGGGATCATCAATATGTCTTTTCTATACTGTTTACAATTCCTCTGCCATCCGTGTGCTGTGGCCCCTTTCTACCCAGCCCCCCTATGCTTTAACACACTGTTCATTGTTGTGTGATTAGCTCCTTTGTTTCAACTAAGTTCTTATGTGTTTTTACTATATGTGTTTTTATTGGGTCTACATGCAGCTCCAACAACACTCAAGAAGCTCGACACCATCCAGGACAAAGCAGCCCGCTTGATTGACACCCAATCCACAAACATTCACTCTCTCCACCACCGACGCACAGTGGTAACAGTGTGTACCATCTACAAGATGCACTGCAGCAATGCACCAAGGCTCCTTAGACAGCACCTTCCAAACCCACGACCGCTACCACTTAGAAGGACAAGGGTAGCAGATGCATGGGAACACCATTACTTGCAAGTTCCCCTCCAAGTCACACACCATCCTGACCTGGAACTATATCGCCATTCCTTCACTGTCGCTGGGTCAAATTCCTGGAACTCCCTTCCTAACAGCACTATGGGTGTACCTACCCCACGTGGACTGCAGCAGTTCGAGAAGGCAGCTTACCAACAGCTTTTCAAGGGCAATTAGGGATGGGCAATAAATTCTGCCCTAACCAGCGATGCCTACATCCCATGAATGAATAAAAAATAGAATGTAGGCACAGTGGCGGCACAGTGGCGCAGTGGTTAGCACCGCAGCTTCACAGCTCCAGAGACCCGGGTTCAGTTCTGGGTACTGCCTGTGTGGAGTTTGCAAGTTCTCCCTGTGACCGCGTGGGTTTCCGCCGGGTGCTCCGGTTTCCTCCCACAGCCAAAGACTTGCAGGTTGATAGGTAAATTGGCCATTGTAAATTGCCCCTAGTGTAGGTAGGTGGTAGGAGAATTGTGGGGATGTGGTAGGGAATACGGGATTAATGTAGGATTAGTATAAAATGGGTGGTTGATGGTCGGCACAGACTCAGTGGGCCGAAGGGCCTGTTTCAGTGCTGTATCTCTAAATAAAAATAAAATAAAAATACAGCAGTATTGCATACAAGGGTGGCAACAAGAACGTTCAGGTGAGAGAACAATGAATACATTCTATGAGTATCGGAAATACTGTACCATTATCGACAACTTGTTAGTGTACAACGACAGACTAGTCATTCCTAGTCCACTGAGATCAGGGATCTTAGATGCTAGCTTAGGAGGCTTGATGAGAGGGTATACAGTATTATGTAAATAATAAACAGTTCTTAGTTGACCTTATCCTGAGTCTGAGACTTTCTCCAGAACGTCTCTGTTATGCTACCAAATACAACAATAACACACAACAGACAATATCCATGTGCACATTTTGATCTGAGCCGGAAGTGCAACACCTACCATATTGGTAAAGGCATCAACAGAGGCAGCCAGGGCCGGCACATAAAACAGGCATTAGACCCTTCAATATGCAAATAAGGGGCCCAACGCTTGTTTGATGTTCTCTTTGCCATATTAGTTTGCCCTGAACGTATCCGGCACCGGGCTCACTGTGTTCAGGAAAACCAGATTTACATGAGGCCTAACCAGCTGCATGGGACCCCTATAGGCCATCACGAAAAAGGTAAGTTTAAAAAAACACTTATCCCATTGTGGAGCCAGGAGGTAGAAGATTGCTCCTCTCAGCTCTACATTGCTTTCCAGCCTTCTGATTGTTGCCTCAAAACGCCTCCCATTTGCTGTCTTGACATCCCTCCAATTCACTATCTTGAATCCCCCCCCCACTCCAAATCACTGCCTCAATCCCTCTCCCAGTTGCCCCTTTCCCTCTCCCAATTGTTCCTTCGCTCATACAAGACTTACATCAGGGCCACTGTTGACGGTGCAGCGGCCAGAAATTTGCATGTCTTAACCAACGAGCTGCCTGGAGTTGCTCACAAGTCTGATGTAAATTAACCCTGAGTCCCAATATCAGATGGGTCTTGGGCCTACGCATTCTGGCACAAGGTTTGATCCCTGAATCCAGTTTGTACTGGCAGGCTGGTATGAACCAACTTCTTTTTGGCCATCATGGATATTGAGACAGCATCACACATTCAGATAATGCATCATGCGAGTTTACATGAAATTAAACCAAACTAATTAATTTATATCACTTTCAGTTCTGAGGTAACTCTTAATGACTTGTGCTATGCTTATTAAAGCTGCAAATAAATTTACAGCACCCTTTGAAAATGGAACCGTTAAATATGACTTGGATTTGGTAAAGCCACATTCTTTTGACTTGTATAGTGGCAAATAATCACTATTGAAAAAGTTTGGTGCAATTAGGAGGTTTAAATTCTGTCAACTTCAGTAAAGTTGAAGATTGTAAAGTGGATTAATTTCAGCCAACAAACCACTTTAAATCTCCAGCATTAATGCCATCATCAATCTACTCCCATGGATTTGGGCTCAACGGTTAATAATATATTGCCTAAATTAATTAAAAGTAATGGTTGTTTTTGCTAAATGGTGACACACTTCATGTTGAAAAATACAAAAACTAAAGCTCCAGTTATAAAGCATTGGTTTAATATTCAAACCCAAAGCTGAATCCCACCCTTGACTGTCATTCAATCTCCTATCTCAACAGTTCTCAGGCCACTGAATAGCACCCACTACAGTACTGGAATGCTATAAAGAATATTGGCAGAAAAAAATGGCCAATATAGAGCAATGCTTGGCTTAGGTCAAAGAGGTGAGTTTCAAGAATACTCTTAAAGTGCGAGAGGGAGTTGGTGGAGAAGACCAGTTTATGGAAGGAATTTTGAGTATTGGGCCTAGGCAGTTAAAAGCACGGTTGCTGATGTGTGTGTGTGTGTGTGGGGGGGAGGGGGGGGGCTAGCGACGGGGAAAGAGCTGCGGGGTGGGGGGACGAAGGGAGTGGGAGATGCACAGAAATGTTATGGAATGTTATTCCAGAATCGGAGGAAATCAGGGTTTTCAAGGGTTGCAGGACTCAAGAAGGTTACAGAGATAGGTTGGGGTGATGCCAATGGAAGGATGAGAATTTGTGGCTTTGTAGGACCAGGACACAATTTAGGTCAGCGAGCAGGATGCAGGCTGCAGAGGTTTGATGAGCTGATGTATGGGGTGGATGGTAGGCCAGCCAGAAGAGCATTAGAAAAGTCAAATTTAGGGGTAACAGAGGTAAGGGTGAGGCTTTCAGCAGGAAATAGGACAAGGCAGGGACTGAGGTGTGTGATGTTACGAGGTGGAAGTAGGCAGTCACTGTGATGGAGAGGATATGGGGTCAGAACAGCTTGGTAAGGAACTATACCTGTTGCCAGCCTGTATTGGAAAATTATACATCCTGGGACATTAATGGTGGGAAAATCACAGGCTGAGGATGTTTAATTTTCCAATTTGTATTTGTGAAGGATCAGTTATCTCACCTTAGGATTTGTCTGCTAACATCACCAATAGTAATTTCTACCCTTAATTCATGAAAATACCTAAATTAGTTCAATAAATCTTAGAAGATATATGAAACCTATGTTTTGAATAATAAAGTGCAATTCCAAGTTTTATTCCTGTAAGCCAGCAATTACAGAAATTCAAGGATATGATATCCTTTTTATGCATTGGTCCATGATGCTAGCAAAAGGATAATACTTAATTAGTTTTTTTTTTACTTTTTGACAACTGAGATACCAAGCCCATATACAGCATTTTGCTGCACTAATTACTTCAGCAGTAAGGTATTTAAATCAAATCCATTGAAAATACATCCAATAATTATAGCACAGACTCAGAGGGAAGAGAAGAATTTCTGAAAGGAATATTGAATATAAATATTCAGCACCTGCACCCTGTATAATAAAGCATGCAAAAAAGCACACTTTTGTTTTTTTTTCCTCCTCTTTCATTATTGCAATTCTAATGGGGCTCACAAAATACTTCACATAGGAAGTATGGACTGGGAAGAAAAGGAGAAATCATAAAATTTTACAGCAAACAAAGCATCTTTTCAGTTTATTGCATTTGTATTAACTCTGTGAAAGATGGATTCACTTATTCCCATCCCCCTGCCCTTTGTTCATAACCTTTTAATTTTTTTCTTTTAAGGTACTTATCCACTTTCTTTTTAAAAACTATTACGGGTACTGCTCTCCCACTGTTTCTGAAAAGGCATTCCATGTCCCAACAATACTCTGTATTTAAAACAAAATTCCCCAAACCTCTCCCATCACTCTTTCAGTGTTAATCTTAAAGTTGTTGACAATGGCCAGTGTGGGAATAAATTTTCCTGATTTATCTTATCAAAACCTATCATAATTTTGAACATTTCAGAATGACTCCTGGCAGCACAAACAGTATACAAGCTACTTTCCAATTGACTGGGCACATGGATAATGTTTGTGCTGCTCATGTAGTTTTTAAAATTCTACACAATTTTTTTCTACTTCTAAGGCAGCACAAAAACACAGACTGCATACCAGCCATGTTGAAGCAGCTGTTAATAGGAGGTGCACCTGACCCTTTTTGGCAAGTAATCTGTGGAAAGTATTAGCAAGGCTGATTTTGGAGGTGTGATGCCACCACCCAGCAAGTATCTCCATTAATTATTATCCTTCTCACATTGACTCACTTATTAATCATCACAGCAGCAGCTGACTTTTCTCAGCATGATGCACAAAATGTCTTTAGATCTTACCTCTCTTTGAAGGTATTACATTAAGATGTATTCTAATTTTTCCTTTTCTCTTCCTTTAGCCTCTTTTCAATGTGAGGTAGGCAGAGTGAGTGGCACGATGGATCTTGCATTCCACCTGCCCCAAGCATACTTACTAGAACCCTGGAGAATTTAAGTAACGAGTCTGACAAAGGAAAACTAAATGATGCACAACTGAGAAGTGGAGATGGCAAGAGAGGACAAGAGAGCAGTCCAGGCTGAGTCCAAGTTATATATCTTGAGAAAGGGATTGGTATCCAACTGGCACTGCCTTCAGGTGGCAGTTAATGACAGAGCAGAAGATCCATAAGACATCCTTTGAGTCTACCATGGGCAACCTGCAGCAGCTGGAGGTAAATGTGCAGCAGGACGCCAAAGGCCTCATTGAGTCATTCGTGAGGCACTTGCTGAAATGCAGGGTACCGTAGAACTAGTGGCATCTTCATGGCCATGTGCAGGGAAGCTCCAAACCAGTGAGGGTATCAATACGACACAGAAGGAAGCCATTCGTCCCATCATAACTGTGCTGCCAAAAAAGAGCTATCCAGCCTAATCCCACCTTCCAGCTCTTGGTCCGTAGCCCTCTAGGTTATAGCACTTCAAATGTGTATCTAAGTGTTTTTTTTAAAGGAATCAGACTTCTGATGAAAGGCCATCGACCTGAAACATTAACTCTGTTTCTCTCTTCACAGATGTTGCCAGACCTGATAAATATTTACCTGCATTTTCTCTTTTTATTACTGAGATTCTAAGCCCATCTAACACAAGTCACCTCTAAACAGAGCAACATATCCACCATCTAAAATCTCCAACCACACCATGAGCATCACATCCACTGAAATGTTCTAAATATGACCCCACCACAAAGAATTACCCCTTCCCAACTGAGAATTGAAAACACCTTGGCTGCTTGACTGCTGCTTAAAATCTTTTACTTCACCCACAGTTGAGTCTTGGCATTTGTTCTAGCCTCCTTTGATATCCCAAATGTAGCTCACTCAGTGCTTCATTTCCTTCCAACATATCTTCAGTCTGTGGTCAGATATTCCCCACTTCTTATCAGTGCCAGCCTTAAATGACACAGTTCAGTTGCTCTCAATCGCTTTCCACTAAGACCTCAGAAAGCACTTTTCACTCTTAATGTTTTCCCTCCCCAGACAATCTTCATTCTTATACAGCACAGCCCCCACCCCACCCCACAATTGGGATATTTTTAACCCCACAACCTGGCACCCCATTGCTAAACCGCTTTGCCCCCGGCACCTCCCTTTAGGGCAAACTTCCAGCTAACTCCACTCCCTGCTGAGACAGTTTTCCATTTGTCATAGAGTCATAGAATGATACAGCACAGAAGGAGGCCAGTCAGCCCATCATGTCTGTGCTGGCTCTTTGGTAGAGCTATCCAATTAGTTCCATTCCCCTGCTCTTCTCCCACATGCTCCTGTAAACCTATTTCTTTAGCACTTATCCTAATTCCTTTTGAAAGTTACTATTGAATCTACTTCCACCACCCTTTAAGGCAGTGCATTCCAGATCACAACAACTCATTATGTTAAAAAATGTTTCTTCTTGTCAATCACGCTAAATCTGTGTCCTCTGGTTAACAACCCTTCTGCCACCAGAAACAATTTCTCTTTGTTTACTCTATCAAAATTGTTCATGATTTTGAACACCTCAATCACATTTCTTTTTAACCTTCTTTGCTCCAAGGTGAACAACGCCAGTTTCTGCAGTCTTTCCACATAACTGAAGTACTCATCCCTGGTACCATTCTAGTAAATTGCTTCTGCACACTCTCTAAGCCTTTAAGATCCTTTTTAAAAAGCTTGGTGCCCAAAATTGAACACAATACTCCAGCTGAGGCCTAACCAGTGTTTTATAAAGGGGCAGGATATTTTCCTGCCTTTGGAGATGGGAATGGAGGTGTGGGGGCACAAAAAATGGGGTGGTGTCTGGCAAAGGCCTGCTCGGGTCTGCAAAAAAAACCCGACCCAAGCCCAACAGAACCACAACCGACCCGAGCCCGACCCAGCCCGAGTCCTTCCATTTTTTCCCGTGCTCGACCTGACCTAACCCAACCCAACCATCAGTTAACTTATCTTCCGTTTTTCACTTTCTTGCTGATCTGTACAAGCTTAAAATAATTGTAACAAAACCACCTTTCGAGTCAAAAAATTACATTAACAGTGGAGCCACTTACCTGTGATAGAGCGTGTCCGACCCGGCCCGACTTGAGCCCGAATACCGGACCTGGAAGTGCAACCCGACCCAACCCGAACCTGACACAAGTTGTCGGGTCCTGTCAGGTTCGGGTTGGGCAGCAGGCCTTTAGCGTTGGGCAACGTGCTTGACATTGTTCTGGCACCCTGCCATTTTGTTTGGGGCAGGGAAGGCCAAGGATGGCTCAGCCTTCCCACTCCAAGCAATTGAGGCCCTTAAGTGGCCAATTAATGGAGGCACTGCCAAGTGAGATCAGGCAGCCTCCTAGTGGGCTCGGTGGGAGTTCCCTCCTCTGGGAGCAATCCATGGCCCCCAGAGGGCTCTCCCCCCCCCCCACCCCCCACCACCCCCAGTGGCGATGGCTGTTCCCGCAGCAAGACACCCCCTCAACCATCACCAACCTCCCCCCACTCCCTCACCGGGGCCTGCCTGCCAGTGACCTCAACACTACCTACCTGTGACCTTGGGGTCTCCGACATCTTGTCCTCTATATGCCTCCTGCAATACCAGCAGTAGCCACCGCTCCCGATGGCACTGCTGATACTTTAAAGCTGCCGGCCCTCCGATTGGCCGGCAGCTCTGAAGGCAGAAGTTCATCCCTTAAAGGAACAGCATCCCTTATGGCAGCAGTTAATTGTCTGTCCATCATGAAATTCCAATGGGGATCCGTAACAGATCCAAGGCAGGGTGTCCCCCTGCCTTTCAGCCCACTGCCGGGACCCCCATCGCCGTGATAAAATCCCGGCGCAGGTTTAGCACAACTTCCTTGTTTTGCTAATCTATTCCTTTATTAATAAAGTCAATGTGTTCCCATGAGTCCTCTCCTCATCTTTATTTTCCTTCTCTCCTCTTCTCTTCTCCTCACACTTCCCTTCTCTCTCTATACATTCCTCCCTCTACCTCTTCCTTTTCCCACACACCAACTTTCCTCCACCTTCATCTCTCTCTTCCTCTCTTTCCACCAACCTCCCTCTCCCACCTCTTCTTTCTGGTGTAGGAGGCCAGGATTTGAGTTAACTGACCAGATAATTGTTTTAGTGTTGTTGGTTGTGGGATAAATATTGGTCAGGATATTGGGAGAACTCTTCTAATCCTTTTGGACTAATGCCATGGGATCATTTATGTCCACCTGACAGGACAGATGAAGCTTTGGTTTAATGTCTCAACCAAAGGATGGTGTTAGTTGATGGATAAATATTATTACAGCCTCTGCTCCTGGCTGTGAGAACCACTTTCATCCTCATGTATTATGGCTCACTCAGTGAAAAACTCTCATTGACACTGTCTACATCCCCTCCTGTGTGACTTTCTTAGGGTTGTTGAGAGAGAAAGGGTGAATCATGACGTACATATAGATGTGGCAAGTGGGCAGAAGTGAAGGCTCATTTGCCACTATTTAACTTTTTCCTCCCCAGCAGCATGTTGTTCTAGGTTATCTGGATGAAAAGAAATAAAGAGTACGTTTAATGTTATGCGGTTGCAGAAGCAGTTTTTGTGTAGCTTTTGAAGCTACTCAATCATGTTACTTCCTTGTGCATCTGCCCTTCCAAACCATCACATAGGTAAACTGCAGATGGTCCACACAAACACCAACTCAATGTACTATATCTCCATTCACAAGTTCAGTCGCATGACTTCTCAGGATATCCAAAGCTTCTTTCTCATGGAGATCATTGTGAGGGAAATCACACCATCTGGCCTGCAATTCTCAATCATAAATGGGCCATCTTTTCCTGTGAGAGAGAAGAGGAGACATAGGGATGGCAGTGCAGGTTGTCAGAGTCTTTTGTTAGAATAGTTTGACATATAGGGAAAGACTTGCCCATGACAGCTGACTGGTGGAGGCTTGCTTCACTTCAAGATCAAAGCCCCATTACCACTTGCCTGGCTCCATCTACCCCATAAGATTCATTGAGAGGCAAAAAAGAAGAAAGTACAGGTGTGATTAGTTAGATTGGCTTCCTTATACATGTCACACTATGAAGAAAGGGGCTGTTGTATGTAGTAGGTGACACAGGATGGGAAAGGGATCAGAAAGGAGTACTGTCCTGGTATGCCATAAGGGTGATGAATGAAAGAGTGCTGCACATACAAAAACTGCAAGGAAGGGTCAAGGCAAGCAGGTAACTTCACTTAGCTGCTCTGGTGAGATTGTTATTTCTTTTCTTGTACTGTAAAAGAGTCCTGGGGATTGAAGAGGCAACACTCAGTGCCTTGCCATGTGTCTGTCATCTTTCTTGCCCAGATTGAAAGCACGTTGGAATATTTTTCTACATTGAATACACTATATAGGTGCATGTTGATGCTGTTGCTTGCTTCCTTCAAAACTGTCATTACCTCTTAATTGTTAACATATTGAAATTTAATTTGGCTCAGTTTGGGCTATTTATCTATCAACAGTTTATACAGATAATTAGAACTACAATGGAATTAAATGGCATAATTCAATCAGGTTAGTATGTTCTTTTACACTTAATTCAAACTTCCAGAAAATGTGCAATAAGTTCTTAATCCTCAAGTTATGCATCCAAATAGAAAATTCTCTAATATGTCAGAGAAACATTTGAAGAGCTATGGAAAAAGAGTAGGGGAGTGGCATTAATTGGATAGCCCATTCAAAGTGCCAGCACAGGCACAATGGACTCCATGGCCTCCTTCTGTGCTGTTAGATTCTATGAAACATGAATTTAATAATATCCTTTTGTATTATTTTCCTATAAATATTTTGGGGTAGAGGAAAAGTAACAACTTTGAGATTTCCTGCTTCTGAGGAAATGGCAGTCATTAATCAGTCCATTATTTTAAACATATAACAAGATCTGGATCTGATGAATGGTCACAAAGCTGAAACGTTGGCCAGAATTTTACGGTGGATGGACGGGAGCCGGACTCTGACGTGAAAGTCGGTGGTGAACCTGCTTCCACCTAGCCTGGAGATCCATCCGTATTTTACGGGTCCTCGGGCTTTAATTGTCCCAAGGCGGGACTTCCACCCACTTGAGGGAGGACGTCCCACCTCAGTGAGCTGCCGGCCAATCAATGGACCACAGCTCTTAGTACCAGCAGCGCCATCGGGAGCCATGGCCGCTGCTGGGACTGCAGCCCAGCCGACGCCATGGATCGAGGAGGGAAGGTAATTAGGGGCATGCCTCACTAGGGGGATCAGTCCTTCCCTGGTAAGTCTGGAGTGGTCGTTTGGGGGGAAGGGGGTGTCTTGGGTCCTGGGGGCGAGTTGGGAGGTGGGGGCGGCCCTCAATTGGGCACCCTGTGCCCGACTGCCATGCCCCCCCCACCGGGGCACGGAAAGGCTGGCAGCTATCGCTGGGTGGCCTTTCACGACCCCAGCAAACCCGCTTGCCACGGGTAAAATACCCATGGAGCTGGGCGAAGGCCCTTAAGTGGCCGTTAAGTGGCCACTTAAGGGCCTTGATTGGCCTCGGGCGGGTGGGCTGTTTCCCACCCCACGCACCTCCCCCCACCTGACCGCCATAAACTTGTCCGGAGGCAGAAGCAGTGTGGGTAGGCCTCCCAGAGCCTGCCACTCAATTTTACACCGCCCGCACGCCACCATCCGACCCACTGGGGTGGCGTAAAATTCTAGCCGTTAGCTCTGTTTCTCTCTCCAAAGATGTTGCCAGACCTGCTGAGTATTTCCACCACTTTCTGTTCTTTTTAAATAAAAAACCCACTTCCTCTTACACTAGAACTTTGGCTACATCTTATTCCATGGTAAAGACTAGTACAAAGTACTAATTTAGTACTTCAGCCATTAGGATAATTGAAGTCCCTCATTATAACAGCTCTATGGTTTTTGCACCTCTGTAATTTCCTTGTAAATTTGTTGCTCTGTATCTTTCCCACTAGTCTGTGACCTATAGAATATACCCAAGTAGTGTAATAGCACCTCTATTGTCTCTTAATTCTAACCAAATAGATTCTGTCCTTGAACCCTCTAGGCCATCCTCTCTCTCCAACACTATAATATTCTCCTTAATCAATATTGGACCCCTCCTCCTTTCTTTCCATCCCTATCTTTCCTGAATACCTTACATGCTGGAATACCACGTACCCAATCCTTTGTTGAACCAGGATTCCATTTGCTTAAGCAACATATTTGCACTTGATTATCTGCGCCTGCAGGTCATCAATCTTATTTACCACACTCGGTGTATTTACATACATGCACAATAAATCTAATTTAGACTTTATTGCATTCTCCCTTAGTCTGACCCCACCTAATACCATACTATTTCTTACTCTAGTGCTATCTGTCTCTTTCAATTCTTTGTGCACCTTGTTTTTCCTCTCTAATATTACCTCCTGGTTCCCATTCCCCCCGCCATAGAGTTTAAACCCTCCCCAATAGCACTAGCAAACAGCCCCGCAAGGACATTGGTCCTAAAGCCTGGCTACCCGACCCGAACCCGACTAGACCTGACTACTTGTGTTGGGTTCGGGTCAGGTCGGGTCGAAATTCCGAGTCCAGCATTCAGGCTTGGGCCAGGTTGGACTGGACACTGCTTCCAGGAAGTCACGGAATCAGGCTTACCCATGATTTCCCACAACTCCAGCTGCAGGAATAGCCAGCTGCCAGAACAGATGAAGGAGGGTCGGGTCAGGTCGGACGCGAAAAAAATTAAAGTGCTCAGGTTGGGTTTGGGTTGGCTGAGGTCAGGACGGGCCCGGGTCGGGTGTTAAGTTTATACCCGAGCCAGGCTTTAATTGGTCCTGTCTTTGTTTAGGTGCAACTCATCTGACCTGTACAGGTCCCATCTCCCCCCAGTTCCAATGTCACAGGAATCTAAAGCCCTACCTCCTGCACCATCTCTCCAGCCACATTTGACTCTTCATGTACGAGCTTAACCTCTAAATGTAAAGCATGTTTTACAATAAGGATTTCTTGTAGTTGAATAGGAATGAATGATTTTTAAAAAGAAGTCTAATTAGAAGAAACAATCAATGCAACCATAGAAGTAAAATCCTTGATGACTGGAAGCCCTCGTTAGTTTCATTGATTGGTTACACGCATTGCACTGCTCATCGTGGGCTGAACAGTTGGAGATTATCGCTTAGACCTTCAATATAATTGGGCAGTAATTTCAGTTCATTAAGCATGCGCTCACACTACAAGCTTGGGGGTCAGTTAGCTCAGTTAGCGATACAGCTAGAGTGTGTTACAGAAATAGCACAGGTTCAATCTCCATACCAGCTGTTTTAGTTCACAGAGGCCTGCCTTCTCTGCTTGCCCCATGCTTGAGGAGTAATGCCCCTCAAGTTATGCATTACCAACTGTCTCTCTCCAATGGAGAGAGATGCCTATTGCCCTTTGGGACTATGCTAGAACAACTACAACCTCAGTGTTGGTGCAAAGCAGATTCCAATTTTCACTGATGCTGAACTTGTGTAAATTCAACATTTGACCTGTATAATAAAATGGATTGGATTGAGGGGGTAGTCCACATACCTTGCGTTTCACATTGCATGAAAATGTAAATGCAGTCCATGTGACACTAGGTATGCAAAGGATCTCTTGGACCTCTGGATACATCTTTACCTACCCAGAATTAGTTTAGTATTTTTAAACAATGCAAACACTGCTGCTGCATTGTCCAAACAGTTAACATTTGACTGCTGTAAGCATGCATGCAGAGAGCTCTCTTTTTATTTTCAGCCAGTCAGTATAAACAGGCTATTGCCTGGCTGAAACCCAAACTTAAAATATACCTTTAACTGTGTGCTAAACAAATCGTATATTAGAATTTTTTTCACTAGAAATAGTTTCACTATGTTCAAGTTCCACTATATTGGCAATGTTGCCAAATGGCAGCTTGTATGTGAGGAAGAAAAGGGAATAAATTATGGATCCTTGGAGGACTCCAGGGGTAATGACTTAGGGATGGAAAGAGAAGTGAGATGACTGGGACTAAGGCTTTTCTACCAATAATGGAGCAAAAGGTAGAAAATTACACATTCATGACAACTCTTAAGAGGTCAGAGAACTTGATGAAGTTTCGGAAATATGTTGGGGTACGGCAATGGATAGATTTAAAGATGAGGACCAAAGATTTTGAAATTAATATATTAGAGGATGAGGAGCCTGTGTGGGTCTGTGTTGGGTAAACAGGACTTCATATGCAACAGGATATGTGTGGCAGAGATTTGGACAAATTGGAATTTATAGAGAATGGAACATTAGAGAGTAGCAAAGAGAACGTTATTCAATTTTGGAGGAGATGAAGGCATATCTATTTTTCAGTAGTGAAGGGGCTGAGATGGGACAGAGGCAGGCAGTATTAAAGATGTGGAAGAAATAGGTCTTGATGATTGATATGATGTGAGGTTTAAAGCAGAGTTCAGAGCCAAAGCTTGATAAAGTGAACATGAGCTGATGAGTTAATGTTTGCAAATGTGTGGCAGGAACAGACCTTTGCATTTTGGGTTCTAAAATGTTCTTTTTGAAAGTGCTATAAGTGACTGTCTGCAAATGCAAGTGGCACTACCTGAGAGCTGAAAACTGTGAAATGCCTGTAAAGTGGTTTGGGTCATCCTGAGGTCCTGCAAGGTTCTATATAAATGCACATCAGTTCTTCTAGCTGCAAGAGATATCAGAGGACACAATACTCTGAAGTCTTCTCTGAAGATGGGTAACTCACTATCACCGAACACCACGGCCTGACCTCCTTCTCATCCATTTGCAAATAGATAGTCCCTCAAACCAATACCCATCCTACTGCATATTAACACATCCGCCCTCTGTGCCCCTACATGGCTTTGCCAATATTCATCACCACATTGAACATCAAATGAGTACTCCCTTTCCTGTACAAATGTACTATCCATGAATAGCTCCTGGAGGCGCTGATGACTACAGCTCTGGACTGTGCTCCTGAACAGCCTGGTCTCACCTCCCATATTCCACTGCATGGTATTATCAGGTGGATGGCTAGAGGCCTGGCATTGCTTGCTCTCCTGAGAGATGGTGGGATCATGCATTTGTCACTCCTGAGTTGCTTGTTCCTCATCACTCTCTTCACCAGCATCATCACTATCTTCCTCTTCCTTGTGCCACATGCTGTTGTGGTAGTTCTGCAGGAAAGTAGGATAGAAGCTAAGAATGGATAAGGATCATCCTTTTGGAATTAAGGAGGCAGAGAAGTGGGTGGAAGATTTTGGCTGTTTGGTGCTTCACACAAATGCCTGGGTGACAGTGTAGTTGTTGTGTCAGTAACCTGGATATTGTTCACCTTTCTAGCTCCCACAACAGGAACAGAGTGCCTCCCCACCAGCTCCATGGCCTTGTCCTTGAAAGAGATGAAGTGTTTTAGGATGGGAAATGCCCTTCCAGTGGTCTGCCTTTGTCAGACATTGAGTACTATATTGTCCTGCAGGAAATTAAACTGAATGAGGGTAAGGCTAGCAGTTGAGGAGTGTGTGCCAAGTGGCATGATGGAGAGGAAGTAAGAGATTTGGACTATGAGGGTATTAAAATGGAAGAAGGGGTTTCAGGGTTGTGCATGGAAGTAATTGCTATGAGGGGAGCTGGATAGCCATAGAGCAAGATGCTAAGTTGGAGCCTCCTTAATTGAAGAACATTGTGAAAGTTCAGTTGCAGAAGTGTTGCTAGTGTCCAGGGAGGGCAATGAAAAAAAAGGGAGAGCTGTGTGATTTCCAGTGTTGCCTGTTCTATTGAAGATGTTGAACTTTTTGCAGAACTACTCGGCAGTCAGTAAGTAGTTAGTAACAACTACTTCAGGAGGTACAAGTAATGGTATTGGGTGACTTGGTGGCACCCACACCCACACGCTGCCTTCAATTCTCTCCAGGTCGGTTGAAAGGTCTGAATATATTGTGTGCTTTTCTGCTTTGGCTTCATGCCATGCCTTGCTGCCTTCGAGGCAGAGATGCCAGTTGGGTATAATTCTGTTCAAGTGTAATAAAAATATTGGCAAGGCATGCAATGAAGTAAGTTGAGAGAGAAGTGAAAGAGCCAAGCCTGTCTTAACTGCTAAACTTCCTTTAAAACATGCAACAGCATGTTTCATCAAAGAAATTCAAGACCTATAGGCTTATAATTTTAATAATTTTGTATAACGCTGGGGAAGAGGAAAAATAACACTTTTTCCTTGGTACAAATACATGGAGCCTTTTTAAAGTATGGCTTGTGTTAGTGCTTTTGGCAAAAAGAAAAATTCACATGAACATATTAATCAGTACTAAAGGCATAAATTTGTGCTAATGAATTTTTGCTTCTATTTCCTAAAAGGAAGTTAATGAGAGCAGTAAAGAATATTTATTAGCAAAACATTTGTAATATAAAAATCTTTATTTCATAGTACAAACCTATCATGGTTGATCATACTGTTACGACCAGGTGAGAAACGTGTCTAGGAGTCTTATTGTAACAGGGTTTTATTTTTAAACACACTGTGTTTTGAGCTCCCCTTTTGTGAATCCTTGTTCACAGCTTTCCAATTATAAGGCAAAGAAAGGTTTAAAGAAGAAACGTGAAATTTATGAAACCTTAAATTTAAACTCTGATACGGTTAATGCCTACGGATATATGATGTGCCCACGCTAGCATGCACACGTGATACACACATGCAAATAGGGACAGAAAAGAAGAGAGGAAAATATAATGGAGGGGGGGGGGGGGGTTTGAGGCAATACCAGAAGAGTTTCTTTTTTACTGTGCTTCGAGCTCACTTGATTGTAGGTAGTCTTGCTTTCATCGGGGCTCAGTGTTCTTCTCAAACCTTGTTCGTGTAGGAGACTTTACTCTCGTGGAGGTTCATGTGTCTTTAGAAGATTCAGTTCTGTGGGAAGGAGATGGCAGCCGACAGGAGAGGCTGTGGTGAGCTACCAGAGCACATGCTTTTCTCTGTTCAAATTCTGTTTTAACAATTTAAAACTCCCCTAGTTGGTCAGCAGGTGGTCACGTGACTGATTGGTTTGACCAGGGCTCTTCTGTGTATCGGGGCAGGGACTGTCCCTTTGTTCCAACACTGCTAGTGTTCGTGTGGCGAAATCATGTGTGTCTCAGTCCTGGCAGGTGGGGTGGGGGGGGGGGGGGGTGGGGGGTGGCGGGGTGGCGGGGCGGGGGTTGCCTGACAATACACTTTATATTCAATTATATTTTTGGAAATTGATGACCTTGCACTTAAAAATGTTGCAATGAGGGTAAATTCATACTTACCCTTTCCTATTGTACTTGTTAATTAAAGTACTAGTCCTTCATTCACAGAAGCCTTGTCGAACATTCTAGACTTTATATATACACAAGACAATTACATAAACACTACTGTAGGAAAAAATATTCACCTGGCACTCTTTCTTATTCACAAACAAATTTTATTTCCATCTTTTCTAAATAAGCCTATAAGATTTTGAGGTTAGTTTATTCAATAGACATTTATGTTAATCAATTGCAATTTCCTGTGTGACAGTTGATACATCACAGGGAACTACATCAAACATTTAATACTGTAATTGTATGCAGATATTACTTGCTCTATATGGCATTTGTCATCCAGCATTAGCCTACACACTTAAAATTGTCCAATGAAAACCTAGTTATAATAATTTATTTTTATTCATTCATGGGATGTGGGCATCGCTGGCCAGGCCAGCATTTATTGCCCATCCCTAATTGCCCTCGAGAAGGTGGTGGTGAGCTGCCTTCTTGAACCGCTGCAGTCCATGTGGGGTAGGTATACCCACAGTGCTGTTAGGAAGGGAGTTCCAGGATTTTGACCCAGCGACATTGAAGGAACTATAGTTCCAAGTCAGGATGGTGTGAGACTTGGACGGGAACTTGCAGGCGGTGGTGTTCCCATGCATTTGCTGCCCTTGTCTTTCTAGTTAGTTGAGGTCGCGGGTTTGGAAGGTGCTGTCGAAGGAGCCTTGGCGTGTTGCTGCAGTGCATCTTGTCAAAGGTACACACTGCTGCCACTGTGCATCGGTGGTGGAGGGAGTGAATGTTTGTAGATGGGGCGCCAATCACTCTCACCCCAAGCAGTGCATAGTTTAATCATTTAAACATTTTAACCAAGTGACCTATTGTTCCTGAAGAACACTAATCCTCAGACCTTATTCATTCCACATCATCTGTGCATTTGTTACCTCTAGACTCCAATACACTCCTGGCCATCCTCCCATATTCTACACTCTTAAACGTGAGGTTATCCAAAACTCTGCTGCCAATGTTCTTACTTGCAATAACTCCGATTCACCTATCCCCTCCGCACTCACTGACATACGCTGGCTCCCAGTCAAACAACGTATCAATTTTAAAATTCTCATCCTTGCTTTCAAATTCCACCATGGTCTTGCCCCTCCCCCTATCTCTAATCTCCTGCAGCCTTGCAACCCTTGGAGATACCTACGCACATCTAATTCTGGATTATTGAGCATCCCAACTTTAATTCCTGCACAACTGGTCGGTGTGCTTTCAGCTGCTGTGTCCCTAAGCTCTAGAATTATCTTCTAAAACCTCTCTGCATCTCTTTCTTCCTTTAAAATGCACCCTTCCTTTAAAACTGCCTCTTTGAGCATCTGCCATAATATCGCTTTATGTGGTTCTGTGTTATATTTAGCTTTATAACACTGCTGTGAAGCACCTTGGGATGTTTTATTATGTTAAAGATGCTACATGAATACAAGTTGTTATTGTTATTATTATCCAGTGCACAATGAAGGTTCTTGGGCACTTACACAAGTCAGAATGATCATTGAAGATAAAAATGAATTTGTTAGCAGTGACTCATTAGATGGGTAGTCACTTGGGAAGCTTATGTTGTTCCATAAACTTACAATAAACTCCCTTCCCTTCTCCTCCTGATCTCACTGCTGATTTATGCTTTGCTATAATTGCACAGACATGGCAAAGTGGCAATACTTCACTTGTCAAGCTAGGCAGCAGACAGTTCAACTGAGGGCCTCACAGCCAAATTGATTAATCTCTCAGTGAATATTGTCATGCTAGGCCCCCACCTGCCAAGAATGAGGCACATTAATTTTGTCATGAACACTGATTTTAAACTGTTACTGGAGTGAGGGGAGGACTTGTTGTACAGGTCGTGGCTGGAAAAGACATTTGCATGGACAAAGCAGTCATTACCTGATATTCAACCTATAATGGACGTTTGATCACCAGACATTGAAGGTGGGGGAGCTCGCATTCCAGGTTGACTGCGAAGATGGCAGAATACACAAATGGACATGGTCAAACCAGCTAGTCACATGACCAACCTGCTGGGCAACTTGAATTTTTTGAATTTGTACAAACAGTTTGGGAAGAAAGTCTATTTGCTCCTGGACTGAGACGATCTCTCTCTTGTCTGCTCCCATCTCTTTCTCGCAAGCCTCTGAATCCACTGAATACACATGAAACCCAAGAGAGAAAAGTCTCCTACAGTGAACAAGGTTTAAGAAAAATACTGGGCCCCAATGAAATGCAAGATCTACCTACAATCAAGGACTCTCCAGTGAGCTCAAAGAACTGTAACAACAACTCTTCAGATAGTGCCTCAAATTTTTCCACTTTATTTTTCTTCTGCTCTTTTCTGTCTCTATTTGCATGTGTGTATCACATATCCATGCCAGTATGGGCATGTCGTGTATCTGTAGACGTTAACCAAATTAGAGTTTAAGTTTAATAAATTTTAACTTTTCTTCTGTAAACCTGAGAAAACCTGTTGTGCTGGTTTCTTTGCCTTATAATTGGAAAGCAGTGAACAAAGATTCACCAAGGGGGAGCTAAAAACAGTGTGTTTAAAATTAAACCCTGTTACAGTAAGACCAGGTGAAAGCTGAAAGGGAACCCTAGAGCTCTTTCTCACTTGGTTGTAACAGAAATTTGGGTGCTAGCATCCGGGATTGACCCACAGACAAACGCGAGAAATTGGAAGTGGGAAGCCAAATTGTTCCCAATCAAAAAAGAGCAAGATTTCAAAACAAGTTTTCTTGTGGTTGTGTGTGATTGAATACCAACATGTCTGTGACTGAAGCTAGTAGCTCTCCAAGACAGGGTTAGGTAACTTGGGATAAGTTAAAAGGAGTGTCTATGGCAGAGCTGAGAAAAATGGCTGAGCAGTGTGGGATCACTGTATGTCGCAAGGTTAGGAAGTCTGAACTCCTAAGACTAGTGGCCAACCATTTTTCCCTTGAATCTGAAGAAGCAGAAACAGGTTTAGAAGCAGACCCAGACAGGGTACTGCTAGCAAAGATACAATTAGAACAAAGGAAACTTGAATGAGAAGAAAGGGAAGGAGAAAGAGAGAGACAGGAGAGGGGGAAAGAGAGAGCCTTCCAGAAGGAACGTGAAGAAAAATAAAGACAGGAGAAGGAACGAGAGAGAGGAGAGAGAGAGAAAGAATATTCCAGAAACAATCTGAAGAAAGAGAGCTAAGGTGGCTTGAGTTAACTAGGGGGTGACAGAGTAACCCCAGTGAAAGCGTAGCCAATATGGAGGAGCATAATTCAGGGCTGGGTACAGAATTGTTAAAACTATCTTAACTAAATCCAAATTTCAATGAGGATGTAAAAGAATTTTTTGTGTCCTTTGAGAAACTGGCAAGGCAGCTAAAATGGCCAGCTGAGACATGGTCTCTTTTACTGCAAAACAAGCTAACTGGAAAAGCCCGTGAGGTTTATTGCCTGTTGCCAGATGAGAGTTCATCAAATTATGAACTGACCAAAAATGCTATCCTCCGGGTATATGAATTGGTACCCGAAGCCTACCGCCAAAAGTTTGGAACCCTCAAGAAGCAAGCTAATCAAATTTATCTGGGGTTTGAAAGAAGTAAGTGGTTGGCTTTTGACCAGTGGCTGAGGGCTCTTAAAGTACTGCTCAGCTATGAGAATCTCAGAGAAGGAATTCTGTTAGAGGAATTTATACATTTTCTCCCACACTCCATAAAGATCCATGTAGAGGAGCAGCGGGATCAGAAAGCCTCGCAAGCAGCCATTCCAATTGACGAGTTTGCTTTAGTTTATAAGTCGCTTTCTCAGGGGACAACCTTTCCTAATCACCCCCGCAAATCCTAAAAGGACAAAGGGTGGGAAGGTGATAGAAGCCCAAGCAGTCCTGGAAGATATAGGAAAGCAGGAGACACAGGGGGCTGTCCTCTAGCCTAAAAGGAAGGAGCTGTGAGCAAGAGTGAGACTCGGTGACCTATGTGCTTCCATTGTAATAAAGCAGGGCATTCAAAAGCTGACTGCTGGAAACTAAAGGGAAAACCGGTAGGGTTAATCAGGACACACCCACTCAGTGAAGACAGAACCCTGATGGAAAGCACAGCAAAACAAGCTGTGGCTTTAACTGCAGTAAGAGTGAGACCCAGGAAGTTTACGGCTGCAAGTGCAAGAAAATTTAATAGGATATCTGAGGGTTATCAAGATTTTGTGTCTGAAGGGAAAGTAACCCCAGACCCCCATAGTAATTCTCAGGGACACAGGACCCTTTTACATAGAAACATAGAAAATAGGAGCAGGAGGAGGCCATTCGGCCCTTCGAGCCTGCTCCGCCATTCATTATGATCATGGCTGATCATCCAACTCAGTAACCTGTTCCTGCTTTCCCCTCATATCCTTTGATCCCTTTAGACCCAAGAGCTATATCTAACTCCTTCTTGAAAACATCCAATGTTTTGGCCTCAACTGCTTTCTGTGGTAGCGAATTCCACAGGCTCACCACTCTCTGGGTGAAGTAATTTCTCCTCATCTCAGTCCTGAAAGGTTTACCCCATATCCTTAGACTATGACCACTGGTTCTGGACTCCCCCACCATCAGGAACATCCTTCCTGCATCTACCCTGTCAAGTCCTGTTAGAATTTTATAGGTTTTTATGAGATCCCCCTTCATTCTTCTGTACTCCAGCGAATATAATCCTTACTGACTCGATCTCTCCTCATAGTTCAGTCCCGCCATCCCAGGAATCAGTCTGGTAAATCTTCGCTGCACTCCCTCTATAGCAAGAACATCCTTCCTCAGATAAGGAGACCAAAACTGCACACAATATTCCAGGTGTGGCCTCACCAAGGCCCTGTATAATTGCAGCAAGACATCCCTGCTCCTGTACTCGAATCCTCTCACTATGAAGGCCAACATACCATTTGCTCTTTTTACCACCTGTTGCACCTGCATGCTTACCTTCAGCGAATGGTGTACGAGAACATCCAGGTCGCATTGCATATTCCCCTCTCTCAGTTTATAGCCGTTCAGATAATAATCCGCCTTCCTGTTTTTGCTACCAAAGTGGATAACCTCACATTTATCCACATTATACTGCATCTGCCATGCATTTGCCCACTCACTCAACTTGTCCAAATCACCCTGAAGCCTCTCTGCATCCTCCTCACAACTCACCCTCCCACCCAATTTTGTGTCATCTGCAAATTTGGAAATATTACATTTAGTTCCCTCATCTAAATCATTAATATATATATTGTGAACAGCTGGGGTCCTAGCACCAATCCCTGCGGTACCCCACTAGTCACTGCCTGCCATTCGGAAAAAGACCTGTTTATTCCTACTCTTTGTTTCCTGTCTGTCAACCAATTTTCTATCCATCGCAATACACTACCCCCAATCCCGTGTGCTTTAATTTTACACGCTAATCTCTTATGTGTAATTTAGTTGAAAGTCTTCTGAAAGTCCAAATAAACCATATCCACTGGCTGTACCTCATCAACTCTACTAGTTACATCCTCAAAGAATTCTAGTAGATTTGTCAGGCATGATTTCCCTTTCGTAAATCCATGCTGACTCTGTCTGATTCTACCGCTGTTCTCCAAGTGCTCTGCTATAAAATCTTTGATAACGGACTCTAGAATTTTCCCCACTACCGACATCAGGCTGACTGGTATTTAATTCCCTGTTTTCTCTCTACCTCCCTTTTTAAATAATGGGGTTACATTAGCTACCCTCCAATCTGTAGGAACTGATCTGATAGAATCTTGGAAGATGACGTTAGTGGGGGTTGTATATAGACCCCCAAACTGTAGTGGTGATGTTGGGAATGGCATTAAACAGGAAATTAGAGATGCATGCGATAAAGGAACATCTGTAATTATGGGTGAGTTTCATCTACATATAGATTGGGTAAATCAAATTAGTCACAATACCGTAGAGGAGAAATTCATGGAGTGTATACGGAATGGTTTTCTGGACCAATACATTGAGGAACCAACTAAAGAACATGCTATCCTAGACTGGGTATTGTGTAATGAGAGAGGAATTATTGACAATCTAGTTGTGCGAGACCCCTTGGGGATGAACGACCATAATATCATAGAACTCTTCATCAAGATGGAGAGTGACAGTTGATTCTGAGACTAAGGTCCTGAATCTTAATAAAGGAAACTACAAAGGTATGAGGCGCGAGTTGGCTATGATGGATTGGGAAACGTTACCTAAAGGGATGACGGTGGATTGGCAATGGCAAACATTCAAAGAGCTCATGGATGAACTGCAACAATTGTTTATTCCTGTCTGGTGCAAAAGTAATGCATCCACTATTTCTAGGGCCACTTCGTAAAGTACTCTGGGATGTAGATTATCAGGCCCTGGGGATTTATTGGCCTTCAATCCCATCAATTTCCCCAACACCATTTCTCGACTAATACTGATTTCCTTCAGTTCCTCCCTCTCACTAAACCCTGTGTTCCCCAACATTTCTGGTATGATATTTGTGTCCTCTTTTGTGAAGACAGAACCAAAGTATGCATTTAGTGGGTCCGCCATTTTTTTTTCTCCATAACAAATTACAGTTTCTGACTGTAAGGGACCTACATTTGTCTTCACCAATCTTTTTCTCTTCACATACCTATAGAAACTTTGACAGTCAGTTTTTATGTTCCCCACAAGCTTACTCTCGTACTCTATTTTCCCCTTCTTAATCAAACCCTTGGTCCTCCTTTGCTGAATTCTAAACTGCACCCAATCCTCAGGTCTGTTATTTTTTCTGGCAAATTTGTATGCCTCTTCCTTGGATCTAATGCTATCTCTAATTTCCCTTGTAAGCCATGGTTTGGCCACCTTTCCCATTTAACTTTTACTTTGAGGTCCTACTTTACGACGAAAAGGCCTGACTTTTCCCCCAGAGAGTGCAGTGAACACCAAAATGGTGGTGAATGGTGTTGGAGGGCAGTGTATGCCTGTACCTGTACATCGGGTGAACCTGGAGTGCAACCTAATTTCAGGACCGGTGACCGTAGGGACTGTCCCTAGTTTGCCTGTGGACGGGGTTGACCTGCTCCTAGGTAATGATCTGGAGGGGTGAAGGTGGAAGCCCCCCTCCCCCAGTAGTGAAAGAAAGACTGCAGGAGGTCAGAGAGACAGGGCAGTGGCGGGAGATGGACCCAATGTGTAGTGGATCAGGCCATGATCAAACCAGCTCCCCCAGAGGAGACTGCATTGGCACTGCAGGAGATGACCATGAGGTCTGCCTGTCTGAGACTTTCTTTGGAAATTTAGGAGACCCAGGGAATGAATTAAATGGATTTTCCCTAGGTGAGGCTCAGTAAGTCGACACAGTATTGCGAGAGTTACCACAGGCTGCCCAGCCTAAAAGTGAAGCAGAGTGACTCCCTGATTGCTGCTATTTAAAGAATGAGGTACTGATGAGGAAATGGAGTTCTCTTCACAGACCTGAGAGCAAGGAGTGGACAGTAGTTTGCCTGTTAGTGGTGCCACAAAAGTACCGGACAGAAATATTAAGAAGGGCCTGCGAGACTATAGTGGCAATACATGCCGGTGTGAAAAAGACCAAAGCTCGCATAAGACAGCAGTTTGACTGGCCAAAACTCCACAAAGACATGGTGGAGTACTGCAGGAGTTGCCACATGTGCCAGGTTGAGGGGAAACCCCAACCTACAGTGAAACCTGAACCCCTACGTTCTGTACCGATGGTAGGAGGACCCTCCAGCAGAGGGCTGCTGAACTGTAAGGGACCCCCGCCGAGAACAAAAAGGGAGAGGCAGGTACATGGCTGGCAAAAGGTTAGACAGAGAAAGGGAAAAGGTAACCAAGAGGGCAGATTAAAGGAAATCTGGGTGGAATCCCAGATGAAAACCCCTACTGTCCGGTCAGCCAACCCCGAAAAATGTGAAAAGTTAGACCCCACACTCTCCTACGTAAATGCATTCACTAGAATCATCCCACCAGAGTTGCTAACAGCATTTACAGGAAGCTGCAGAGACAAATAAAGACCTCTAGGGGGCAGAGAAAACATGATGGTAATGCCTCACCTAGTCAAAGTGCCACAGGGGAGTGCAGTAGAGTCTGCACAAATACCTGCAGGCAGGAGTGTCCTCTACGACAAAGAGGAGATTAGCAAAGAATCCTCCCCCACAGTCAGAAAAAAAGCAAACTACGCAACCCCTGAGGTCAAAAGCCTTTGCATGACACAGCAAAGCACTGAGAGTTCAGGATAGACCTGCCCACTACTGACTCTTTAAAAAAAATTACCTCAGCAGGAACAAAGACCCTAGGCAGCCATGGAAATGGCAAACGGGAGAGAAACTTCCCAAAAAAACCCCACGTGTTTATTGGGATGCCCAAAAGGGGGCAATTAAAGCAGTTCTGGCTCCAAGAGAAGGCAATTTTAATAGGTTTTAGGATTTGTGAATGAATGGGAATGAGAGAAATGCATAGTTTGTTCTGTATCTTACATTGTTCTCAACCCTTTTAATGAAATGCGCCTTTTCTCATGTCACATTTCATTCCGCTGGGTGTGGAGGTGTCATGCTGGGCCCCCACTTGCCAAGAATGAGGCACATTAATTTTGTCATGAACATTGATTTTAAACTGTTACTGGAGTGAGGGGAGGAATTGTTGAACAGATCAACTGTGGCCGGAAAAGACATTTGCATATTAACAGATGGTATTTGCAATGACAAAGCAGTCATTCCCTAACATTCAACCCACAATGGACTTTTGATCACCAGATGTTGAAGGTGGGGGAGCTCGCATTCCAGGTTGACTGCTAAGATGGCCGATTACACAAAAGGACATGGTCAAACCTGCTAGTCATATGACTAACCTGCTGGGCAACCTGAGTTTTTTGAATTTGTACAAACATTTTGGGCAGAAAGTCTGTTTGCTCCTGGACTGAGAAAATCTCTCTCCTGTCTGCTCCCATCTCTTTCTCACAAGCCTCTGAATCCACTGAAGACACAAGAATCCCAAGAGAGAAAAGTCTCCTACAGTGAACAAGGTTTAAGAAGAATACTGGGCCCCAACGAAATGCAAGATCTGCCTACAATCAAGGACTCTACAGTGAGCTCAAAGAACTGTAAGAACAACTCTTCAGATATTGCCTCAAACGTTTCCACTTTATTTTTCTTCTGCTCTTTTCTGTCTCTATTTGCATGTGTGTATCACATATGGATGCTAGTGTGGGCGTGCCGTGTATCAGTCGATGTTAACCGAATTAGAGTTTAAGTTTAAGTTTAATAAATTTCAACTTTTCTTCTTTAAACCTGAGAAAACCTGTTGTGCTGGTTTCTTTGCCTTATAATTGGAAAGCAGTGAACAAGGATTCACCAAGGGGGAGCTAAAAACAGTGTGTCTAAAATTAAACCCTGTTACAGTAAGACCAGGTGAAGCTGAAAGGGAACCCTAGACCTCTTTCTCACCTGGTCATAACAATATAAACACAGTCAATTTTGATTTTTGGGCTATTGACCAGCAAAGCACACCATCCGTTCTGGTGGTGAAGAGGCCCCTGCAATTTTGAGGCCTCGCAATTTTGCATGTGAGCTACCAAGTGCCAAACAGGCATCCCGATACAGATTGAGGCCTTTAGATCAGACTTGGGTGGTCACCAGCAACGTAAGTTGTGAGAAAGATGGGTCATATTTGCTGAGGATGAGAGTCCCACGGTAGTAGCAGACTAGATTATTTTTGAGGTCCCCAGAAGTGCACTCATGTTCCTCAATGGCCCACAAAAATAACTTAGCACTTACCTTTGCCAGGCGTCTTCGGTTCCACCACCCATGGAACTGATCGGAGCCTGCATAGCACTTACGGTCCTATTTATGTCATAAGACCAGAATTTCCATATTAAAAGGTGCTTATTGCCTCAAAGAGGTGGATGTTTTCGAAATCCAGTGAAGGCCCCTTTAACAATCATTAATTTAATGGGAATGATGCGAAGCTGGGTGGTAAAGCCACCGACTCCATTTTGACTTTTTTTTTGCCCTGTTACTGCCAGGGAAGGACAGTGAAAATTGACCACGAACTTCCCAGTAACCTCACTTCATAGCAACTAACAGCAGAAACTGATTTTTTGATACATATTAACATAGGAGTACTGAAATGAATTATAATTCCCCTACTTGTGTCATAGTTGAGATCAATTAAACCTGCACAAACTAGGGATCAAAATGGGGATTTTCCTGGATTGCATTGCTCACTACCATACTGGAGGGTGCAGATATCCAATGAAGCAAGAGAGTCAGTAACCCTTAAGCTTTTTTAACCATACAATTGTGATACTGGTATCTAAAAAAGGAATGTTTTGTCCTTTACATCAAATAAACATTACAAGAAACTACAATCAATACACATCAGATGATGAGTACAATCTGTACTCATCAGAAGATACTTATATTTGTACACAGCAGAAGAGACTGCAGGAGGATTTTCAACCTATGGTCACCCATTCAGTGCTGGTAAAATGGGTACCAGTGATATGGATTAAGATTGAAGAATAGTATGCAAAAGATTCATTTATATCCCATGTTATTTTAGGCCTTAGAAAGCATAGAATTAAAATACAGAAAAAGCAGCTGACAGTATATCTGTATAAATGTTAGCAACCTCCTTCTTTGAGGCCAACTTGTACATGATGATAGTGTAGTTGATAGCGTAGTTGATAGTGAAGAGGATAGCTGTAGATTCCAGAATGATATCAATGGTTTGGTTGAGTGGGTGGAAAAGTGGCAAATGGGATTCAATCCAGAAAAGTGTGAGGTATTGCATTTGGGGAGGACAAACAAAGCAAGGGAATACACAATAAACGGGAGGATATTGAGAGGAGTAGAAAAAATGAGAGACCTTGGAGTGTGTATGTCCACAGGTCCCTGACGGTTGGTAGGACAGGTAGATACAGTGGTGAAGAAGACATATGGAATGCTTTCCTTTATTGGATGAGGTATAGAATACAAAAGCAGGGATGTAATGCTGGAACTGTATCAAACGCTGGTTAGGCCACAGAGGAAGTATTGAGTACAGTTCTGGTCACTGCATTACACGAAGGATATAATTGCTGTGGAGACAATACAGAGGAGATTTACAAGAATGTTGCCTGGGCTTGAAAGTTGCAGCTATGAGGAAAGATTGGATAGGCTAGGATAGTTTTCCTTAGAACAGAGGAGGTTGAGGGGTGACTTAATTGAGGTATACAAAGTTATGAGGAGCCTAGATAGAATAATCAGGAAGGACCTGTTCCCCTAGCGGACAGGTCAATTACTAGCGGGCACAGATTGGTAGAAGGATTAGAGGGGACATGAGGAAAAACTTTTTCACCCAGATGGTGGTGGGTGTCTGGAATTCACTGCCAGGAATGGTGGTGGAGGCAGAAACCCTCAATTCTTTTAAAAGGTACCTGGACATGCAACTGAAGTGCTGTAACCAGCAAGGCTATGGACCAAATGCTGGAAGGTGGGATTAGATTGGGTAGCTAGTTTTTTCAGCTGGCATGGACACGATGGGCTGAATGGCCTCCTTCAATGCCATAATTTTTCCAAGGTTCTATGTTCACATTTAGGTTTACTTTATCACTCCAAACTGGAGATCAGCTTTCCTTTTATGCTTTTAAAGCTAAAAGACTGATATTTTCTGTGCAATCTCAGGATCAAAAGATGTCAGAATGGAGACAAATATTGAGCTGGTCTAAAGCATCTTGATGGAGACATTAATACCCATATATGTGTGAAGAGTTATGGATGTCGATGCCTATGGATTAATACAGCTAGAAAAGGTATAAATGAGGTGAGATTGTAATCATGCGGTAGAAAAAAATCTGAAGAAAGAAGTTGAGCTGTAACATGCTATTCTTTCCATGCCAGCTGTATCTTGGTTCATTTAATTTTTTAATAAACCTCCAAGTCTTTTGATTCGGTGCTTCAAACTCATGATTGATTCATAGACAGAACTATAGCCTTTGTATATATAACAGAAATACACTCCTAACTCTAGGCATCAAAATTTTGCATGGGGATCTCTCAGGTCTGATGTCCACCAGCAGTATACCAGATGCCATTTTGAGATGGTCAGGTTTAGTTATTCAGGATGCCTGTTGAAACTGATATGCACATAATAATTATATGTAAATAAGGATCCTGCACCTGATTGAGGCCCATTCTGCCAACTCTAAAACCTGCCCACAAAGTCTCAGTGGGATAAAAACAAGAAATGCTGGAACCACTCAGCAGGTCTGGCAGCATCTGTGAAAAGAGAAGCAGAGTTAACGTTTTGGGTCAGTGACCCTTCATCGGAAGTCTCAGTGGGAACAGTGAGGAAGGAGGTTGCATTAACATTATTTAAAAGAATCCTCAGCTGCAGTTAGGTAAGTACCTGGTTAGCTATGTTATATTGCTAATGGGCTTTTATCCATATTTCTGGCTGTTTTGGCTGCTGTAATTGGCTACAAAAATTGTGACATGCTACTTTTTGGGAGCTAATCTCCGCCCAGTGTGTTCTGCACAAATTTCCTCTGACAACATGAGTGAGGCTGCAGAGGGTGACAGAGAAGAAGGGTGCAGCAGGATTTACCCCACATGGGTTTATAGGATTGGAACACTTCTCTCCAGTTTAAGTGAGTAGCAATATATCTGTCAACTCCACTTCACCTGGGAGACTGTGGCAAAGCTATGTCACCTATTACAGCAGCAAGTACAGCCCAACACCAGGTCCCACACTTGTGATCCAGAAGGTGACTGTGATCCTGAATTTTTATGGCTCAGGGTCATTCCTGGTTGCAACAGATGACATTGTCAATTCCTGGTGCTTTCGGGTACCAAGCGTCATGGATGCGTCTTTCCCCAAATCAAACAACTTCATCTTCTTTCCCATTAAGGCAGCAAAGCATGAAGACAGAGATCTGGGCTTCGCCAGGATCACAGGCTCTCCACAGTTGCTGGGCATAATTGTCTGCATCCACATTGCCTTGCATGTTCCAAATCAAGACATCAGCGTATATATGAATAGGAAGGGCATCCACTGACTGAATGTGCAGCTGGTGTCCAAAAAATACCAAAAAAAGCTTTTTAAAAAAATGGTGCAGTGATCTGTGTCAATACTGAAACTCCTGTGTGGACTACCATTATTTGTATCTATAAAATGAATGCAGGATGAACTGAAGAAACATATAAATAAAGGGTTTAGTAACATTCCTACACATCAAGCCAAAAATATATTAATTTTATCATAGCTACCCGAGATTAATAATCAGAATGGCATTTAATTGTTTGAAATGTTTCCAGTTCTATTGGTTACCATCTGTAATTTCCCTTTTTTTAACTGTTAATCTTTCTTCAACAGATGAGGAATATAAAAACAAAAATATGAATTCTGCATATTGCCTTAGTCTTACTTCCAGCGACCAAATCTATGGTAAAATAATTAAATGTAGTAATGCCTCATTACCTTTGTTCTTCATCCTTCTGTGCAATTTATATCACTTGATAAAGCTCGCTTGTTACTTAAATGATGCATAATAAACTTCCTCTACATAAACAAAATATACTTATTTTGAATATCATTACTGATTTCATGTTTCTGCTGTGTAAGCTCAGAGTCCAAATTTTCTTTGTCCTGCTGATTTGATTGGCTAGAACCTTCTCTTTTCACCGCTAGAAGAGCAAAATGAATTCACTTTAAATCTACATCTTCATTATTCTTACTTTTACATGGCTTTCAGTGAAAATTATTTTCTGGCTAGCCCTTTCTAGTTGGCACACTTGCATGAATCTATTTGAACCCTTAATCTATAAGTATAATTTGTGATAACTAATTTTAATTAACAGGTAATCATTTAGGATAGTAGAGATACCCAATATTTATCTAAGTTTGGCAGTGCCTACTTATCACGAGTAGATTGTTCTCCAGAAAAATTAGAATGGTCCATAATTATCTCATTAGTCACCAATAGTTACATTAACAACGCAGTGGGAAACACATAAATACTCAAAACTAGTGATGCTGTCTGCAGGCAATAGATGCCCATGTGGTGTTAAGTGTCTCAATTAGTCAGTGGTGCTCATGTGAAACGGGTTAGTTTTAAAAAAGAAATAATGCTTGAGTTGTGGGTGTCTCGACAAGCCCAGCATTTATTAGTCATCCCTCATTGTCCCAAGACTGTCCCACTACTGGTAACTGAGTGGCTTGCTAGACCATTTCAGAGGGCAGTTCAGAATAAACATCGTTAGTGTGGGACTAGAGACACATACACCAGACCGACTAACAGACTGCACGTCTTCCTTCCCTAAAAGATATTAGTGAACCAGTGGGCTTTCACAACAATCTGACAAATTCATATTTTTCCATTTGTTTATTGGATTTTTAAAAAAGCTGAATTCAAATCTTTACACTGTCATGTTGGGATTTGAGCCCACCTCCCTCTTCTCTCCTCACTATCCCAGGCCCCAAACACTCCTTTCAGGTGAAGCAGCGATTTACTTGTACTTCTTTCAATGTAGTATACTATATTCGCTGCTCACAATGTGGTCTCCTGTACATTGGGGAGACCAAACGCAGACTGGGTGACCGCTTTGCGGAACACCTCCGCTCAGTCCGCAAGCAGGACCCTGCGCTTCCGGTTGCTTGCCATTTCAACACTCCCCCCTGCTCTCATGCTCACATCTCTGTCCTGGGATTGCTGCAGTATTCCAGTGACCATCAATGCAAGTTCGAGGAACAGCATCTCATTTACCGATTAGGCACACTACAGCCTGCCGGACTGAACATTGAGTTCAATAATTTCAGAGCATGACGGGGCCCCCCATTTTACTTTTATTTTTAGCAATTTTTTTCTTTTTTCTTGTGTTCATTTTATTTTATTTTATCTTAGTTTGTTCAGTTTGCTTACCCACTGTTTTTTTTCATGTTTATACTTGAGGCTGTTCAATTTTCAGTCCGTTAACACCCTATCTGTACTAATGCTTTGTCTTTCAATACACCAATATCATATTGTTTGCCTTTGCTCCATGACCTTCTGGTCAGCTATTCTGTGACCTTGCCCTATCTACACCTTCTACTTTGTTATCTCTTGCCCCACCCCCGCTTTACTTGCTTATAACCTTTCACATTTCTAATATTTGCTAGTTCTGAAGAAGGGTCACTGACCTGAAACGTTAACTCTGCTTCTCTCTCCACAGATGCTGCCAGACCCGCTGAGTATTTCCAGCATTTCTTGTTTTTATTTCAGATTTCCAGCATCCGCGGTATTTTGTTTTTACCTATAGATTAGTTATTGGTTGATTTCTTGTGGCTGTTGCTCTGATTCTACAAGTGTTTGGTACTTTCTATAGTTGTTCCAAGTTGCAAAAATCCACAAGGAGTGTTGTAGCAAGTGCATGACGTTTTGCTGACTTCAAGGTTTCTGCACAAACCAGCTGCTCCTAGACATGGGTGTGCTAGTAGGCATTTCCCTTGGAATACAGTATAACTTGGAGAATGAACAGAGGCCACTCGGAGCTGCTGAAAGAGGGAGAAGGGGGAAGATAGCCTCTCAGCAGGATGCCATATCTACCCAGAATGTTCAAGGAGGAATTTTCCTACCTGATCTTCAGCAAAAAACAATGTGTGAGAATGCCTGTGCCTCAGTAAGGGCATCCTCATTGAAATCTACCACCTGCTGCAGCCACAACTGCAACCTCAGCACAAGGCAAGGACCACATTGCCACTGGCTGTGTAGGTGACCATGGAAATGAACTAGTGTGTCTGGCTCCTTTAAGGCTGGAGCTGAAGATTTTTGTAACATCTTGCAGTTTGCCATCCACTGTTGCATCAGAAACGTTGTCTATACAAAGAGAGCCAGTTACATTTCATTTATCTTGCCAGCGACATGCAGGTGGAGCGAGCACGCAGCTTCGCTAGGATTGCAGGCTTCCTCATGGTGCAGGGTGCCGTTTATTCCATGTACATTGCTTTACAGACACTGCATGTTAACTGCCCTATATCAGAACCAAAAGAAATTCCATTCACTCAAGTACCAGTTGGTGTGTGACCATAGACAGTGAATCATGGTTCATGAATCACAGCCTGATATCCTGGTAACAGTCATCATGCCTTAATTCTGTGGCAGTCCACTGTGCCAGCTGTATTCGAGCCACCATGGCAAACCAGAAGGTGGTGACTGGATGACAAGGGCTATCCACTGATGACATGACTCATGACTCTGGTCCACAACCATGCATGCACGTGTGCGTAGCATGTATCCAATAAAAATCATACTGCCACATGAATTGTGATAGAGCAGACAATTGGCATGTTGAAACAATGCTTTTGTTGCCTGGACCGCTCTGGAGGAGTCCTGCAGTACTTGGCAGAGTGGGTGTCCAGATTCATGGTGGTCTGATGTATGCTGCACAACCTCGCCTTCATGAGGAGACATCCCTTGCCACCAGCTATATGGCGAGCAGGTGAAGATGAAGAAGAGGAAAGGGAGGAGGCAACTTAGCCAACCCCTTTCTGCCTAGGCTGTCCATGAAGAACTCATTGGAGCGTGATATTAGTAACTGCAATCCCAATTCCCCATTCACCAATAATCCCACACCTTCCCTTCCCTCTGTCACTGACCATCACAGCATCTGACTGGCCACAATGCAACAATAAAAAGCACCACAAAGTAAACATTCCAAACCAAATTTATAATTGAAATCATGCTATATTGCATGCAAAGGTCAGCTAATCATCCTTGTGCATCCCCTTAGAGCCTGTCTTCTGCATGCCTTTGCCTGCCCTAGTGGTCCTATGCAGTGCTACCCTGTGGCTGCAGCTTGGCTGCTGGAAGGATGCTGATTTTCAGTGGAGGAGACTGTAAATGACCTTGGGGGATGACCTTGAACATTGAGTATCGAACCTTGAGCTCTGGGCCTAGAAGTGCTGAACCATCTTAGCATGGGCACCAGAGGTGTGGGCTAGCTGGCTGACAGGCAACAGTAAGAGCACTGGTGGATTGGCAGGGATAGGACCATGAATTCTGTCTTCCTGAGAGAAGATAGCAGATTCATGCTGTATGGAGCCACTGCTACTTCCCCAAGGCAGCACCTCAGCAATCCTAGTATTTGTTCGAGGACAGATTGTTGGCTGAGCTGCCCTGTAAGGTGGTTGCAAACTGAAATCCACAACAATGATAGCAGCAGTCTGAGCTTGTATGGTAGCAAGTGACCTTTGCATGTCTTGAGTTTGAGCTTCCACTCCAGCACACAGATGTTGGGTGCCTGCTGCATGTGCTGCAACAGAAGCTGCAACATCGGTCATCAGACACTACATCATGGATGGGTCCACGAGTGTGCAACGGAGTTGGCTACCACTACCATGCTGGAAAGGATGGGCTCCAAGTGCTGCACAAAGCTCTGTCAAGTTGGTGCTGAACTCCTGCATGCCCCTTGACATTGAAGGTAGGCTTGCTGACAGGCTTCTCAAAGCACTAAGAATTTTGTTGTGTTCTTTGGTAGGCCGCCCCACCAAAGTCCTCATCTGTGTCTTCTGCTGTGGAACACATGTGCAACCTTGCCTTCCAGCAAGCTGCCACTTGTGCTATGCTTGTCTCTTGCCCTAGCTACAGCACACGTATGCCTGGTGTTTCACCATGTGCAGATTCCACCTCTAAGCTATCCTCTAAGATAAGCACAGTGTCTGTCTGAGCCAGTGGCTGTGAGTGTGAAATTAAGTGATGGTGCTGTGTCTTCATCATCACCATCTTCTTGGTGTTCTTCCTCTGCTTGGCCAGGTTGCATGTCTTGGGTATCTGGAAAGAAAATGGCACAAGGGTAAAGTTCTGGTGAAGGGAGAGTCGGGGTGGAGGGGAGGGGGGGGGGGGAGGGAGGACGTGTGGAGCAAGTCAGAGGAACATACTTGCACCATCTGTAGCTTGTGAATCAGAACAGAGGGTGAAATGAGGAGGATGTGAGAAGGAGGATGAAAGTATAAAGTTGCCAGGGAGAAGGATGGAGATTGTGGCTCCACCAAACCCTCGCGTGTATCTTCCATTGTGTTATTCCTCACTCTTTCCCAGGCCAGTTTTTATTCAACCACGACTCCCAGCACCCGATCCAGACACAATGCACTCCCTTTAAGAGATGCTGGCTAGCTTTAAATGGTGCTAGCCACTCAAGATATTGCACCCCCCCACCCCATCCCCACCCACTCATGCGCCAGCCAATGAACAACACAGTTAGTGCTGGCTGGACAAAGAGATCATAGAAATGAGTAGACAGTGTGAAGTCTCATGGAATCACTCATTGTGATCTCAGCTATAATAAAAACAAGAAACGCTGGAAATACTCAGCAGGTCTGGCAGCAGAAGCCAGTTAGTCAAGGGAAGTCATATAACAGTTGGAGCCACGATTTCAGTAAATATTAATTTGGGAAGTGTTGTTTAATATTAGTTGACATAATTGTCTAATAAGTGGGATTCTACAAGGTATGAGGGGCTAAATTGGATAGCCCCTGAAAACAGGATCTGAGATCACAATATATATACTGCGGATGCTGGAAATCTGAAATAAAAACAAGAAACGCTGGAAATACTCAGCAGGTCTGGCAGCATCTGTGGAGAGAGAAACCGAGTTAACGTTTCAGGTCAGTGACCCTTCTTCAGAAGTTCTTTTGCTTTTATATTGTGATCTCAGGTCCTGTTTTCAGGGGCCATCCAATTTAGCCCCTCATACCTTGTAGAATCCCACTTATTAGACAATTATGTCAACTAATATTAAACAACACTTCCCAAATTAATATTTACTGAAATCGTGGCTCCAACTGTTATGTGACTTCCCTTGACTTCTTATTGACCAGATGTTGAATCACGGACTGAACCAGTAGGACCACTACTTTAAAGGACAATTTTCACCACTGTAAACGTCTAAACTGCATCCCCGAGCTACGTTTGAGTACTGAAGGGGTAGAATTAATGTCAAGATGTTTGGTAGCTTTAAGCCCGCAATAATAAATACTGGAGTAAGGTTTCTCAGAATTCTTGTTACATTATCCCAGTGCAAGCAAGTTGCAAAAATGCCCTAAAGGGTGCATCAGATGTGCAGATGTAAGAACGTGCAAATGTTTGTGGATGTTGCCTGCCCGGTGTATAACAATTATCGCCCGATTGTGTATAGTCAGTAATGATGTGTCTGGGGGTGTGCCTGTTGATTTTCATGCCTGGGTCTGTGTGTGAAACAAAAGGGTGAAGCGCCTGTGCGGACTCGGTGATGTAGCCACGTTAATCGAGCTGGGCTCCAGTGAGAGGGAGGGTCAGATCCCGCAGATCCAGTGGCTGTGCCGCCAGAGCGGGGAGGAGCGGTAGTGAAGGGGAGTGAGAGCTCGCCACGGTTCTCAATCTCTCTCTCTCTCTCCACAGCCCAGCCCCACCCGCAGCCGCCGGAAGTTTTTTTTTCGCAGGAGGTTTGAAAAGGCCCCGCTTTTGCGGAAGTGAGTGTCAGTCTTGGGGGGCTGCTTGTTCAACATGGCTGCAAAGTCGGATGGGATGGGAGGGACGGCGTTCGTCTCGTTGCAGAATTTAGGTCAACGCCCAGCGGAGAGTGAGTGCGGGGAGAGGGGCTTCCCGTCCTCCTCCGCCGCGGTCCTGGCCGCCGCCTCCTCCTCCTCCTCCCATTGTTGTGAGCAGGGCTCCAGCTGCTGCCACAGCTCCTGTCTCAACTCGGTGCTTCGCCAGAGGGAAGAGTACTCGCTGGCGGACTGCTGCTGGATCCTGGGCGCCCTGCTCGTCTTCTTCTCGGATGGGGCTACCGACGTGTGGCTGGCCGTGGACTATTACTTCAAAGGCGACTACTGGTGGTTCGGGCTGACGCTGATTTTCGTGGTCGTGCCGTCCCTAGTGGTGCAGGTGCTAAGTTTTAGGTGGTTTGTCTACGACTATTCGAGCAGCGGCGGTGCGGGCAGTGCCCGAGCAGCAGCAGCGGCGGCGGCGGCAGGAGCAGGACGAGTCGCCGCTGATGAGGCAGCCGATCATTTCAGCACCAAGGAGAACGAAGTGAGGCAGCGCTGGAGTGCTCCTACCTCGACCTGCTGCCGAATGTGCATGTGGTTCCTGCAGTGTCTCATCCACATCCTGCAGCTTGGACAGGTCTGGAGGTAAAACTGCAACATTCAACTGTGTGCTCATTGCTTCCAATTCCAAACAGCTTAACACCCAACCCCATTTTAATTAGTTAATTTGGATCTGTGTACGAATGTGTTCAAATAATACTATGGCTATTTTATGTTAACAAGGACAACAATTGGAGAGCGACATAAACCCACCTATAGTAACTTCCCTTTTAGAAGTAAAATAGGACCTCCAATCTCTGTGGTGTGAATTGCTGTCTTTCAGCGACTGATGACTTGTTATGAATTAGGTATGTTAATAAATGAGGTAGTGCATGTACTGAAGAAATTGTGATGACAGTATACCAATTTATGAGCAGGAAGAATGAGAATCTTGGATCAATTTAATTTTGCAAATCAAAAGAGGTGATGAAAGGGAAGCATTTGTTCTAGTCAGTGATCAGCTTGAAATCGCTTTTACTGTGTTTACCTGAACGCATATATGGAAATGTCTTCAATATTGATGGTGTTTGTTCTCTGAACTTTTTAGATCTGTTCATACAACAAAGCAATCATATGGTAATCTCGTGTTTGTCTGAATATTGGTAACAGTGCAAGCCATCTTTTATCAAAAATGACTGACATACAAAGAGAAAGACAGAATGACAGACTTAAGAAATAGAGTTAAGAGTTTTATAGCAATATAATTGTTGGCTCAACACGTTGGGAGCGATTGCTGATTTTGAATATAACATTCTACTTTAAGAATGGCATTTGCAATAATTTTCGTTTTTACAAAAATGATGGGCAGGAAAAGAACAATTGGTCCATCAAGACTCCTCCACATGTGATTTAAAAATTGGCACTTGGTGTATACCAGTTATAACTTTTTTTTAGTTTTGTTTTTAAAAATCCTGACATCCCCTTATTCCTAAGAACGGAAAGGATTTTCAGCACTAGGGTAATCAGGAGCATATGTGCTCTGGGGAGAACTGTGATACATTATAAATTAGATTTTTATTTGGATAATTACTTCTGCATGGATAAACTCAAATAGGAAATTGTACTATTGAGATGTCTACTCATAACCAGATTGGATACTGTGCTTCAAATATTGATGTAAAAATTATATTTGTTTTACCTATGCAATAATCAAGCTAATATAACATGATGGATTTCATTAGTTCCTTTTCAGTAATGCTTTCATATGGTACGCTACTCTGTTTGCAGCTGAGTTAACTATGTGGCAAAACTTTAATAGGAAACCAGTTATACTTTTATGAACTTATTCTTGTAGGCTCCTAAAATAATAGAACAAGTACCTCATTAAAACGACATTATTTGAAGACACCAAGAAATAAGTTTCTGGCATGTATATCTTTTGTTTTAGTGAATGGGAACAACAAAACTTCCCCTCCTCCATTATGACTGACTATTAATAACACCATTCCAAGTAATACACAGGATGAAAATGCATTTTCATTTGCTTTTCTTTCAAATGTTAATAATGGAACTTCCTATTTTAAATTGTGGGTTTGCAACCACTGTGCTGTACGTAATGTTTTGCTCAAAACAATTGGATTCCTTACTAACAACATTTTGAAGAATCAGCTTTTTGATTTTATGTTACAAAACAAAATCAACTTCGAATTTGTGTGTACTTTAACTATCTCAAAGAACTTGATTATGTCTGAATATGTAAAGTAATAATCACAGGATTGAATTAGCCATTTACACAGGTGTTAATCCAACTCTGCTTTACTGAACAAGTTACTGATCACCTTTAAAGGGTGCAGTATGTTTCTTTGGGCTATTAACTATATTTTCTTAGAATGGAGATAGCTTGAACAGTTCTGTATAGTTTGATATTTGAGGTTGTGCCAGATTTATTCAAGAATCTAATTAACATCTCTTGCTTCTATATCCACTAACCACATCAGTGGTTTTTATCGTTGGGCTTATTTTGTATAGAAGCTTAACTTTGCTGAATAAAAAAAATGGCATTTTTCAGTTTATTAGCTGAGCATGTGACCAGATATGTGAATGTAAAAGTATAGGTTGTTCAGAAGCATGCTGTAATGAACAAGACAATGATATCTGAATTCTGAAATTTAACTTTTATTGCGTCTGCATATGCAAGCTACTTTATTATGTGTTGTGGAAACTTTAGTGTATCTGCATGCCCCTGCTGTATTTAGAATTTAATTAATATTTCAAAATACAATGTTATCATTTGACTTCTGCACTGTATGCTCAAACATGATTAAAGACTGGGCAATGAGTTATCAAGCTGTCCTTCCCCAATGAGTTCAAATCCAGTATAGATTGATGCAATTGATATTTTTTTAAGCTGGCTGTAAGGATAAAAGGAATTTGGATAATCTCATCCAGATCCAAGAGTATGGATCCATAGTGGTAGGCTGGCAATTTCATTGAGAGAGCTTATAGAAGCGGGTGGTGTGGGGAATGGGAAATACACAGTTATGTAGGAGGGATGCTCTTCCGTATTGGGATGGTGCTGGGGTTACAACAGGCTGTTGAGGCAGAGTAAAATTTCTTCTTAGAATTAAGTTCTGCTGTATACCTCTTTAATCACCAAACCTCAAAGTTGAAAAAAGAAATTTAATTGCAAGGATATCCTCATGGCAGAATGATGACTAAATTTGAAAGCATTTTGATTTTATAAGGAAACGCTAATTTGAGACTATAATCTCTTCCTTCAGTTTGCAAACAGCAATGGGGAGTTAATTAGAACATAAGAACTAGGAGCAGGAGTAGGCAATTCAGCCCCTCTAGCCTGCTCCGTCATTCAATACAATCATGGCCGATCTCCTCTCGGCCTCAACTCCACTTTCCTGCCCGTCCTCCATAACCCTTCAGCCCATGATTAATTAAAAATCTGTCTATCCCCTCAAATTTACTCAATGTCGCGGCATCCACTGCACCCTGGGGTAGTGAATTCCAAAGACTCACAACCCTTTGAGAGAAGTAATTTCTCCTCATCTCTGTCTTAAATCTGCTACCCCTTATCCTAAAACAATGACCTCTTGTTCTCGAGCCTATCATGCTATGCCTAGCAAGCAATCCTTTTGAAAGATTTAAAGTCCAGAAAATAATGTATTTGTTCTTGAAATAATAGACGAACCTGATTGAATAGGAATTTTATAACAGCACAGGTTCTGACCTGTGGTCTCATTTTTAAATTCATCTTGCCTATCGTTTATTCTCTAGGTAGAGCAGATGGTTGCCCATTTTGGCATCATTCAGATACAGTTTTACTGAGTTAGGGATTCCACATGTGTGCTAAACAATGATGGCAACAACTTGCATTTATTTATCATAATGGATGTCCCAATGTGCTTCACAGAGGTGAAAATGGAAGCTGAACACAGTAGGAAAAGACTCTGGGGCGGGAACTAAAAACAAGATCAGAAAGAATGAAGTGCTTGAAGATCTTAAATCTCTTGGCCAGTGTTATCTATCTACAAAATTGCCCACAGCAAATGGTTAAAAGGTGGTTCGCACTATTATGTTAAGCTTATTTTAATAAAAAGGTTTTAACCACTTCTGTAATTATCTTCCTCTCTGTACATTGGGCTAAAATGGTATACAATTCTTTTGTTAATCTGTTTTACGGATAGTGGAACATTTTACTAAGGCACATCCTTGTGCTTCAGTCCAGCGTGCGTTAAGTGTATTTTGTCTTTGTGTGATTTATGGAGTAGAAGAACCAGAAGAATAGCAAATGTTGGTCGATGGCATCCGTAGTGAGAAAACATCTGGCAAGAAACTTTTTCTGACAAAGGACCCAAGCTGCAGGAGATGCTCGGTGGTCAATTATAGTTGTGTTCATAGTACTTTGTTTAATTAGTTTTAATACCACATTCTAGTCTATCTTTCTAATTTCAGAGAAATAGGCATGGGGAGATGGTAATTTAGAAATTGACTGTCACCTACTACATGTTTGGGTGTCTTGTACTAGGACTACTCAAAAATAGTTCTGTTCCATGTATTATTATTAGTCTGCATTACCATACTTCAGTTGCAATTATTGTGCACTCACCAAATACAATTGTATTTTTAAAGAAAACACTAATTTGCAATGCAGTCTAAACCAACTGAGTTAAGAACAGGAGTGGAAAATGGACAATTATCCACCCTTACAATAATGACATGCTTTAAAAGGCAGAACTGTTGTTTTTAAATAAAAGCAAAGTCAGCATTATTTAGGAATTTATAGGATACTGGGAACAAGGATAGAATGAAGATTCTAATTCTTCTGTTTGCATTTTTAAAAAGATAAAGTTTAAACATTTAAAAGAACATTGCTTGCTGCCTGGAATGGGCGGGCTGTCTTAGGAGGAAAGGTTGGACAGGCTAGGCTTGTATCTGCTGGAGTTTAGAAGTGTAGAGGTGACTTGATTGAAACATATAAGATCCTGAGGGGTCTTCACAGGGTAGATGTGGAAAGAATGTTTCCCTTTGTGGGAGAATCTAGAACTAGGGGTCACTATTTTAAAAATAAGTGGTGTCCCATTTAAGACAGGTGAGTCTTTGGAACTCTTTTCCTCAAAAGGCAGTGGAAGCAGAGTCTTTAAATATTTTTTTAAGGCAGAGGTAGATAGATCCTTGATAAGCAAGGGAGTGAAGATTATGGGGATAGGAGGGAATGTGGACTCGAGGTTACAATCAGATCAGCTATGATCTTATTGAATGGCGGAGCAGGCTCGAGGGGCCGAGTGGCCTTCTCCTGCTCCTAATTCATATCTTCGTTTGTATCAATGACATATTGCAGGGAGTGTGTTGCATCCAAAATTGCTGCAGGATACTGTTTGTTTCCAGGACTGTAGTGTGACTTATTATTTTTGCAAAAGTAGTGTGTTTTATTTTGTCAAGAAAACACCCTTAACCCAGCCATTCACAATGTCAACTCTACCACTGGAAGAGCCACCAGTGAACACTTGTCATTTTCCCACTAGGAAGCTGTTTCTTGCACCCCTTAGAGGCTAATTATTGCTGGAAGGCAATAGTTTATGCATCTCAGTTACAGGTGATAGGCCAGATAAACAAAAGGGAAAAGACATTTTAATAATACAAGAAAGCAGTAACTGAAATACCATCATTGCAAAAACAATTCTGCTAAATTGGAGTTGGGTGATGAAAGTTATTCTCAGTTGTTTCATTAGTGAATGTATTTTTACACTGGAAAATTGGATGTATATAGCATACTTTGGAAAACTATTTGGAAACTACAGCTATATAAAATATACAAACTGGGTGGTTTTATTTTAATAAAAAAAAGTCAACAGATGAAACTCTCCGCCGAACAAAGGCGGTGGAGGGGTGCCACCACCCGGTAAACGGGACCTGGAACAGGCAGAGATCAGCAGCCGCCAGCCTCTCAATTGAATTATTTTTAAAAATACACATAAACTTGGGTTTATAAAATACATAAACATTTGGAAAACTATTACATCTAATTTCTTTTGGGCCTCCTTATCTCGAGAGACAATGGATACGCGCCTGGAGGTGGTCAGTGGTTTGTGAAGCAGCGCCTGGAGTGGCTAATTAATTACATCTAATTAGTAGCTTAACAAAGGTCAGAAATAAGTGGACATCAAGTGTATATGTATTCTCTTAAACCTATAGTTTACAAAACCATTTTGTTTTCGCTTTAGTGTCACATTAAGCAGACCAAAAAGAAAAAAACTTTATTTCTAAATACTGGACTTGTGGCATTTGGCTGTAAGTGAATGAGTTGCCTCCCAAATTCTTATTTGGTTGATTAAAATTATGGTATATGCCCCATAATTACAGGTCTGGAGCACAGTAAGAATTTTACTTCTCACTCAACCAAAATGAACAGCTCTTTCTTATTAGGAATTCAAGATGCGTAGTTGAAATCTTGGATTCGTACGCAGATTTACAATGACAGTTTTTCATTTTCACCATCCTTTTTCCAGACACTGCATGTCTATCTCAATCACTAAAGGAAAAAGTGAAATAGTTCACATTCTATTCCAACAAATACAGAACTTGCAAGACCAGTCCAATAAATATGCATGTTATTTAAAATGCAGATTTTTGATTCTAGTTATTGCTATTGTAGTTGAATGCAATATCGGCATCTGTTTGTTGTGAAGTGAAACTTGTCCTAATTGACCGATTTTACAAAATGAATCTTTGCAGGCACCTTTTTTTGGCCCAGATTTTGCGGTTAGCATACGGCGCTGGCCGTTTAGTACACTTGCACTTATCCATAGACTTTCTATGGGCTTTTGCACTGCTGTTGCGGTTATTAGAAATCTAAAAGAGGGTGGTGCCCTCTATAGGGAATCTGCAGACACTGGACGTTGCTGTCTGATTTACTCCTTGATACCAGCGAAAACTGATAGCCTTGCCATTTATTTCTACTGCAAAATCTGGGCCATTGTAATTGTTAATGTGTCATATTTTGGGATTTTAACCATTTTCCACAGAGAGGATTTGGAAAAAGAGTTCCATTTAAGGTTTTTTTTTAAAATGCAAAGTGAATTTACGAGGACTTGAAGTTGTTTCCACAAACAACAACACCTTGTATTTATGTAATGCCTTTAATGTAATAAATCATCTCAAGGCTTCACGGGCAATATAAAATAAAATATGATACCATGCCACATCACGGGATATTAGGGCAGATGACCAAAGCTTCATCAAAGATTTCTAAGTTTTAAGGAGCCTGTTAAAGGAGAAAAGCAAGCTAGAAAGATGGTAAGATTTAGGATGGGAATTCAAGCTTGGGGCTCAGGCAGCTGAAGGCATGGCCTCCAATGGTGGAGCAATTAGAATCATGCTCAAGAGGCCAGAATTAGAGGAGTGTACATATATTGGAAGGCTGTGTTGAGCTGGAGGCAATTACAAAGGTAGGGAGAGGCCAGGCTATGGAGGGATTTGAAAACAAAGACGAGAATTTTAAAGTCCAGGTGCTGCTTAAAAGACTGTAAACTAGCAATTAGTTAGCCTGATAATTAGTAAACACATTAGCAAACGACATGGACTTGATGGGCCGACTGGCCTCGTTCTGTGCTATAATGACTCTCTGACACCTCACACCCATTTTATTAGGACTTCTTGGGTTCGGGTCACTCAGCAGGGGCTGTCTGGCATAGGCCCACCCCTCAGGTCAGAAAAACCTTAGATTTTTTAAAAACTCGTGATAGCTAGGTATTTAAAGAGCAAGATGTGAGGAGAACTGTGCACCAGAGTTATTGCTTGGAATGCAGGTGGACTGTTGCAAGTTATTTTAAGTCATGAGAGATGAACCATTCTGAGGAAACTAATATGTTCATTATTTTGAATTATTGAAAACTGACAAGTTGAACTGATCAAACTAAGTGAGTTATTTCATAATTGTTGCTCTATATTTAGGCAGCACAGTGATGCAGTGGTTAGCACTGCAGCCTCTCAGCTCCAGCGACCCGGGTTCGGTTCTGGGTATTGCCTGTACGGAGTTTGCAAGTTCTCCCTTGACCACGTGGGTTTCCACCGGGTGCTCCGGTTTCCTCCCACAGCCAAAGACTTGCAGGTTGATAGGTAAATTGGCCATTGTAAATTGCCCCTAGTGTAGGTAGGTGGTAGGAGTATGGTGGTGATGTGGCAGAGAATATGGGATTAATGTAGGATTAGTATAAATGGGTGGTTCTTGGTCGGCACAGACTCGGGCCGAAGGGCCTGTTTCATTGCTGTATGACTCTTTTTTTTAAAAAAAAGTTCACTCACTGAAATAAAAATGCTTAAAGAATTTGTATCTGGACTAATTGCACCAGATGTTTTTCTTGATCCACCTTTGAAATATTGGAGATTCGTGTGAAGGATTAGCCACAGACGTATCCAGTTCAAATAATGGCGGTACTATTGGTTTATCCCACGTTTGCACTGTCGTATAGTTAGATGTTGGACTGTTTGGCTACACCCCTAAATGTAAGTCCACTTGCAGGAGTGATACCTGAGAGAATATCTAAGGCAAGACCCAATCTTGTAACAGCAAGGTTTCATTGGCTTAATAGCCTGGAACTACTTGTGTTAAAATTCTAAATAATAGTAGTACGCTCAGTGATTATCATTAAAAGTGGCCAGAGATGGTGGTATTGATGCTAAAGAAGCTTACTGTAATTTTGTTCTTTCATCTATTGCATCCATTGTGTGTATTAGAATATCCTTGTACTATAAATTGTATCAACTTAAATTGTATTGTGTGGGATTAATTTTAGTAGGATCATATTTAAGTCTTACAAAAAAGATTTGTCCCATTTAAGCCATGAACTATATTGTGTGAAACTGAGAAGTTCAAACATCTAAGCATTACTAATGCAAGTAATTTTTTGGGATTGACCTTAATATTAGCACAGCAATAATCTATCAATACAACAAAGAAAAACTGATGAAGAGCTGTGCTGTATTACCTGTTGCAGTGTGAGGTACAAATGTACCAGATATGAATAGTAGGGAGCATCATCCCTCCTTCTGCAGAATAATGTGTTTGATTTGTTCTGCATTTTTAGAGATGGTGCCTTTTTAAATTTAGATCTCAAAAGTAACAAGGTACAAGTGCTTGGCAGCATTTTTGTTCGGTCACTATGCAGACAGTTGAATGACAAAGAGCACTATCAGAACAGGTCTTTTTTTAAAAACAAAAGGCAAGAGTTTGTGTTCAAACCTAGATGAGGGCAACAGATAACAAATAGTGTGTGACGGATAAGCAGCATAATTAGTTTGCAAATGTTTAAAGCAAAAAAGGTGTCTCCATCAAATGGTGCAGATGATGGTATTTTAAGCTGAGAACAAAAATAGCAGTGCATTGTATCCAGTTATCCCAATCTAATTGGTGTGAATAAAAATATACAAAATATATAAACATTTCTGGAATGTAACTTGGAATTATGCCAAATTTGAAATGTTCAAGATTTTTGACATTAAGGGGTTAAAAAGCTTTCATGCTATCAGTCTAAACATGCTTGTGGTATTTTCCCTCCTGTACAAAAGACTGAATATTTTTCTTTGTTAAGCCTGGAGGTGACAATAGTGTGCACATTCATAAAAGATGATGTGGGAAGGATGTGGACAATGTTTTTGGAGTGGGATTAGGTGTTCTTGATGGTGTCCTGCTTAATGAGCTAAGCTTCAATTGCCATTTTCATTCCAAGGTTACCGAATTGGATAATTATCTGATGAGTAATTTTGCAAGGCTACAGAGAAAAGGCAGAGGGAATAGGACTAGCTGAGTTGCTCTTAGAGAGCTGATACAGACATGATGGGCCGAATGGCCTCTTCTATGCCATAACCATTCTATAATTATATAGGTTGTGCACTGTTGGGTTCAGTTAAACGAGCAGCTGAGGAGGGAAATGGAATTGGGGTGATTGTGTAGAACTTTTGACAAGAACGGAACAGAATGGCTTGTTTAGCTGGAGGAATTCCCCGCTTAATGTCAGTCGATATAGTTGAGGGTTCAGTACTTTCTTACCAGTGCAATAGAAACAATAAGGGGTCAGTGACCCAACCTACAGCTTTTTTTTTAAAAACAAGACTGCCTGCAATTGTTACTTTTTTTTTTATCTTCCACCACTCCCCCAATTGCATGATACTGCCGAACATGTACAACTCTACTAGCAAGCTTAGCATATCAGTGTATGACATGTCTGTCACATGAAATGAATTTGCAGTGATTTAACCCTCTCTTAAAAATGTTACCTGCCCCACATATTGTACTTAACATGCCATATTTACAGAAATATTTCTTTTCAAACCGAATGGTGTCCCTAATGTGAATTGACTTCAAGATGTATGTATTCACAAGAGTTAGACGTCGTGACTTTAAAGAGACAGTTCAGCATGGCAGCACCATTATGCATTGTGTGTATGATATAAAGATGCTATACAAGACTGTATAACCAACTAACTTAAAACTACAGGGCAATGTAATTTTTACAGATTTTTATGAATAAAGTATATTTTGGAAATTAAAAAAAAACTAACTTAAAACTACAGGAGATTTGCTGATATAATTTGTATTCCTTTTGAGAAACTGTATATTTAAAAATTCCTATTAGTGTCAGAAGTAAAAGAAAAATACAGATTCGGGTCTGCAAGTATTTCTATCGCTAACATACACTTGAGTCCGTGCTTTTTCATTAAATGCACGTTCTGCCTTAAATCTGCTAACTCAAGATTTTGAATAAATATGTAAATATGAGCTCCAGGGAACAGTTTTAATCCTGCAACATTACCTTATAGTTTCAAGAGGGAGTAAGGTTACTGAAGTAATTGTTCCTTTTTGAATAGGATTGTTGTGGTTTATCCCTGCAACATGAAACTAGAATCACAAAAGGAACAGCTGTTTTGAGGAGTGTAATCCCAAGGTAGTTTCATATATCATTTTTGGTTTGTATCTTCCATGCATGTGATCCGCGAGGGCCAATGCCTGCCAGATGCTGCTGAAGAATTGATCTTCAGATCCCTTGGTATTGACTTCCTGAGTGAACTGAAACGGCTGCCTTTGTTTCATTCATAATTTCTGAGGTAAATGAGGAGGCAGCAAGTCTGGCATCGCAGTACTTAGGCCATTTGCTTAATGTATAACATGAGTCCAATCACATGGTGAAATTTTAGGCGAAACTGGCTGGGAAGCTTTGAGAGCTTATATATCATGCAGTATTCCTTAGAATTTAACATTGGACATTCCCTCTTGTCAAATTATATGAACATTTATGCCTTTTACTAACCTACTTCTAATAAACATGACACTGCAGTGTAAACACGTGTGATATTGTGAAACTTGATGGTCATAAGATAATGGCTTAAATTGCTAATGTTTACTTAATTTCATAAAATCATAAATAGTATAGTTGAGAAGATGTGGTGAAAAATGATTAGCATTTTAAAGCTAAAGCTTGGTTTTGTATTTTGAATGGAATTTAAACAAATCTTAAGGGAAATTCAAATTGCACTTTTAATAAAATGTTGCTGTTTTCAGTTAAATTTGTTTGTGAAAAATCATTACTGTGTTAATTTAAAGAAACTGCTTGATAGTTTGATCAATAAGGCAAATGATTTGATTATTGCTCCGATCCATCAAAAGCCACCATTTTTACAGCCACCATTTTTACTGTCACCAAGAATTTTGTATGTATGCAAAATGGTGATAGTCACAGTAAGTGTAGGGAAATTAGCTGGAATTGCTGAAGGATATTGTCACTTCATACCACAGCTCACCAAATCATTTGACTTCGTTGCCTAATGATTGAAGTAGATCTTCAAAGCTGTGCAGTAATTTGTCTGGAATCTATTTTTGTTTTTCCTGATGCACAATGCTATATAATGTCAGAATTATCAAAAAGGGCCCCTTTCCTTAGACTGTGCCCATCTATTTTCAAAGAATCAGCTGTCCAGTATCAAATCATTCATGTAAAAGTCAGAATCAATTGATTCTTGGTTTAAGAACAAAATATTGAATGTTGCATAAAGCCCCAAAGTTGCAAGAATCTAAAGCTTTTAACAACAACATATTTTTAAAAAAATTTATTCATTCATGGGATGTGGGCGTCGCTGGCCAGGCCAGCATTTAATGCCCATCCCTAATTGCCCTTGAGAAGTTGGTGGTGAGCTGCCTTCTTGAACCGCTGCAGTCCTTGTGGGGTAGGTACACCCACAGTGCAGTTAGGAAGGGAGTTCCAGGATTTTGACCCAGCGACAGTGAAGGAACGGCGATATAGTTCCAAGTCAGGATGGTGTGTGACTTGGAGGGGAACTTGCAGGTGGTGGTGTTCCCATGTATTTGCTGCCCTTGTCCTTCTAGTTGGTAGAGGTCGCGGGTTTGGAAGGTGCTGTCTAAGGAACCTTGGTGCATTGCTGCAGTGCATCTTGTAGATGGTACACACTGCTGCCATTGTGCGTTGGTGGTGGAGGGAGTGAATGTTTGTAGATGGGGTGCCAATCAAGCGGGCTGCTGATATTTATTTATATTAATATAGTACCTTTAATGTAATAAAACATGCCAAGGCCCTTTACAGCAACATTATAAAACAAAGTATGACACCGAGCCTCAAAAGGAGATATTAGGTCAGATGCAGAAGTTTTTAAGGAGTGTCTTAAAGGTGGAAAGCGAGGTGGAGAGGCAGAAAGGTGTAGAGAGAGTATTTCAGAGCTTTGGGCCTATGCAACTGATGGTGCTGCGGTTACCAATGGTGGAGCGATTAACCTCGAGGATGCACAAGAGGCCAGAGATAGAGGAGTGTAGCTATCTTGGAGGGTTGTGGGGCTGGAAGAGATTACTGAGATAGGAAGGGGTGTGGCCATGGAGGGATGTGAAAATGGTGATGAGAATTTTAAAATCAAAATGTTGCTTGACCAGGAGCCAATGAGGTCAGAGAGCACAGAGGTGAGGGGAACGGGACTCAGTGCGAGTTAAGACATGGACAGCGGATTTTTGAATGACCTCAAGTTTATGGAGAGTAGAATGTGGGAGACCAGCCAGGAGTGCATTGGAATAGTCTAGTCTAGAGGTAATTAAGGCATGACTAATGGTATCAGCAGCAGATGAGTTGAGACGGGCAAAGTCGGATGATGTTATGGAGGTAGGAATATGTGGTCTTAGTGATGGCATGAATATGATGTCGGAAGCTCATCTTGGAGTCAAATGTGACACGATGGTTGCGAACAGACTGGCTTCATCTCAGACAGTTGCCAGGGAGAGGAATGGAGTTAGTCGCTAGGAAACGGAATTTGGAGAGGATCAAAAACAATAGCTTCATTCTTCCCAGTATTTAATTGGAGGAAACCTCTGCTCATCCAGTACTGGAAGTTGGATAAGCAGTCTGATAATTTAGCAGTGGAGGGGGTGAGAGGAGGGGTGGTGAGGGAGAGACGAGTGTCATCAGCGTACGTGTGAAAATGCTGTGCTTTTGGGTGATGTCATCAAGGGGCAGCATGTAGACAAAAAATAGGAGGGGGCCAAGGATAGATCCCTGCGGGACATCAAAGATAACGGTATGGGAGCAGGAAGAGAAGCCATTACAAGTGATTCTCTGACTATGATTAGATAGATAAGAATGGAACCAGGTGAGAGCAGTCCCACCCAGCTGGAAGAAAGTGGAGAGGCACTGGAAGAGGATGGTCATGTCAAAGGCTGCAGACAGGTCGGGAAGGACAAGGAGGGAAAATTGACCTTTGTCACAGACACAGGATGTCATTTGTGACTTTGAGCTGTTTCAGTACTGTGGCAGGGTGGAAACCTGATCAGAGGGATTTAAACATGGAGTTCCGAGAAAGATGGGAACAGATTTGGGAGGTGACAACATGTATTAATTTGACATGAAAGTGTGACAAAGCATTACAACAGGAAGTGCAAGATCTTTAAATATAAACTAAGCAAGGTGAGTGATGCATTTTGGCAGAAGGAATAGGGAGAGGCGATATATACCTAATGACACTGTTCTAAAGAGTGTGCAGGAACCAAGGGACCTGGGGGTGCAAGTGAAGGTGGCAGGACATATTGAGAGAGTGGTTAGTGTTTGTACTTGGGCTTCATAAATAAATGCATTGAGTACAAAAGCAGGGAAGTTATGCTGAACCTTTATAAAGCTCTGGTTAGGCCCCAACTGGACTATTGCCTCCAGTTCTGCTCGCCACACTTCAGGAAGGATATGAGGGTTCTTGAAAGGGTGCAGACGAGATTTACCAGAATGGTTCCAGGGATGGAGGATTTTAGTTACAAGGTTCGGTTGAAAAAGCTGGGTTTGTTCTCCTTAGAACAGAGGAAATTGAGGGGAGATTTTATACAAGTGTACAAGATTATGACAGGCTTAGATAAGTTAGACAAGGAAAAACTTCCCATTAACAAATGTACAAGGACTAGGTTTTGGGCAAAAGATGCAGGGGGAATATGAGGAAGCACTTTTTTATGCAGCGGTGGTGATGCCAAATGGCTGCCTTCTGTGTCCTGTATGTTCCTATGGCCCGATGTCTCATGACTTTGGAGAGGAAAGGGAGGTTGGAGATGGGTTGATAGTTTGCAAGGCCGGTGGGGTCCAGGGTTGTTTTTTTGTGCAAATGGGTGATGGCAGATTTAAAGGAGAGAAGGACAACATCTGAAGATAGAAAACCATTTACAATATCAGCTAACATGGGGACCAGGAGGGGAAGTAGGGTGATCAGTAGTTTAATGGGCATAGAATCGCAGGAGCAGGAGGTGGGTCTTATGGACAAAATGAGCTAAGAGAGGGCATGAGGGGAGATAGGAGAGAAACTAGACAAAGATACGAGTTCAGGGCTAGGGTGGGGGAGAGCATTATAGGAAGTTCGTCCAGTTGGGCTAGTGAAAGGGAGAGACACGACAGAGGCAACTGATCGGATGATCTTAATTTTAGTGACAAAGATGTCCATGAGCTCCTCGCACTTGTTGGTGAGGATGGAGTGGACAGTGGGGAGATGGTTAAGAACACTGAGGTAGAGAAAAGAAGCAGGGGTTATCTTTGCGTTCCAAGATGTTCCTGGAATAGTGAGCAGTTTTAGCAGACGAGAGCAGGACCTGATAGTGCTTTAAGTGGTCCAGCCAGATCTGGCGGTGGATGGCTAAACCAGTTGTCCGTCCTATCATTTCAAGTCTGTGTCCTTGGATTAAAGGGAGCGAAGGTGAGCGCCATACCAGGGGAACAGCCAGGCTGAGGGAGGCTGATCGTTTTGTTGGGGATTAGGGCAATAAAGGTGGAGGTGAGGGTGTGGTTGAGCAATTAGTAGCTGCAGAAATGTTGTGGCTAATGGTTAGTGGCCAAAGGCTAGATAATTGAGATTTTGAAAGTGCAGTTGTAATTGAATAGGGGAATAGTATTTTTTCCAGTGACCAGATAAGAATGAGGTAGGGTTGGGCCGTGGAAGGGGGATGTGGGTGGAGAGTGATACAAGGAAGTGATCAGAAATGGCCTTATTTGTAATTGATACAATGGAACTAGCAAGACCACGTGAGATGGCAAGATCAAGAGGGTGGCCGTGAATATGGGTTGGGGGCGTTAAATGCAGGGAGAGATTTAGGGAAGATAAAAGGGCAGTGAACTCGGAGGAGAGAGAGCATGATGAGTTAAGATGGAGCTTGAAATCACCGAGATGAGAAGTCATTCGGTGCAGAGGCTGAGGAAGGAATGCAGTGAAGGCATCTCGGTGAGAAAAGTTTTATTGTACTTGGGAGGGACGTAGAGAATGATCATTTTGAAACAGAAGTGTGAGGGGTGGAACAATCTGAGATACTCAAAGGAGGAGAAAGTCAGGCCAAGATGTGATCTGGTGTTGAGCTCCACACCGCCACCACGACAGTCATTAGTTATCATTTATTTACAAGATTGCAACATTAATGTGCACAATGTATATTGCAAAATAGGTGACAATAACACCTTTATTACTATACACATAATGTATGTTGCAAAATAGGTTCAACAAATATTTTATGACATTTAAAGAACTATATTGTCACATTGCATTCCACATCTTTCTATTCATTTCCATCTTTTACAGAACTTAATTGTAGCTACTGCCTTATGAATAGTGGTCATTTGTTTTAGAAAAAATAATCTGGTCGTGAACTGATGCATCAAAATGCTTCATTTATTGTTGTTTCTCAAATTTAGTTTAACACTGTTGAGGGAGAATGCTGACCAAGGTTTAGTGTCTCACCTCAAGCATTTAAATTTACTAACATTAGCTTCACAATTTGCATTTGCAGTTCCAAATTAGCAAATTCTAAAAGCAGATTTTCACTTTTTTTTCCTTTTTTAAAAATAAAATTGTGCTAAGTGCTCAAGGTGATTGCTGATTAAAGCATGTTTCAAGAGATTATGGTTAAAGTAGCGATGGCCTTTATTCCAATGAAGCACATCATGCTCCACTTCTCCTCCATAATTCACTTTGCTTGCTGTGTTAATGACTTTTATCTGAATGATTTGATACTGGAGAGCTATTTCTTTGAAAATTGTTGGGTACAGTATGAGGGAAAAATCACCTTTTGATAATTCTAAAATTAATTAAATGGATGTAATTGTGCAGTGTAGCTTTGTAAAATCAATTAAGAGAAGCATTTTATAAATGATCAAAATGATGGGTTCCTGGTGCCATAATCTATTTGTTGGTATACTTTTCAGATTTAATTTTGCATGACCTAATGTCCATGTTATATGACATTACTTATTGTTTCCCTCTTGAGTTCAAGCTCAGAAATAGATGCATAACTTAATTCAACAAAAAGATCAAATTAAATCTTTGACACTAGCTGCCTATGAACCCACTTTCAGTCTTAGGAGCAGCATGCATATATATTTTTGGAACTGTTTTATTCTACTGTGATACTTGATTTAATGTTTGTAATCTGTAGTGCTTTCCTCAATGTATAACCCACAATGGCCATTAGTGGATTGTATCATGTCACAGCAACAACAGCGTGCAATTATATAGCACCTTTGAACATAGAAAACATTCCAAGGCACAATTATGTAGAATGTACAGGAACAGGCCATTTGGCCTACCTGGTCTATACTAGTGTTTATGCTCCACACAATGTAAATGGCATTCATAGAATTTGGACTCCATTAGGCATTGCCTACCCACCAACCATTCAAAACATATGTAATTTTTCTACATATATTAATGATCTGGACTTGGAAATACAGGGCATAATTTCAAAGTTTGCAAATGACACAGAACTTGCAAATGTGTAGTGTTACGACCAGGTGAGAATGGTGTCTAGGGTTCCTTCTCGGCCTTCACCTGGGCTTACTGTAACAGGGTTTGATTTTTAAACACAGTGTTTTGAGCTCCCCCTTGGTGAATCCTTGTTCACCACTTTCCAATTATGAGGCAAAGAAATGAGTACAAATAGGCTTTCTTAGGTTTAAAGAGGAAAAGTGACATTTTATTAAACTTAAACTCTGATTCAGTTAATGCCTATGGATACACGATGTGCCCACGCTAGCATGCACACGTAGTGACAAATAGTGACAGAAAAGAGCAGAAGAAAAACAACATGAAAAAGTTTGAGGCAATCTCTGAAGGGGGTTTGTTACTGTGCTTCGAGCCCGCTGTGGAGTCCTTGATTTTAGGTAGCCTTGCTTTTCGTTGGGGCTCAGTATTCTTTTTAAACTTTATTCAATGTAGGAGACTTTTCTCTCTTGGGGTTCATGTGTCTTCAGTGGGTTTTGGAGTTCTGTGAGAATGAGATGGGAGCAGACAGAAGAGAGGTCTTCTCAGCCCAGGAGCAAACAGCTTTCTGAGTTCAAATTCTCTTTGGCGAGTTCAAAAAAAATCTGCAACAGCCAGTTAGTCATGTGACCAGCTGACCTAACCAGTCCTGGCCCTTGTGGATTGTCTTGTCCTAGCAGACCTTGGAATGTCTCCTCTACACACAATACCTGGTGATCAAAGGTCCATTGTGGGTTAAATTGGAGCAGGGAATAGCCCCTTTGTCCTTTCAAGTACCATCTGTCAATATGCAAAAATGTATTTCTTGGCAGTCCTTGTAATAGGCCTCCTCTTCTTCCCAGCAACAATTTGAAATTTAATGTCCATGTGGTGAAATTAATGTGCTTCATTCTTGAACGGTGGGGGCCTGCATGACAGTGGTAAACAGAGGATAGTGAAAGGAGCAAGTAGTTGGCAGATAAAACTTAATGCTGAGAAGTGTGAAGTGATGAACTAAACAGTACTATTTTAAAGGGGGCGCAGAAACAGAGACCTGGGGGTATATGTGCACAGAGTACAAAAGCAAGGAAGTTATAAGAAATCTTTGATAAACACTGGTTTGGCCTTAGTTGGAGTAATTGTGTCCAATTCTGGCCACCGGTGCTGAAGAGATTTGCTAGAATGGTACTAGGGACGCGTGACTTCAGTTATCTAGAGAGACTGCAGAAGCTGGTGGTGCTCTCCTTGGAGCAGAGAGGTTGAGATATTTGGTTGAGGTGCTCAAATCAGGAATAGTTTTGATAGAGTAAACAAAAAGAAACAGTTTCCACTGGCAGAAGGGTCGATAACCAGAGGACACAGATTTAAGGTGAATAGGCAAAAGAACTAGGGCTAGCATGATTTTTTTTTAAATGAAGTTTGTTGTTGGGAATCTGGAAGAGTGATGGAAGTGGATTCAGTAAGTAACTTTCAAATTCGCATTAGATAAATACTTGAAGGGGACAACATTACGGAGCTGTGGGAAGTAGGATTAATTGGATAACTCTTTCAAAGATCAAACGTATGTGATCGGATGAATGGCTCCCTGCTGTGCTGTAACATTTACGATTCTAATGTAAGATATCAGGTACTTGACTTCCAAAACTCTTTTTGTGACTTCCTAAAGGATGAAAACCACTCTCTTCTATGTAGGCTGACTCAAATCTTAGTGTTTAGTTTAAACACAAAAATTAGAAATAATAACCAGTTTGAGTCCAAGCCACAAGTGGAAAAATTGCAATATTTGAGTTTTTAAACATCTGTTGTGTGAGGGAGTACTTCAAATTTCTGGATATTAAATGTACCGCAAAATAACATTAACATATAAATGTTTTGGTTAATTTGTTTGAAAAAGCACTTCAGTAAATCCTAATTTAGAACTCACAGTTGTACTGCCTTTTTTTAGACAGTGAGGATTTGCCTTTTAGAATACATCACCCTGTTTCAAATTTTGGCATCTGATAACGATAAAGATTGTTGTAGTGGAATTTGGCTTCTGAATGGTAACATTCAGTCTGCCGAAATCAATTATTTAAAATGTTATTAAGTAAAAATGGTGCAGGAGGAGGGTGCTACGAGTGGCAAATAGTTCATTTAATTCAGTATTGAATCTTTGCTTTTTAAATAAAAAATGAAATCTGTTCAGAACATCACAATTTAATATCTCCCTGTACTGAAAACCCAAAATGAAGGTTGACCTGCTGAGTATTTGTTTTGTTCCAGTTCCATGAAGCTAGATGAGGAAAATATATTAACACAAATTTGAAACGTCTATTAATACCAAACTCTAGCCATAAAAATATGGAAATATTCTTAGATTTCACACCTAATTTGAACCTACTATGGTGGTCATAGAATGTAAAAGGTCTCCTGCGATCCCACTCATTACTTTTTTTAAGCTCTAGGTAGAGTGCACTGAAAGGCAACCAGTTGTCCAAATTCTTAAATTCACCAACTTTACCTTGCCCTATCCTTCTATTTATATTACCAATTGACAATGATCAATGCCACAGGCAATTTACTAATCAGTGCTGATGATCAGTGATGAACTGAAAGAAGGTAAAGTTCAGTGAGATAAAAGGGGATCTGGATCTAATTAATTGGGCAGAAAAATTAGTGAACTGGTTGACAGATCAGCAATGGGAACTGTTCAAATGAGAGATTTGTAGTGTGCAAAAATAAATATATCCCTGTAAGGCAAAAAGCAGATTCATTAAGGTTCAGATGATGATAAACAAAGTGTGGCACAGAGGTGAAAAGGGTGATTAGAAGGGATAAAAGGGAATATTGAAGGGTAAAGACAAGAAATGTTGCAGGGTTTGATAAGCATACAGAAATTAAAATACTTAGAGAGTAGGGTCACTCAGATGAAAGAGGGAATCTAATTGTGGAGGAGGAGATGTTAAATTCATATATTGCATTAGTTTTTACAAATGGTGGAAGTGAGAATGTAGATGTACTAAAGGAGTAAATGGGACAATTGACAGAGCTAAAGGTAGTAAAGAATTGGTTCTGAAAAAATACCTGAATTAAATGTGGACAAGCCCTGACGGTTAGGACCTAAGGATGTTGAAAAAAGTGCGAGAGAATATAGCAGAGACTCTGAGCGCAACTTTTCAATCTACCTTAAATTTACAAATTGTGCTGTGCGATTAGAGAAGCTGATGTAATTCCCCTTGTTCAAGAAAGAAGAGGAGGATGAACTGGGTAACTAGAGATTGATTCGTCTAAAGAACAAAATAAAAGAGAATGGAAAAAGTAGAGGATAAATTTGGGTTGTATATTAAAGACATGAACAATAATCCTGGGATCACAAATTGCCTCCATTTTCTTTGTAATTGAAAAAGTGAAATATTTAATGAGCATAATTTAGACAAGTTTATTTAATTAGAAAGTTCAAAATAAGTGTGTTGATGGTTTTGAGACCCCCTGGAGAAACCCACCTGTCTCTTTGAGCTATTAAGTTCAATTTTGACGGCCTCATTTTAAGAAAACAGATGTGTCTCTGCTCTTTTAACCAGTGAAGCTTCTGAATGTATCTATACATGGCTGAGTGATTATTGATGTAATCTGCAAAAAAGGAGCCTTGAAGACTGGAGTGTGATTGTGGATGTTGCAGTCACTTTCATCAGCCACTGATTAAATTATAGCAGCTTTGGATATGATATGATTTTAATTCCTCTCTCAAATTGTGGCAGATTATGATGAGCCTGTCCTGTTCAATCTCTGCTGCCTGGCACACTGACATTTGAGAGTGCAACCTAATCATTCTGTGCCCTCCACTTCAGTGAATTTGTGGGCTGGGGTGTGTATTGGAGAGCGAGGGAGAAGGGAGATGGCCTGGCACAAATCGATTCTCTGGCAAGAAAGTACATGTATACTCAACAGCTGTTTTTTCAGCTGTTGCTGGTTGGTTGTGTGCATGTTTTATTTGCTTAAAACACTGTCTGGAGCATGGGCACATATATCTTGGTGTATTAAAATTGCACATGTGGCATCGTATTAAAAGCCATCATATTTCCTTTTTAGGTATAATTTGTCATTTATAGTTGCTGGCTGATTTATTTACTGTTGGCAATAAAAATGGAAGCTTATTGGTACCTAGCATTGCTATTACTCACCTGTACTCTAATGGTGGGAAAATGTTGGCCATTGTTTCTGTCGCAAGTTATAATTAGACAAACCTCTTACTTACCATTGGTCTTTATGGTTCCTACTATTAACAGTGAAAATGTTGTTGGCACCTTTGTGATGAGAGGCTTCCTTCCACTGACAATTGGTGGATAAGGTTCATCTTCAAGTGTGTCCTTTGAGAAAATGTACTTACAGTTTGAAAGATAAGCTCTTCATTACTAAGGAGTGATTGCATTTGTAGTTATTCCAGTTAAATTGAAGATGAAAATGGGAGTAATGACTACTGTGGTGACATTGGTGAGGGGCTTGTGCCTCATTTCGTTATGATTGGTGAACTGCCAATTCTGCTTGTCCTGTTTGTTGGCAGCCCCCTCATTTTAAGGGGTGAAAAATTGAATGCCTGTGATCTCATTTAAAGGCACCCTGCATCCCTTAGAGAGGAACAGCACTTCGGATGTGTTGAACCATTGAAGAGCTGCCAATGTAGTTTAGTGAGGATAGCAGTTGTGGGTGAACAGTAGCTGCCTTAGTTCTGAGTTAGAATGTGAGAGTTCAAGACCCACTCCAGAGAGTTGAGCACATTATCTAGGTGGGCACTTCAGTGCTCAGCATGTGTTCCACTGTTGGAGGTGTTGTCTTTTGCGTGCGATGATAAGAGAACAGTCAAGTTTGAGGTTTAGTTAGATGTAAAAGAGCCCATGGAACTATTCAAAGCAATACAGGGAAGTTCTCCTGATTACATGGTCAATATTATTCCTCAACCAACCAACCTTCTGGAATGATTGATCTGGTCATTTAAGTGATTGCTGTTTGTAGCATCTTGTAGCCAATTTGTGAACAACATTACAACATTGATAACACTTCTTTAAAAACGTACTTCAGTGGCTGTTAACTCTGTTAAATCCTGGGGATATGAAAGGTACTATAAATTCACACCCTTCCTTCCAAGTGTGAGAGAACAGTTTCTACATTTATTTTTTGTTGTTACAAGGAATGTTTAATTGGAATCCAGAGATGGGTGTGCTTTACTGGCAATATTTCAGCTAGATTTCCATTATAGTCAATGCAATGTTGAGGAAAAACTGTTTTCAAATTAACAGACACTCTGATATTGTCAAACACTTCCCAGTACTACAGCACTTTTTTTGATGTCGAAACTTTACATTGTGAAGTTGATTCTCTTAATGTACAACAGTCGTTTGTGATTGCTTCATAATTATTGGGTGAAGTTATCAGTAGTGTTGCCAGCAGGGGAGTGCACTGATAGTGAGCACTGGTTGGAAAATCCAACGTGCATTTCCTGCTAAAAGTATAAGATTCTTTATTTGCCTATGCCTACCGACTGAGAGTGCAGTGCTGACATTATACTTGTTACTGGTCTGGTACTCTCACTATGGAGTGTGAAGCTGCCAGGATCTGAGTCATGCTGCACTCTGACTCTCACTGTGCCTGCCAGATGAGCTCTCCATATGTGTGCTTATGCTGCTGGGTTTGCTGTCTTTTAATGTTGGAAGAGAGTGGGTCATAAGTTGTCATTTCTCATTACATTAAAAAAAGCTGAATACAGTAGCCAGTGGTTTTTAAACTGATTGCACACTGGGCTGGAATGCACTTCATCTGCTTTGAAGCCCAAGTGATGAGATGACCACTTAGAGGGGTGTCTTGTGTCTCTGCTTTAATGCTGGTATTGTATAGGTGTGTAAGCAAAAAAAACTTTGCACCATTGCAAATGTGCACAATATGGCTCCAGCCTTAATTGAACTGTGTTACGACCAGGTAAGAAGGAGGTCTATGGTTCGCTTTCAGCCTTCACCTGGTCTTATTGTAACAGGGTTTTATTTTTTAAACAGTGTTTTGAGTTCCCCCTTGGTGAATCCTTGTTCACCGCTTTCCAATTATAGGGCAAAGAAATGAGCACAAACAGGCTTTCTTAGGTTTAAAGAAGAAAAGTGAAATTTAAACTTAACCTCTAATTCGGTTAATGCCTACGGATACACAGCGTGCCCCACACTAGCATGCATACGCGATACACACATGCAAATAGAGACAGAAAAGAGCAGAAGAGAAACAGTGAAGAGGTTTGAGGCAATCTCTGAAGAGTTTGTTATTGTACTTTGAGCTCGCTGTAGACCTTGATTGAAGATATGGTCTTGCTTTTTGTTGGGGCCCAGTATTCTTCTTAAACTTTGTTCACTGTAGGAGACTTTTCTCTCTTGGGGTTCATGTGTCTTCAATGGTTTTTAGTTCCATGAGAAAGATGAGAGCAGACAGGAGAGGCTCATTTCAGCCCAGGGGTAAACAGCTTTCTGTCGTCTTACACTGTTTCTCCAATTTAAAACTCCCCTAGCAGGTGGTCACATGACCGTTTGGTTTGACCAGGTCTCTTCTGTGTATTGGGGTGCAGGGACTGGTACCTTTGTTCCAACACTGTCTGCTAGTATGCAAAAAATGTCTTTCCAGCCAGGGGCTTGGCAACCCCATGTAATAGGCCACCTTTTCTTCCTAGGAACAATTTTAAAATTTAATGTCCATATGGCGAAATATATGTGGCTCATTCTTGGCAGGTGCGGGCCAGCATGACAACTGTGAAATATTTTTAACTATCTCTGTAGCCCAGGTATTTATATTTATGTTCAGTTTTATATTAGGTATACAAGTATATAATTGCAAATAGATTTTTTTTTTAATTTAAGGTTTTTTGAAAGTTATGATCTTCGTGGAGAACACCTACAAACCAAAAGAATTGAATCCACCGACTGACCCCAACTTAGGAAAACAAAGACCAAATGGACAAGATTTCACTTTTATAAAGTTTACTTTAATGCTGAAACCAAAACCAACATTAATTCAACATGAACTAATAGTAAACTTATGGTTGATACAGAAACATAAAAGACATTCCTTACGGATCTTCAGAATAGTCTTATCAGCAAGGTGGCATTGAACAGTCCCACAGTACAAAAAAATCCGTATCTTCCTCAGGTAGTTTTTCAAGTTCTGTCCTCCAGGATGCAGATACAGAAGTAATGATGTCTTGGCGATAGCGAGTGATGCAATCTTCCCTCAGTGGTTCGGCTTTGTCACCTCTCTAACAACCTCGACCTTGCCCACTACCATCCTGATGGCGTGGTAACACGGTTAATTCCCACAGTTATCGAAGAGAGCTGCCGTAAGTCATTCACCAATGGTCAGCCCACAGTCCAGGCTCCTTTTGCCTGTAGTCAAACTGCTTCAACCAGCTGCTTTGTAGCCTGATACAAGCAGCCTCTTTAGATGCCCAAAAACTTGCAGCTCTCAGCCTGTCTCTTTAAACAATCTAACTGATTTTCCATCCATTGCAGTGTTCTTCTCAACTGTCCAAAAACCTTTTTGTAAAACAGTCTTTTAGCTGGCTCCCGCCTTCTCCAAAAGCCTTGTCAAACTGAAACCTAAGCCCCCAGTCACATGTCCTTGGTTTAAAAAATACTCTTTTTTTTTCTAAGTCACAGGACTATTTGTTTGTCTAACCTGGGTTTGACTCTCCAAAAACCTAGATGCCTCCAGTTTCAATTTCAAATCAGGGACTGTCTCAAAAAAAAAAACAAACACAAGCTGTATAAGGGCTCAGCCTACACACAAAGACTGCATCACAAAGTGCTATCAAGATATTATAACAAAAGCCCCAAACCCTGTCTTAAATTGACTAAGCTATCTCTACTGTCTTATCAACATTTGAGTATGGTTAACTTGGATTTAGCTTTAACCGTCTCTCAGATCTCTCGTGTCATACAGCTACTTAGGAACTAGAAACAGGAGTAGGCCATTCAACCCCTCGAACCAGTTTCACTGTTTAGAATCAACAGGAAGGACCTGTTTCCCCTAGCAGAGAGGTCAATTACCAGCGTACACAGATTTAAGGTGATTGGTAGAAGGATTAGAGGGGACATGAGGAAAACCTTTTTCAGTCAGAGGGTGGTGGGTGTCTGGAATTCACTGCCAGGAGCAGTGGTGGAGGCAGAAACTTTCAACTCATTTAAAAGGTACCTGAAGTGCTGTAACCTGCAAGACTATGGACCAGGTGCTGGAAGGTGGGATTAGATTGGGCGGCTAGTTTTTCCGCCGGCACAGACACGATGGGCTGGATGGCCTCCTTCTGTGCAGTAATTTTTCTATGGTTCCACTAGATTATAGCTGTTCTGTACCCCAACTGCATTAACTTGTCTTTGATCCCTATTCCTTGATGCACTTGCCTAATAAAAATCTTGTTGATCTCAGTCTTAAAGTTCAATTAACCTAGTATCCACAGCTTTTTGAGAGAGAGAATTCCACTACTCTTTGTATGGAAACAGTGTTTCCTTGTTTGAGTAGCGTCGTTCTATTGTGCCCCTGTGCTCTGGATTCACCGCCAGAGAAATAGCTTCTTCATATTTACTCTGTCAAATCATGTTTCTTTGAAACACCTCAATTAAATCACCCCTCAACCTTCTAAACTCGAGGGAATGCAAGTCAAGTTTATGCAACCTGTCCTCATAACCAGGGCTCAAAGGGTTAAATTATCATGTGTTCATCACTATTCTGATTTCATGGTCTTCCGAATCTGTCACTAAGATTTCTCCTGTCTGTAGATGCCATTCAGCTCCACATGTCAGTCCCTTCAGCATTTCTGTACAAAGATTTTTTTTTTGCTATTGCAGGGTAGTAGCCCTTTTGGTTTCCTACTCTAAAGGCCATCCTTTTCCCTAGCAACAGCCACAGTATCATACTACTAGTTTCGATTTATTTAATTGCAGGTCTTGTAGGCTAATTCACTGAATCTATATTTGTGGAGCCTTCAGTTGCAGTATCTTTTGCAACCAACTTGTAGTTTCATCCACTTTTGTTTAGAAATCTGAACTGCCTGGACACACTCCTCTCTTTGCTGCTCATCATTAGTTTTTGTCATTATGAGCCCAGCTTTTTTTCTTAGCAGGGTTAAATGGGATCTGTGCTTCATTCCGATTTGAATTTGTTCAATACTAGTGTCAGGTAGATAGATTTGTTCACCTGTTTTTCATAAAGAGGGAATGTATGGTAGTTTAAATGCAGCTGTTTTCAGTCTGGTCGATCTCTTTTTCTCTTTTCAATTTAGACTCTCCCTGGAGCTTACTAAGTAAAGCTGTGATCTGCTAGCATGGAATAAAACTGGATTGATTATTGTCCCTTGGATGAATGACAGCAGGGAATCTTCTAGCTTTTAGTCCTCTGGATATGATTGAGAAGTCCAGCCTACATCTCAGAACATCCTGTTAGTGCAGTTAGTGTAATCAACCCAAGGGAAAAGCCTTTCATTCTGCCGCTTCACATGAATATTTAATCTCTGGGATCATCTCTCTTTGACTAGACCTTAAATCAGTTTTTAAATGTAATTTTTGGTATGGTTTACATTTGTTCATTAGAAATGGTTAGATTGGATAATTTTGTTACTAAACTTGTGATAAATGTTGAACACTATCTTCATGAAAGAGTTTTTTTGTTGATTTACAGATGTAGATTATGTTTAAGAGCGTCATTGCCTCACTTGCATGTGATCAAATTGTTATAAAGCATTATTTTTCTGTTCTTGAGCAAAAAAATGCTTTTTTTCAAAGATGCTGTGACTTTAGGCATACCATTAAAGATTTTAAAATATTTACTATGCACTGAAAATCTTGTTTTTATTATCTACTGGCAATAACAAGTAATCTCAGTGAATATTGCAATTATTTCCCTGCTAAAACTAGCATTGTGCCAACCAGTTTACACAATTTGAAATGCTTTGGAAAAGAAAGAACCATGTTCTTGTATGGTTCATACTCTATCATTACTCTACTCTAAAGGTGGGCTATATTTATAGACTGGGAGGAATATTCTCTGCCCAAGTTACTTTTTTTATATATAGGACACTAATTGTCTCATGATTAAAGACTTCCCCAGTATGATCTTTTAACAGTATAATCACTGTTTTAAAGAAGTATTATGTGGCAGGTTGATTGCAAAATAGTGCTAATCCCTTCTATGAAAAAGGAATCATGAATAAATAAGCTTCTGTTTCTGTCAATCTGCTACCTTTTATTTTTACATTGCAATCCAATGCTGGAGTAAAAATAGCACTGTAACCTTGTCCCTGCTTCTATCCTATACCAGTATGAAAATTCATTAATACTAGTATGAATTAAATATTTATTGCTGGAAGAAAGCCTTTCATCTCCCTCTAAGGCTGTGGATGCTTGTGTGGGAACCTGAAGTCACTACACTTGTATCCACTGTCTAGATAAGTGCTGTTGAACATTTAAAAATGGTGCAGACCCTAGTGTGCAACCTGTAATGAGTCTACTGAAGTCGCTGCAGTACTCAACATGAAGATACTGCAGAGAAGGGCCAGAAAACTGATTCATGGTGTCAAAAAATTGCTTCAAAATTCAAAGGGAGCAAGCGATTTCAAATTAAACTACAGCTGCAAGTCAAGGGGAGATGGGTGCAAATTGTTTAAAGGTGAAATTCACGACAGATGCCAGGAAGCACTACTTCACAAAAAAAAATTAAAAATCAAAATTGGCTTCTCCAACACAATCATTGGTTTTATTTTCACCTTTTTTTAAGAATGGTTAGAATAATTAAAAGTCCAAGACTCCTGCTATCCCCTCCCCCAAATGGCATCCAGCACAGCAGACCTCAAATCACAGGGATCATTTAAATAGGGCAGGTGGCTGATGCCTCTACAGGCATCGAGATGCCAATTTCAACTGGCATGTGGAAAATCAGAGCATCACCCTTCTGCCCAAGACCTAATGTAAAATTTCTGTTTTGTTATCCCTGAAACGCGAAAGTGCCAGACATTTAACAGTAATTGATTCCTTCTAAAATTGACGACCCTTTGCTGGGAATCTTTTTGGACCTTTTGAAAGGGATCACAACTGGCATGTGTGCTGCTGGGTCCAAGGAGAATATAATGGGTGGAATTCTTTGATATCTAGAGGACTGTCCCTGCCATGCCCCCAAAACTGTCAGCAGGCATAGGGAGAGGGGTTGAAGACTCTCCCACTCTTTCAAAATTGGGCCACACAATGCATAGGGTACAAACTCATTGTATCTGGTTGCCTTTCCAAATTCTGGTCCCCACACGAGTGATCTTCCCTTTTTCTACACTCCCACACTAGTGGAATTAGATTTTTTTTTCTGTGAATTTTGCATACTTCAATTTAGAGTGGGCATCTATATTAAATGTTACATAGAGATTGAAGATGGCTGGATATGTACAATAACCCTGTTGAAGTGAGGTTTGTGTCAACCATCAACTAATGGTGTGTTACAACCTTGAACTCAATAATAGACTTTTTTTTTACATTTTAATTTTTTATATTTTTTTCAGTTAGCTTTGAGTTAAGTGTTTATGGTTCACATTGTGGCTGTTGATTTCCCTCTCAACACTGCTAATTGGTAGCATTGGGTTCCAAAACTTGACGGTCCTGATATTGTATGGTTTGAAGCAAAGGGTTTGATATTAAAGACCTGGGATGCAAAATTATACTGCTGGTGGTAGTTTTAAATGAAGTAGATGATCACCTTAAAACAAAAATGTGTAATGCAGGTCTATTTCCCATTGTGTGCTCTCTGTATGGACCTTCCACATTAACTGCATATCAGGAAATCATATGTAGCCCATGATCAGATATCCGAATGAATGGAAAATCATGAACAGCATCATAAATATCCTGATATGCATGCCTGGAACACACACATGGAGCATTATGGGCGGCACAGTGGCGCAGTATGGGCGGCGCAGTGGTTAGCACCACAGCCTCACAGTTCCAGCGACCCGAGTTCAGTTCTGGGTACTGTCTGTGCGGAGTTTGCAAGTTCTCCCTGTGTCTGCGTGGGTTTCCACCGGGTGCTCCGGTTTCCTCCCACCTCCAAAAGACCTGCAGGTTGATAGGTAAATTGGCCATTGTAAATTGCCCCTAGTGTAGGTAAGTGGTAGGAGAATGGTGGGGGTGTGGTAGAGAATATGGGATTACTGTAGGGTTAGTATAAATGGGTGGTTGTTGGTCGGCACAGACTTGGTGGGCCGAAGGGCCTGTTTCAGTGCTGTATCTCTAAATTAAAAAAATAAATAAAATAACCAAATGGCCTCTATTCTCTCAATTTACTTGTGCACTTGTATGCAAACCACTCAATTTCTACAGGGAAGAAGGCAACTAACCCTCAGTAAACCTTTAAGGCAATAAAACTTTGAGATGTCTCCAACCCCTGAAGGTAATGGAGCAATAGTACACCAACAGTTCTGATACTTGATGTTACAGAATTTGGGTGTCTTGATTTTTGGCTCCAGCAGTGCATAAATCATCATCTATTTATACAATGTGTTAAAGAATGAAATATTTATACATACTGCTAGAGTTATTTTGATTGCTCATTATACTAGTGGGGGAAAGGCATTATATTAATCTGTAGTATCACTTAAGGCTGCTAAGTCTGTACTTGTCGTCTTGTTCTGGAATTGCACAGTAAATAACTTGACCTTTTTTTTCATATCTCTCAACATTTGTGTCTTAATCTCTCTTTCTCTGATGGAAATGTAGTTACATTTTGAGAGCCATAATTTTATTCCAGGACCTGAAATCATCCTTGTGATTTTTTTTCTCCCTAAATGTTCTCCAGTGCAGTGAATATTTTGTTTTTTAAATGCATGCTTCTCAAAATTGCACAAGAACATTCTAAAAGTGGTTTTGCCAATCTTTTGTATAATATTGCTTATTTATTGAAAGATAAACAATTCCTTATGTGCTTTAAGAAGTTAGGGATTTTAGGTTGGTTTTAATGTTTGATTTTTCTTTGCACTTTTAAAATAAAATTATTTTGTCCCTTGCAGTCCAAATGGGAAGAGATTACTAGGGGTCACCGTGGCAACAATGATATTTTGATATTTAAGAAGCCTTGTTCTCGTTATAGAAGCTAGAGGAAGGGGCCAGATATAACCAATCTTAATAGCATTTATGAAGATCAATCCTGAACTGAGGGCTCTAGAAGTCTGTTCTGAAGGGATCTTGATTGAGACAAAGTTTGTGTAGTAGCTCACTTGAAGGGCTGATGGTTCTGAAGCCTGTCCTGTGGGAGAAATGAGCTACAGAGCTAAGAGTCAAGTTATTGCTTCCTGCCTCTGGTGAATGGCTGATGCTTTTCTTGTGTGTAGTAATAAATATTCCTTAATCTTTACTCTATGGTGTGGAAATGCCTTTTCCCACCTGTTAATTTTTTTTTCCAAAATATACTTTATTCATAAAAATCTGCAAAAATTACATTGCCAAACAGTTTCAAACAGCACCAAACCCACCTGTTAATTTTTTTTTATTTCCAAAATATACTTTATTCATAAAAATCTGTAAAAATTACATTGCCAAACAGTTTCCAAACAGCACGAAAAAATACAAACATTGCAAAAGAGATCAGTTTCTTTCAATAATGTCATGAGTTTCTTCCCAACCCTTCCGTTTCACAATTGTCATGTCAATTACAGTTTTACATTTACAGCAATTGAGAATATTAACGATACAGTTCGAGGGGTTTCCCATGGTTCCAGCCCCTCAGTCCAGCTTGGTGGGGGAACCTTACACTGTGGTCTTTCCCCATTGAGCCTTTGCTGCGGCTGCCCCAAGCTTTAGTGCGTCCCTCAGCACGTAGTCCTGGACCTTGGAATGTGCCAGTCTGCAACATTCGGTGGTGGACAACTCTTTGCGCTGGAAGACCAGCAAGTTTCGGGCAGACCAAAGGGCGTCTTTCACCGAATTGATAGTCCTCCAGCAGCAGTTGATGTTTGTCTCGGTGTGCGTCCCTGGGAACAGCCCGTAGAGCACAGACTCCTGTGTTACAGAGCTGCTTGGGATGAACCTTGACAAAAACCACTGCATCTCTTTCCACACCTGCTTTGCAAAGGCACATTCCAGGAGGAGGTGGGCGACCGTCTCTTCCCCACCACAGCCAACGCGGGGGCACTGTGCGGAGGAGGCGAGACTTCGGGTGTGCATGAAGGATCTGACGGGGAGGGCCCTTCTCACCACCAGCCAAGCTACGTCTTGGTGCTTGTTTGAAAGTTCTGGTGATGAGGCATTCCGCCAAATGACTTTGACCAAACCCACCTGTTAATGAATCAGACAAACAATACATTTGATGGAACCATTGGGATTTTGTTAACAGTATTTCAGTTACTGACCAGAGCAAGCTCACATTACAGTGTCACACCTTTGTTCATTATGTAGTTTAAAGTCAGAGAAGAGTTGATCCATTTATAATGAGATTTATTTTTTAACAATGCTGTGCAATTGCTGATTCAATTATTGTGTCAATGCTGTTGAAATGTCTCATTCAGATAGCCTACAATTGTGTAATTATCGTGTGTCTGTTGACTTGGTGTCATTTATTTGAACATTTCAGAGTGGGTATTGGTGCTAAAAATAAAGCTTGGCATTAAAAACTACTTTCAAAGTTTTTGTAGAAAGTATCATTATTATCTATAGATTTACCTCAAATTATCACCCACAATAAAATTTCAACTAAGTAATGCGCTTTCTCTTGAGAAAAGGACACACTTTCAGTTCAGACACTGCTGATAAGCCTATAGGGAACATTGTCATTATCATTTTGAGACAAGTTAAGCTGCTTTGGCAGACCATGTACATTTGAGAGATCAAGGATCTACTTTTTGAAGTAGTTGTTTATATTTAATATTCTTAACTGTAGATAGCACAGTAACAGTTCTCAAAAGTATAAAACTATTAAGGTAACTGCTACATTTATAATGTTTGCTTGCTATGGGACTGCTCTGTACATATTACCAAAATTACATTGTAATACCAGTATAAACAAGAGGTTAGCTTGCTAAATAGATCTATCAGCGTAGCATTTGTACTCAATAATAATGATAGAACTGCAAATGACAGCTTCCCTATTAGATTGTACTAATAAACAGGATGATATTTTTCATCATTTATCTATCATACAGGATAGGATAACACATGAGGTATGATGTATTGTGTCCCAGTCTTAATATTTTCTGTTATTAGTATAAATATAAATTACATTGTATTTCAATTTCATACTCTGTTGTAACAATTCATTATGGTACAAGGCCTCTGGAGAATAAAACCTTGTCAATCCATGTTCTTGTCCTAGATGGCAGTGGTGTGACTGTTTAATTTCAGGCATCATCTCAATCTGTCTGCTTCGTCCTCTACCACTTTTCTCTTATTTTGAGCAACTTGCTCTCTACTTACTTCATCACCTTTTCTTCAAGTAACTTGAATCTCACCATGTTTGTCAGTTCCACCAGTAATCATCTTGCCAAAATCTTTGTACTACCCCAGTGACCCCTACCTGCATCTGGACTCACCCTGGCTTCTTGCCTTCAACTTCTCTATCCTTTTTTATTCATTCGTGGGATGTGGGCATCGCTGGCAAGGCTAGCATTTGTTGCCTGTCCCTAATTGCCCTTGAGAAGGTGGTGGTGAGCTGCCTTCTTGAACTGCTGCAGTCCTTGGGGTGTAGCTACACCAACAGTACTGCTAGGAAGGGAGTTTCAGTATTTTGGCCCAGCGACAATGAGGGAATGGTGATATAATTCCAAGTCAGGATGGTGTGTACTTTGGAGGGGAGCTTGCAAGTGATGTTGTTCCCATGCATCTGCTGCCTTTATCCTTGTAAGTGGTAGAGGTTGTGGGTTTGGAAGGTGCTGTTGAATTGAGTTGCTGCAGTGCATCTTGTAGATGGTACACACTGCTACCACTGTGCGTCGGGGGTGACGGAAGTGAATGTTGAAAGTGGTGGATGGAGTGCTAATCAAGCGGGCTGCTTTGTCCTGGATGGTGTCGAGCTTCTTGTGTTGTTGGAGCTGCACCCATCCAGACAAGTGAAGAGTATTCCATCACACTCCTGACTTGTTCCTTGTAGATGGTGGACAAGCATTGGGGAGACAGAAGGTGGGTTACTCATCACAGAATTCTCTGCCTCTGACCTGCTCTTATAGCCACAGCGTTTTTGTGGCTGGTCCAGTTCAGTTTCTGGTCAATGGTAACCCCCAGGATGTTGATAGTGGGGGATTCAGCGATGTTATTGCCATTGAACATCACGGGGAGATGGTCATTGCCCGGCACTTGTGTGGCGCGAACGTTATTTGCCGTTTAACCACGTTAAACATTACTCTGCATGTTTAACTCTCCCACTCAACCCAAAGTCACCCTGTCAACAAGTGAGGTTTCTCCACTTCCTGAGATCATGTTAACAAGACATTTCTGATTCTTTCCTCCCCCAACCTCACTATCCACATCCCTTTAGTTGCCTACACCCCTTCTACCTTTGTTCTCTGCCTCTGATACAACAAACGCCCGCTTTGCTTTTGAGATCCTCCTCCAGCCAGATCCTGAATAGTTTCTCATCCATGTTGCTATTTGTGGTACAGGAGCCACCTGAGTAACTTCAAATTCCAGGCAACATCTTGAGGTCACATGACTCATCATCCTTATCGTCCACAGGCAGGTTGGGCTTTTCCATCTCATATTGTCCGGCTTCAGCTTCTGAAGCTGTGTTGTCACCCTCGTTATTTTAGGATCATTTTTCAAGGGCAAGGACAATCCCAAAATACTATCCTCCTCCACGACAAACCACTTCCTTTTCCCTCTTTAACCTCACTCCTGACACCCAATACAAACAACTCATGGAGTTTGTTTTCAAGTTTGAACCTATTTGCTTGGCTTCCCTGACCTTCTCCAGTCTCACTAACATCCAATCAGCAACACTAGTTTCTCCACATCTCCACTTCATGGACCAGATTCTTACTTTCTTCAATGTATGGGTTTTGAGTGTGTTAAAATCTCAGCCATGCATAAATCAACAGATTAATTTCTTCTGCTATCCACCAGCCACCTTATTCCCAGTCAATATATCTAATTACCATCCATTGACATAATGTTTCTAATTTCTAATGTCTAATTTCTCACTTATTATTTGGCTCATCTTTTCGAAACTACCCTCGACCTCAACACTTCAAATTTGTCTTTATCTCCAAAGACTTCAAATGTATGATTTCAACCAAGTCTCCCACCATTCAAGTTTCTCCAGTCTGCTCCTTTTCCAGCCATGATACTGCTCTGATTAAATTAATTAATTTATATCCTTTGTGACTGCAACCTTTGTGTGCGATCCCTGCTCATCCTCCTTTCGTTCTATAACTTTTTCATACAGTCCACTTTTCATTTCCCCTTCATCACCTCCTACCCAAGGTCATCTCCACAGTGCTACTTGGTTTCATTATTGTGTGCGCCTGAATGGTCACTTCTTTTCTGATTTACAGTTTTGTCATTGATTTCTCCATCCTTCATCCATGTGCTGCCCCTCAAGAACATCAATCGTAAAATGATCACCTGTGTCTGTACTTAATGCACACAAGTTGTTCTTGTTGGGGGGGCAGATGGGCGCGCATGCAGTTGAGGCCGTGGCCACCAACAATGGAGCAATTAAAATGGGGGATGCTGATAAGTAGAGGTTGACAATGGCAAGGCCATAGAGGGATTTGAAAAAGAGTATGAGAATTTTAAAATTGAGGTGTTTCTTTACTGGGGACCAGTATGGGTCAGCAAACACAGGAGAAATGAATGAATGGGACTTGGTGCGAGTTAGGACATGGGCTACAGAGTTTTGGATAACATTCAGATCAGAGGTAGAATGTGGGAGGGTGGCCAGGAGCGCATTATAATAGTCAAGTCGAGAGGTAACAAAGGCATCACCATTACTGACGGTTCCATGACTGTTGCTGTGCAGTGTGACTGTCTGACATCAAGTCCTGAATTGGCCAGAACTTATTTCATCTTAGTATCTGCAAAAGTAAAAGCACCTTGTTTGATGGCACAGCCTTTGTATTTGAGTGCTGATTTAATTACCTTGTCCAGCTGCATGCTCATGCAAAATCTGACAATGTGCATTATGATGACCAGATGGGTGATGGCGTGGCTGGTTTCCACTGTTCACCTCCCAACTGACCACACTTTTTTTTTAAATTAGTGTTTTGGCCCCTTTGTTTTGTTTGCCAAATAAAGAGACAGTGACACATTTCCTCATAGGCTTTAAAACAGAAGATTAAATATTTATTGAACAGTATTCATCACCCAACATGATCGTAACACCATCCATGCACGCATTCACTCTCTGAGGCACGCACAAGAAAATAGAAGGGAAAGGGTAAGAGGTGTTGAGAATTCAAGGTGTAAAGGTCTGTTGTTTCAGGAAAGCCTGTGGGCTCTTCTTGGAAAGTGGGTTTTGAAGTTGCAGACCTGTTTGCTGGTTGTCTCATATTTGCTAGGTTGCTGAAAACTTGTGGTTCACTTCAGTTTGAAGACAGTGCTGATATTCTTAGTTCAGTTTTCACAAGCAGAGGAGTTGTTTCGTAGGCACTCTCTTTTCTCTGCAGCAATTGGCTTTCAACTTGTCATGGCAGGGTTCAAATGTTAGCTGGAACTGGTCTCCCTCGTTCCCCCTCTCCTGCCCCTTCTCCCCTCCCTCACCCACTTCCCTTCTCCCTCCTTCCCCGTCCCTTCTCGGGAATCGGGACTATGGCAAGGATCCTGCACATTGGCTGAAATTAAAACATCTGCACCTGCCTGCCTCCATTCCCACTGCCATATCAGGGTCAAAACCCTGCCCCTGATTTGTTTTATAGAATATTGAAAATTGAAACTACGTTCATACCTGTAGCATGGATGGGCTGCACAGAATTTTGAGATGCAAGCCTCTCCTCAATCTTGAATAGGATCCAGCCTCATAAAAGCTCGCCTAGAAAGGAACCGAGAGCTGACTTGGCTAGGGATTGTGAAATCTAGCAAAGAAGGACTGCAGCTTGCCACGAAAGAGAAAACTGTGTGGTAGTGACAGAAAAGTTGCCTGACTGTTCACAGCGGCACAGTAAATAGATGTATGTACCTCTGTTCCCTTTCATGTCGATGAGTTGGAGGCCCTAATACAAGAGGTGCACCAAAGGAGGATGGTTGTATTTGGGGCTGAAGGCTGCTCTTTAATAAAAGCACAAGTAACAGATGCATGGAGAGAGGTTGCTGACCAAGTCACTGCAGTGACTGATCAGTCATACCTGGCTACAAATGAGGATGATGATTTCTGGCATCAGGAGGAAGGTAAAGGTCACTATTTTTCTTCATTTTGCTGCCATCTCATTTGGGTCCTATGTTGGGAACACCTGCCTCTCTGCACCCTACCTCCAAAGGTAGAATTTCAAGCACTGTGGATATCTATCATCCATTTATACGTAATGTTCAAGATGTATAGAGTACTTTTATTAAAGGTGGAGGTGGCAGCTGAGAATTAGATAGTTACTGAAATATCTAGTACAAAATCAGAATACTGTGGATATTAGAATCTGGAAAAATATCATAATATGCTGGAAATACTCAGCAGGTCAGGCAGTATCTGTGAAGAGAGAAAGAGTTAACGTCAGGTTGATGACACTTCAGAATAGCCTGTCTATGCTATAGGTGTGCACCTACTTTAAATTTTCAATATTGCAAAAAAAAATCAGGTCATTAGTCTCATGAGCTGCAACAGCCGACTGAATGAGTTCTCCGATGAAAGGCCATCAACCTGAAATAAAGGTCGGAATTTAATGTTGGGTGGGAGGCGACGCCCACTGGCCAAAAAGTTGGGGGCGAGCCTGCCTCCGCTGGATCTGGGGAGCCATGCCAGGATTTTATGCTCCCCAGGCCCTTAATTGGTCTTGAGACAGGAAGTTCTGCCTAATAGAGCTGCTGGCCAATCAGCGGGCTGGCAGCTCTTAGTCCCAGCTGCACCACCGGGAGCGGTGGCCACTGCTGGGACTACACCCAGCTTCAACAGGAAGAAAAAGGACAGCCCTGGAAAGATGGTATGTTTGCTGGGGACAATTGGCCGGGCCCCGGCGAGGCAAGGAGGGTTGGTTGAGGGGGGGGGGGGGGGGGTGCAAAAGTTGTGCATTGGGAGCAGCCCTCTGTGGGGCACAGGCTGCGCAATCAGGAGGGCCTCCTCCTCCTCCCCGAACCCCCCCCCACCCAGCCCACAAGAGGGCCGCCAGGTTTTACCTAGTGGTGTCTTTGGGGCTTGCAGCGTGGGCGCCATGGGTAAAGTACCAGCGGCGGCGGGAGGAGTCCCTTAAGTGGCAGGTAATTGGCCACTGAAGGACCTTGGGAGGGGTGGGCCGTTTCTCGCTGCCACCTGTGTAAAATTGCAGCGGAGGCGGGAAGGCATCGGTAACGGCCCCTGCCCCACTCCCCCTGCATCCTGCTCAATTTTTTGGCTCCGCCACCAGCCCGCTCATTGTGGGGGGCTGTAAAATTCCGGCCATTAACTCTGTTTCTCTCTTCACAGATGCTGCCTCACCTGCTGAGTATTTCCAGCCATTTTTATTTTTATTACTGAAAAGCATGGGTTCAGGTGCTACTCTGTTTAGGAGCTTTCTCAGTGTGGTTAGCAGCCAAGCAGACTGAGGATATTCCTGGTCTTCCATGGGTTCTCCAATCATTGTTTCTTCTCCTTCAAATAATGAGGCCACTGTTTACTGCCGCACATTGAATGTGCCAGCTTCCTTGATAATGGCCACTGCCAAGCATAATACTCCTGTAGCATAATACCACCAAAACATGAGTGCAAATGACCTCTTTGTGAAGGCCATGGGGGTTGATATGAAGATCACTGCTCAGTTGGGTATTGCGTGCAATTCCTTGCATTCAGGGGAACTTTTCCAGTCTACCTAATGCTTTATTCCACAGGTAAAGTATGTTAATGCTACTACCCCTTAAATATAGTGAATGTCACTTCCCTGAGTTAATAACTATGCATCAAGTAGCAGTTGAGGTGGATTTAGAAGGGGTAGATCCTGCTTAGCTAACCACCTTGACTTCTTTTAAGGAACTGACAAGCTAGGTAAACCCTATGAGATTGACTTCCAAAAGTCTTTTGATAAGATTTCACATGATGGGCTACCAATTAATCTCAGAAATCTGAGGATTTCAGGGTAAATGCTGGGAATGGATAGGAAGCCACCTAAAAGATAGAAAATGAATACTTGTTCGGAGTTAGGTCGAAGTGGGAGAAGTACTGGGTGCCTCATGCTTGAGGCTTTGATAATTGTTTCTAATTTAGATCGAGACATTCAAACACTCATGTCAATGCCGATAAAAGCCACAAGGTTGACTCCACGTGACAGGGTCTGAGTTGTGACAAAAGGCTGAAAAGATGCCTCTTGTTCAGGCTGAAAGGAGGAATTTGATGGGTAATCCTATAGATGTATACAGGACTAAGGGTATAGAAAAAAATTAACCCAGAATTAACTACATTTGTGGGAGTAGAGCTAGTGGATGCAGGTACAAACTACGAAAAGATATGTTTATGACTGACATCAGGAAATGTTAAATATACAAAGAATGGTCAACACATGAAGTAAACTTCTAGATAGAATAGTGAGCCAGAATTCTTGGAATTATTCAAGAAACAATTGGATTCTCCAATGGTAGGTTGGATCCCTCTGAGTGGTTGACTTTAGATGGGCTGACCAGCCTCATGCATAGTTATATTGTGATCTTGTGAGGATTTGAAACTGAAAAATCAAAGGATACTAATGGAACATTTCCACTGTTGTGATCTTTAATGCTTTAGTAGCCAAAAATAGGAAAGACAGCAAAACAATTATTATTGCGTCAGTGAGGATTTTTGTCAGTGATTTTGGGCTGAGGTTAATGAGACGCCATGAAAAAATACCATTGGCAGTACTTGCTGTAACACAGTCAAAAGTAAGTTGCTTCTTCCTGCCCTTGCTCTATTTAGTACACCTGCATCAGAAATGAAAGGAGCACAAAAGGGCACAGTTTCTTCATCTCTGACAGTATGTTGCACAGCACTAAAGATAAACAGACTAAATCAAGCTATTAGTGTCTTTCATAGATACTTCATGGTGCTGAAGTGATATCTATTTTCTGTCAATTTTTTTTATCCTTCTCATAGTTGGAGAATATTCTAGCAAAAACTGTTAATACCTCTAACTTTTTTTTAAACTTTATATTTGAAACACTCATTTTTATGGTGCTGGAGGTATTGTAAAGCTAATTTGAAATTTTTTTGTTCTCTAGTTTCATAAAATCAACTGATTTCAAATCAGCAAGAATTGAGTATATTTTAAGGATGAAAAATTAGATGATCTACTCGATTTGTTTTCATCTATTTTAAGTATATCCAGGACATTGTAATTATGACCTTCATTCTGCTTGAAGCTAATAGCCTGAGGAATAGCAGCCTCATACTCTCTTTGCTCTGTTGCAACTAGGCTTTACTCCTGTTGTGCCATCTGTTGCCAGAGTTATTGTTGCTCCTCATTCTAGCCCAGCTGCTGGCCCTGCAGCATCCTTAACTCCTCTTGCATTTTATTTTCTTCTGTATGGGGATTGGCTTCCTGAAGGAAGCATAGATGTTCCAACAGCTTGTCAGTCACCAGATTCAGTAGTTAATTCTCCCTTCTCACAGATGGATATGATGATTGCAGTATTAACTAGGAAAAGAGGAAAGTGACAAAAGAATTTGAAGTTCACATCTATGTATAGCCTTGTGTGCTGATTATAATTCAGTTTGCTGAAACGTTTCAGTAGCTGGTTTTTTGGCGGGTGGGGTTGAGTATGGTTAGAGACTCTCCCTATTAATACCAAATGATGATGGACTTTATTGAATAAAATTGGTTGTGGGTTGGGACAGAGGGCTGGAGGAAGATGCAAACTTGAAGTGGTATGAGGCTAATGTAGAATTTATTTATTTTATTTACAGATACAACACTGAAACAGGCCCTTCAGCCCACCGAGTCTGTGCCGACCAAGAACCACCCGTTTATACTAATCCTACATTAATCCCATATTCCCCACCACATCCCCACCCACCTACCTACACTAGGGGCAGTTTACAATGGCCAATTTACCTATCAACCTGCAAGTCTTTGGCTGTGGGAGGAAACCGGGACACCTGGCAGAAACCCATGCGATCACAGGGAGAACTTGCAAACCCCGCACAGGCAGTACCCAGAACTGAACCCGGGTCGCTGGAGCTGTGAGGCTGCGGTGCTCACCACTGTGCCGCCCTTTATAAACAAAGAATATTTTGAAATACATATGCTGGGGGAATGGGGAGCCAACAAGGACAGGTGGGACTTAACGTCCATTCCATTTGAGTTGGCATTTGCCTGGTAAACTGGAGACTAAAACCTGAGGGAGTAGGATATACCTCCTGCTCTAAGCACTGTTAGTTTAGTTCAGTTGGAAGCAACTGCATATTGAGGGAGTGCTGTATTGTCAGAGGTGCTGTCTTTTGGAGAAAGATTAACCTGAAATTCTGATTTCCTGTTCCGGTGGCGCAGATAGATGTTAAAGATACTATGGCACTATTGGAAGGAGTGCATGGAATTCTCTGTACTGTCTTGGCCAACATTCTTCCCTCCATTACTACCCCCAAGAATGAATAAACTAGTCATAGATCTCCTTGCAGTTTGTGGAGTTTTCCTGTATGCAAATTGACTGCAGTGTTTGCCTATGTGATAAATTTAACTTATAATATATGTAGGTGCTTTTTTGAAATATTGCTGAGCAAAATAAATGGAACTTTTTTTATTTTTTACTCATGTCCCAGCTGAGGACAGCACAAACCTGGGACATGACCTCAAACCTTCCTGGTTTGTATGGATCACGTTCTTCACAGATAAACTCATTGATTCATTTATCAGTTCATTTGTTACATGTAACAATTGCTTTTACCAGGTGGACTGACTCTTAGACTTGCTAATATTGAATCAGCTTTGTACAATGTAAGCTTGTTTGTCCTGGCAGCAATTTTTATTGCTTGAAACACATTAGCAGTAAATTTGCAAGCTTGCTGGGGGCAGAATCCTGCAGTTTGTTAGGCTTCAGTTCCCAATTCAGTGTAGTGAAGAATGCTATTATCTTTTTAAGACAACTGTCAGCTACTGCTATTATTTCACTTTGTACAATTACAAAGTCTTAATTGATCTATGACTGTAAAATGCTGCACATTCCACTATAAAGTAAATTTTTATTACACTACTTAACTCCTGCAATATTTACCTGAACAGTCCAACACATAAAATTGTTGGATGTACTGAAAAGCCTCATCACCTCTTGTAAAGCCTTATAGTTTAAATTAGAAAAACTTCAAGACTTGCTGTAATAAGAGCAGGCAATGACTGCAGTTGATTGTAAATCATTTCACTTCATTATTGTTGAATAGAGACTAGAAATTCTTATTTGCAGCTGCAAACACTTGTGGCCGTAATTTGTTGTTTACTGTAGTGAAAATGAATGGGAATGAGGAAGCAGAATCTTTCTACTGGTAACCAAACATCAGAGGGCTGATTTTTTTCCTCTCTAGGTGCCCTGACAGGCACAGAATACGCGAGATGCAAGGCACCAGTAAAGGGAGAGATGACCTTGATGTACTTGGCCTGGGCCATTCCAGGCACAGGTTCACTGGGAACAGGAGGCAGAAATAGGAGAATTGCAGCAGAAGACCTAAGACCTGAAGGTCACCATACCAGTAACCAACCTTTTCTTCGTCAGGCTGCCCTGGGACCCTTTCAGTCCACAGATGTCCTGGCACAAGACCCAATGCCAGTTTTTATTTTGGTTGCCATTCCACTTAGAGTCCAGTGGACCAATGCAGAGGAAATTGAGGTTCCAATCATCGTCTCATGCATATAAAAGCAAAATACTGCGGATGCTGGAAATCTGAAACAAAAACAAGAAATGCCGGATTCACTCAGCAGGTCTGGCAGCATCTGTGGAAAGAGAAGCAGAGTTAACGTTTCGGGTCAGTGACCCTTCTGTGACCCGAAACGTTAACTCTGCTTCTCTTTCCACAGATGCTGCCAGACCTGCTGAGTGAATCCGGCATTTCTTGTTTTTGTCTCATGCATATATATGGTTATGCTGGGCCTGGGCCAACTCCAGGTGCAGGAATAGTGACGCAAGCTTGGGGAAACCTAGAAAATCCTGGGGCAGCGCAGTGATGATGGAGATCTGACACGAAGGTTTCTGCCCCTATTTTATCTTTGTTGCATTTGGGAATTAAGAATTGTTAGGCAAAGCAAATGGGGAACTGTCTCATCATGTCACCAGCACCTGAAAACACATTGGGGTTTATTGATACGATGACTGATGTGTTATTGCATGCTGGGGTCTATTCCATGCTTAATGTGCCTAGATTGCCTGAATGCAGTGGCCACCCACAGCTTAGAACCTGTGCATAGACTGTGTTCAAGCCTCATTGTAACCTGCAAATTTATCTAAATGAGTGATATGTTGCATCCTGTAATTAGAAGGCTGCAGTAACACTTGATAATTTGAGCACTTCCTGATATCAGCTGATACTGGGTAGGTTTGTTCCCTTCAGCAGGGTTATTGCAACTCTGAGCTATTGATGTGTTTCTCTTTGTCTTCACTAAAGAAATTATTGAAACTTCTTGGAGTATGCCTTTAAGGTGCAATATAGCATTAAGTGCCTATTGTCACTGACTGTACAACTGTACTTGATGGAGAAATGTTACCTTCCAAGTTTAAGTAGTCCTATGGGCATACCTCTTGTGCAAGCTCTGGAAGAGGAGTGCAAGCATCAGAAGCAGCATGAAGAACAAAATTAGACCTTGTATGCCCCACTCAAACAATCCTTATACTGACACTAAATATACACAGAGCCGGGGTCTCTTATTTTGACCTGTCTGAGAAAACCTGTCATTGTTGAATTTGATTCCTGAAGGAAGCTGTCGACAAATTTCAGTCAGACTTGAAGATCAGTTCCACTATAGGGAATGTTCCATCGGTTGCTGTCAAGGTATCAACTACTTTGAACTTTTATGTGACAGGTCCCTTCCAGGCAGGACTGAAGATTTCTGTCACGCCCATCAACCTTCAGTCAACAGTTGTATTAAAGCAGATAACTCATGCATTGTTTGCCAGTGGCAGGATTTTATGATGTTTCCTCTGGAGAGCAGCCAGCAGCAAGAAAACTCCCTGTACTTCCATCGTATTTTGGGATTCCCACAATGCAGAGTGGCATTGATTACACTTGTGACCATATGTGTCCCTAGCCCAAATATCTCATCATCCATGAATAGAAAGGCAACCATTCCATCAATGTGGTATGTAACCACTGAAATGGAATCCTGCACCTAAAATCCATGCTTCCTTGATAGCTCCCATGAATACTTTATCCTGCAAGAGTTTTAAAAAATTGCCAACCTTAATTGAAGAGCCAAGACAACTCCAGAATAGTTTTGGGGGAACCAAGATTATGCTTTGCACCCATGGCTTGTGACACCAGTGTAATACTCAAGGACAAGAGCTCAGGAGAGCAATAAGACATCCTACATATTCAGTAGCATCATAGTACAACACCAACTGGGCCCCAAGTAATAGTCAATATTTGGGTAGGGGGAGTGCTGCAGTTTAGCCCAATAAAAGTCTGTAATCTTATTGTCTGTTGTGTACTCCACAACCTTGCCCTGCAAAGGGACCTAATAGTGGAACAACCAAGAGAAGAAATTCAGCAAGAAGCTGCAGGCGACAAGGCTATGAATGAGCATAGCTCCCTGCTGAACAGACTGCTATAGCCATCAGACAATATATTTGCTCAAGTTTGTCATAGCATCCATCTAAGATGTCTGAACTTGAAACCTTGTCCAAGGGATGCTCCACTCCAGAGGATCCTGTAACAGACACATTCTCCTTAATTAGGCATTCATGCAGCACAACAAAGATGAGAGTTCTGGAATCTTCCATATACATGTTCCAACTGAACAGACTTTGGGGCACAGTCTCAAATGACTTTTTACAATGTTCATACTGCACTACTAATATTTGTAGTCAAGTCCTCTGAAGTCTGAATTCTTGAGCGCAGCAGCTGAAATAGGCCTTGAAGATTGACGTGCAATTTGACCTGCACACACTCATCCTCAATTGCACACTATACTTCACCAAGTGTTCCCTTCTGTAGTTTTCTGAGCAATAACCGCTGCCTTGATTTGGATATATCTGCGAATACTTGCCAAGGAGTAGGTGATGCTGCGTCCTGTGGGTACTAGGTCAAGGCTGGGTTGACTCTTGGCCACACGGAGGAGCAGAAAAAGAACGTATTTACAATATTTGTAGTAATACATTTCTTGAAATATGACATTGAGTTTTGCTACCCTGAAATGCTGCAGTGTGAGAATCCATGAACAAGTAAGTAAATAAAATGAGCAATGAAAAGCAAAGCATACTTGGACTTGAAATTCAGTCTCTCTCATTTATTTTTGTCTCCGCCACCCATTTTGATTGCCGTCTTGACACAATGCAGCACTTGCAGTATAATGTGCAGCCTTCCCAGACAAATAGATACAAACGGGGCATGGGTTGAAAAGAGGATTGTAAGAAGGGCAACATCTCTCTCATGAGTGTGTATACATAGAACTATATTGCTATACAGGTACTGGAAACCTTGCTGTAGTGGGTCATGAGCTACGTAATAGGAGTGACATCAAAATAAGCTAATAAACTAACCTTGCTTTATGTGGAAAAGTTAGCTTGTTTATTTGGTGGTTTCTAAGCAATATTGGCCCCGTTAGTGCTTCATGACATTGTGAAAGATGGTACCGGCCATTTTACCAGGACAAGGTTTATTAAATTCAATTGCTTTTAAGCTGAATAATGAAGTGGTGCCTTAATTACATAATTTTGAAAAGTCTGTTGTGGTTTGCCAAAATCTCATGGACAGGTAGTTTAAGTGGCTATTTTTTGATAGCCTTTAAGGGTGATGTCCCTTTAAGATGATAAGCTGAGTACCAGGATGCAGTCATGTGACTAAATTCCACTCACTCTAACTGTAACACCAAGAAGCAAGTCCTGCAAATAGTTAGCTCTGCACGGTTAGCTGTTTGAAGATCTCAAAACAGGTTTATTAATCAACTGAACTCCACACATCTCATTTATGTTGCATCAGACAATATAAGCTTCTCATTACAGTTCTGACAGGTCTGACAACAAGGGATTACCGCACTTAGAGAGTCACCAATATGGCATACAGATCAGGGGAGGTTTGCCTTTTTAATTCATTCATGGGATGTGGGCGTTGCTGACGAGGCCAACATTTATTGCTCTTGCGAAGGGTGTGGTGAGCCACTGTCTTGAACTGCTGCAGTCTGGTTGGTGAAGGTACTCCCACAGTGATTTTGGGAAGGGAGTGCCACAATTATGACCCAGGAATGATGAGATATTTCAAAGTCAGGATGGTGTGTGACTTGGAGGTGGTGTTCCAATGCCTCTGCTGCCCTTGTCCTTTTTAGGTAGTAGAGGTCCTGGGTCTGGTAGATGCTGTCAGAGTCAAGGCTGTACTGCGATCTGGAGCTGTGTGGTCCTGGCGGAACCCAAACTGAGCGTTGCTGAGCAGGTGAGTGAGTACGTGTCTCTTGATAACTATGTTGACGACCCCTTCCATCATTTCCATCAGATTGCCAGTCATGGCTTAGCTGGTAGCACCCCACTTCTGAGTCAGAAGGCTACGGGTTCAAATCCTGCTCCACGACTGACAAGGTAAATGTTTAAAATATACTTACCTGAATGTAGTGCCAGGAGGAGCAATCCTGCTTCACCCAACCCCACATTGAAAGAACGTGGTCTGTTCCTGATTGATGCCACACTTGAATGAGCATCAGGAATTGCGTTTGTGGATGAAGTAGATCATCTTGTGTTTCTCTTTCCTCAACTCTCAGTTCCTGCTTCCAAAATAATAAATCCTCAGGTGTTGTCTAGAAATCTGGCCGACAATCAGTAAAGATAGTTGCAGATGAATGTCTTTCAGAGTTGTGGTTTGAACAAGGACTGAAATATCGATGTTTTGCTAATGATGCTACTGAGCAGCTGTGTCAATTTAATTTAAAATGTAATCTCCATTGGTGAAGTAAAAGTCTAACCATTCAATCTCTGCCTTTGGTAAATGAGCTTTTTCCAATAAATAAGATGTTAATATTCATTTCTAACATGTTGCAAAAAGTGGTGCAAGAAGTTATAAATTGGGTTTCTAATATGTCTCCATTTGTTGGAGTTTGGTTATAGCCCGACAGTGTCTATAATTCCTAATCTATTTAATAAAATGTACGTGTATTTCAATCCTAATTTTCTGCAGCACATTGCCAAATCTTGCCTTTAACTACATATGAAAAATACTAATTTCGCTTGTCATTAAATAGCAAATGAATGCAAGGAAGCTTGAAGTTTTAAAAAATGTTTGTAGAACTATTTCTGGCAAAAAAAACTGTTGCGATTACAGTCTGCATGAATATTTCTACATAATAAGGAGTGAGTAAGGCCAATTAGTGCAGCATAACCAGCTCCTTTTAAATTCTTCTCCACTGTGGACTTGCCTCCATTTATTTAATTTCCTGAAGGGAAGTTCTGCATTAATATAAAAGCAAGAGCAAATACTGCAGATGCTGGAAATAATCTGAAATAAAGACAGAAGACAAAAGCTCCAGAGTTTTTAATTGTTCCCACCATGTCCTACTACCCACTTCAAATAGCTACCCCCAACAACTTGTTATATCCTGTGGACTATTACAGTAAAACTGTAATTTACTGTCCCATGCTTAAGTAGATAAATGCCCACTTCCGATTGAAGGGATTGATTAACACAGCATCAGCTGTTTTAACTGGAAGTCTGTTCCGTGTACGTGTTTACAATGTATGTTCATGGAGTCAATATTAACTCTTGCAGGATTGGTAGGGAGCCTGAAATATAAAAACATAGAAAAATAGGAGTAGGCCATTCGGCCCTTCGAGCCTGCTTCGCCATTCAATACGATCATGGCTGATCATCCAAACTCGGTACCCTGTTCCCACTTTCTCCCCATATGCCTTGATCCTTTTAGCCCTAAGAACTATATCTAACTCTTTGTTGAATATATTTAATGATTTGGCCTCAACTGCGTTCTGTGGTGGAGAATTCCACAGGTTCCCCACTCTGAGTGGAAATCCCTCCTCATCTCAGTCCTAAATGGCTTACCCCTTATCCTTAGATTGTGACCCCAGTCCTGGACTCCCCCGCCATTGGGAACGTCCTTCCTGCATCTAGTCTGTCCAGTCATGTTAGAATTTTGTAGGTTTCGATGAGATCCCCTCTCATTCTTCTAAACTCTAGCGAGTACAAGCCTAATTGACCCAATCTCTCTCCATATGTCAGTCCTGCCATCCCAGGAATCAGTTTGGTGAACCTTCGCTGCACTTACTCCATAGTAAGAACATCCTTCCTCGGATAAGGAGACCAAAACTGCACACAATACTCCAGATGTGGTCTCACCAAAGCCTTGTATAATTGCAGCAAAACATCCTTGCTCCCGTACTCGAATCCTCTCACTATGAAGGCCAACATACCATTTGCCTTCTTAACTGCCTGCTGCACCTGCATGCTTACTTTCAGCAACAGGTGCACAAGGACACCCAGGTCTCACTGCACCTCCTTTTTTTTTTATTTCCAAAATATACTTTATTCATAAAAATCTGTAAAAATTACATTGCCAAATAGTTTCCAAACAGCACCAAAAAATACAAACATTGCAAGGGTGATCAGTTTCCTTCAATACTGTCATGAGTTTCTTCCCAACCCTTCCGTTTCACAATTGTCATGTCAATTACAGTTTTACATTTACAGCAATTGAGAATATTAATGATACAGTTCGAGGGGTTTCCCATGGATCCTGCCCCTCAGTCCAGCTTGGTGGGGGAACCTTACACTGTGGTCTTTCCCCATTGAGCCTTTGCTGCAGCTGCCCCAAGCTTTAGTGCGTCCCTCAGCACGTAGTCCTGGACCTTGGAATGTGCCAGTCTGCAACATTCGGTGGTGGACAACTCTTTGCGCTGGAAGACCAGCAAGTTTCGGGCAGACCAAAGGGCGTCTTTCACCAAATTGCACCTCCCCCTTTCCCAATCTATCGCCATCCAGATAATCTGCCTTTCTGTTTTTGCTACCAAAGTGGATAACCTCACAGTTATCCATATTATACTGTAACTGCCATGTATTTGCCTACTCACTCAACCTGTCCAAATCACACTGGAGCTTCTCTGCATCCTCCTCACAGCTCACACTCCCACTCAGCTTTGTGAAGCAGACCATAGAAGAGAACAGAACGAGGCCCAGATCACTTTAACTGACAGGCATCATTTTAATATTGCACATCTGTCTCCAGTCTGATTGGTGGGAATGGCGTCCAGGTCAGTGGGTGGGAGCTGGATGCTGTAGGAAACTGAAAGGGACAGTCCCAGGCATGAGACAATCCTGTGTTATAGGTAGGCAGCTGTGCTGTAATGATTGGGAAATTAGTGCATGCTACAGCATTGTAGATTTGTCTCTGATTTGTGCTCCCTTTGTGTGGCTTCCCTATTGGCAGTTCAGGATTTGTCAATTTATCCTTGTACTTGGGATTATCTGTAATGATAAATGCTTTGCAACATTCCATATTTGTGCAAGATAATTATCCCACATGCATAATTGTCACAATTTACAATGAGTCCTATCCTTGAGTCCAGTGGTCTATGAACTAGACCTGTGTCTATGCGCATTGTAACCAACATTCCTATACAATATATTTAATAATCATGCACTTATTTGCAAATACATTTTGGCTTGAAGATGTAACATGTATTTTATTTCATTCTGCTCGGAAATGAATAGAGCATTATTCTACCTATGCCATCATTCACCATGTATTCCTGAGTTACCTGAATGATGCATCGAATAAGGTGCTCTTAATGTACTGAGTAAGTGTTGTTGTACTGTTGTTGTGGGCTAGTAAAATAAGGAAAATATTCAATTGAAGAGCCACTAATTGTTAATTTTGGCTTTTTAAAAGTTCTATTAGTCTGAAAAAAGCTTATTTAAAAAAAAAATGCTACATGAGAGACTGAAATGGATCTTCACCACATCTTTCTGAGTGATGATTCCAGCTTAAGGTATCAGGTGAGATATTGTCTGTAGACAAGGTGCTTTTCCACAAGGAGTCGACCTGGAAAGAGTATAAATAGGAGCAGTAGTAGACCATGTGGCCCCTCGAGCCTGCTCTGCCATTCAATATGATCATGGCTGATTTTCAGCTTCAATACCACTTTGCTGCTTGCTCCCCATATCCCTTGATTCCCTGAGAGATCAAAAATCTATCTATCCCTGTTTTGTATATACTCAATGATGGAGCATCCGCAACCCACTGGGATAGAGAATTTCAACCATACACAACCCTCAGAGTGAAGGAAGTTTCTCCTCATCCCACTTCTAACTGATCAATCTGAATCCTGAGGCTATGTCTCCATGTTCTAGATTCCCCAGCCAGGGGAAGCAACCTGTGTGTCTACCCTGTTAAGCCCCTTCAGACACTTGCATGTTTCAATGAGATCACCTCATTCTTCTAAACTCCAGAGAGTATATGTCCATTTTACTCAGCCTCCCATCATAGGACAACGCTCTCATCCTAAGAGCCAGTCTAATGAACTTTCCCTGTACCGCCTCCAAGGCAGGTACATCCTTCTTTAGATATGGAGACCAAGGCTGGAATTTTACATCCCCTGTCTCCCCCTCCTCCCCCATCCCCCAATGAGTAGGCTGGTGGCGAGGGGCCAAAAAATTGAGTGGAAGGCGGAGGTGGGGCCATTCACGACGTCTTCCTACCTCCGCTGCAATTCTATGCAGGCCGGCGGTAGTGAGAAACAGCCTGACCACCCAGGCCAATCAAGGCCCTTAAGTGGCCAATTAACTACCACTACCAGGGGCTCCTCCTGTTGCCGCTGGTATTTTACCCACGGCGGCTGGATGGCAAAGGCCCCAAGAACACCACTTGGTAAAACCAGGTAGCCGCCTTGTGGGCTGAGGGGGAGGGAGCGTGCGCGGGTTCTCATGATTGGGCACCCTGTGCCGCTTGGAGGGCTGCCCCCGAAGCCCCGACCTTCCCCAACGCACAACCCTTTCTCCCCCCGCCCAACTTTCCGGACAGTAGGCGGGGCTTCCCGCCCAACGTAAAATTCTGGCCCAAAACTGCACACAGTACTACAGGTGTGGTCTCACTAAAGCCCTATACTATTGTAGCAAGACTTCCTTATTCCTGTACTCCCAGTCTCCTTGCAGTAAAAGCCAATATGCCATTTTCATGCTAACTTTGTGTCCCCTTTATTGAACACAGCTAAGTCTCTGTGAGCATCAATATGTAAAAGTTTCAGACCTTTTTTTTTTTGAAAAAAATCAGTTTTTCGAATTATTACCAAAGTGAATAACCTCACAGTTCCCCACATCTGGCACACTGCTGCCCACTCACACAGCCTGTCTATATCTCTTTGCAGCTCTTGTGTCCATCTCACAGCTTCGCACCCAGCTTTATATCGTCAGCAAACGTGGATTACACTCAATCCTTTCATATAAGTTGTTAATGTAGATTGTAAGTAGCTGAGACCCTGGCACTACACTGGTTACAACCTTCCAATTTGAAGATGTCCTGTTTATTCTTACTCTCTGCTTCCTGTTTGTTAATCAATCCTCCATCCATGCTAATATATTGCCCCCAACGCCATGCGACCTTATTTGCGTATTAACCTTTTGCGTGGCACCTTATTGAATGCATTTTGGAAAACCAAGTATATTACATCTACTGGTTTCCCTTTATCTACCCTACCCTACTAGTTATGTTCTCAAAAAAAAAGTCAAGCATGATTTCCCTTTCGTAAAACCATGTTCACCTTTTCTGAACATACTATAATTTTCTAAATGCATTAAGGTTTCATAATAGATTTCAGCATTTTCCATTTTTTTGTTGTTCATTCTTGGGATATGAGTGTTGCTGGCAAGGCCAGCATTTGTTGCCTTTCCTTAATTGCCCCCGCTGGGTGTTTTGCTAGGCCATTTCAGAGGACAGTTAAGAGTCAGCCCACATTGTGTAGGTCTGGAGTCGCATGTCGGCCAGACCAGGTAAGGGCAGCAGATTTCTTCCCTTGAAGGACATTAGGACATTTTGGAAACCTGGTAGTATCGTGATCATCATTTCTGATACTAGCTTTTTAATTCCAGATTAATTAATTGAATTAAAATTTCCCAGCTACTGTGGTGGGATTTGAACTCGTGTCGCCCGCACATTATTCTAGGCTTCTGGATTAGTAGTTCAATGACATTGCCACTATAAGATAACTGTTCCCTACTGATGTCAAGCTAACTAACCTGTAGTTCCCTGTTTACTCCCTCCCTCCTTTCTTGAACAGAGGTGTTACATTTGTTAACTTCCGATGCACTGGGACCATACTAGAATCTAGGGAATTTTGGAAAGTCATAACCATTGCATCCACTATCTCTGCAGCTACCTCTTTGAGAGCCCTAGGATGTACGTCATCAGGTCCTGGGGATTTGTTGGTTATTTAGTCCTTTATGTTTCTCCAATAATTTTTCTCTACTGATCTTAATTACTTTTAAGTTCGTCGCTCCTATTAGCTCCTTTATTTACCCTCTATTTCTGGTATGTAATTTGTGAAGACGGACACAAAATATTTGTTCAACGTCTTTGCCATTTCCTCATTCCCCTTGACAATTTCTCCTGTCTCCACCTCTAAGGGTGCAACGTTTACTTTAGCTACTCTCTTTTTTTATATACTTGTGAAAGCTCTTGCAATCTGTTTTTATATTCTAGGCTAACTTATTCTCTTTTTTTCCTCTTTATCAATGTTTTGGTTGTCCTTTTCTGGTTTCTAATATTCTCCCAATTCTCAGGCTTACTACTGTTCTTTGCAACATTATAACCTGCATCATTTAATCTAATACTATCCTTTAGTTTAGTTTAGAGATACAGCACTGAAACAGGCCCTTCGGCCCACCGAGTCTGTGCCGACCATCAACCACCCATTTATACTAATCCTCCACTAATTCCATATTCCTACCACATCCCCACCTGTCCCTATATTTCCCTACCACCTACCTATACTAGGGGCAATTTATAATGGCCAATTAACCTATCAACCAGCAAGTCTTTGGCATGTGGGAGGAAACCGGAGCACCCGGAGGAAACCCACGCAAACACAGGGAGAACTTGCAAACTCCACACAGGCAGTACCCAGAATTGAACCCGGGTCGCTGGAGCTGTGAGGCTGCGGTGCTAACCACTGCGCCACTGTGCCGCCCATAATAAACCATGGATAGATCTTTCTTACTGAGTTTTTTTTTTTAATGGGATGTATTTTTGTTGAACATTTTGAATCATTTCTTTCCATGTTTCTCACTGTTTGTTTACTACCATATCTTTTAGTGTATTTACCTAATCAAACTTAGCCAGCTGTTCCCTCATTTAGCTTTAAGATCCTTGTTTTGGACTAGAGTATGTGGCTCTCAAACTTGATATGGAATTTAATTGTACAATGATCACTTTTTCCCACAGGATCTTTTACGATGAGATTATTAATTAACCTTGCCTTATTAAACAATACTATATCTAAAATAGCTTTGTCCCTAGTTGGTTCCACAATGTATTGTTCTGGAAAAATGCCACAAAGTCATTCTACAAACTCATCTTCCAGATTACCTTTGCCAATTTCATTTGTCCATTCAAATGAAGATTAAAGATACCCACAATTTTTACATTGCCTTTGTTACAGGCTCCAATTATTTCATGCTTAATGCTCTGTCAAATGGTATAACTACCATTGGGGGGCCTATAAACTACTTCTTTGTTCCTCCAGTGTTTTCCGAACCTCGCTATTCCTAATCTCCACTCATACTGGTTCTACTTCCTGATCTTCTGAGCCAAGATCCTTTCTTGTTGTCCTTTTGCTATCCTTTATTATTAGGGCCGCTTCTCCTCTTCCATTCTGCCTGTCTTTTTGAAATGTTGTGTACCCTGGAATGTTAGTTGTTGGCAGCTACTACAGACCTCCCAGTGGCCAATTGCAGAGGAACATTGGCTGATATGTAATTTAAGAATTCAGATAAACAATGTTTTTATTAATAGGGGCATAGAGTACAAGAGCAAGGAAGTTATGTTGAACTTGTATAAGACACCGGTTCGGCCTCAGCTGGAGTATTGCGTCCAGTTCTGGGCACCGCACTTGAGGAAAGACTTGAGGGCATTGGAAAGAGTACAGAAAATATTCACGAGAATGGTTCCAGCAATGAGGAATTTCAGTTATGAAGATGGATTGGAGAAGTTAGGACTGTTTTCCTTGGAGAAGAGAAGGCTGAGTGGTGATTTGATAGAGGTATTCAAAATCAGGGGTCTGGACAGAATAGATAGAGAAACTGTTTTCACTCATGAAAGGATCGAGAATGAGAGGGCACAGATTTAAAGTATTTGGTAAGAGAAGCAAAAGTGACATGAGAAAAACCATTTTCACGCATTGTGTGGTTAAGGTCTGGAATGCTCTGCCTGAGAGTGTGGTGGAGGCATGTTCAATTGAAGCATTCAAAAGGGAATTAGACAATTATATGAAAAGGAAGAATGTGCAGGGTTATGGGGAGAAGGTGGGGGAATGGGACTGAGGGAGATGCTCTTTCGGAGAGCCAGTGCAGACATGATGGGCCGAATGGCCTCCTTCTGCACTGTAAGGGTGCTGTGATACTTTGTGCTTTCTTGTACTGTGCCTGATCTGAATATGTTTTGATACCAACAATGAGTACAAAAATTGAAAATTCTTCAACATTAACATCCGGTCCCTACAATATCTTTATTCTTGGTAATAAAAGCAAAATACTGCAGATGCTGGAAATCCGAAATAAAAATAAGAAATACTGGAAATACTCAGCAGGTCTGGCAGTATCCGTGGAGAGAGAAACAGAGTTAACGTTTCAGGTTAGTGACCTTTCAACAGAACCTTCTTTATTCTTGGACTGCACTGCAGGTAAAGCATCAAATGATGGGCAGTGTGGATGGCGTCTATGCGGCAGCCAGTTTCTCCAGGCAAGGTTCCCTTTAAAACTTAATCAGCATACCATGGATGCTGGAAATCTGAAATAAAAACAAAGTGCTGGAAGTACTCAGCAGGTCTGGCAGCATCTGTGGGGAGAGGAATAGAGTTAACATTTCAATTCTGTGACTTTTCATCAGAACACCCTTTAAAATTTAGTTGATCGCAGACCGCTTTCTTCAGTGAGCGGTCCTTATAAGTTTTTTTTTGCGTGGCCGTGCACACACACTATTTCTCACAGAACAAGACCTGCACATACGAACATACGAATTAGGAGCAGAAATAGGCCACTCAACCCTTCGAGCCTGCTCCGCCATTCAATAAGTTCATGGCTGAACTGATTACTCCTCATTTCTACCTACCCCCGATAACCTTCCACCCCCCCCACCTTGCTTATCAAGAATCTATCTACCTCTACCTTAAAAATATTCAAAGACTCTGCATCCACTGCCTTTTGAGGAAGAGAATTCCAAAGACTCACGACCCTCTGAGAGAAACAATTTCTCCTCATCTCTGTCTTAAATGGGTGACCCCTTATTTTTAAACAGTGCCCCTAGTTCTAGATTCTCCCACAAGGGGAAATATCCTTTCCACAATCACCCTGTCAAGACCCCTCAGCATCTTATATGTTTCAATCAAGTCTCCTCTTACTCTTCTAAATTCCAGCGGATAAAGCCTAGCCTGTCCAATCTTTCCTCATAACACAGCCCTCCCATTCCAGGTTTGTCCATTTCAAATCCCTCCATGGCCTTGCCCCACCTTACTGTATAATCTCCTCCAGCTCCACCACCCTCTGGTATCTATGCTCATCTATTTCTGGCCTCTTGAGCATCCCTGATATTAATCACTGCACTATTGGTAGACATGCTTCAGCTGCCAAGCCCCTAAACTCTAGAATTTTCTTCCTAAATCTCTCCACCTCTCTAGCTCTCTTTGCTCCTTTAAGACACTCCTCAAAACCTACTATTTTGATCAAGCTTTTGGCCATCTGACCTTAATATTGCTTTATGTGGCTTGGTGTCAAATTTTGCTTTATAATGCTCTTGTGAAATGAATTGGATATTTTAAGTTAAAGGTGCTATATAAATACAAATTGTTCTTTTTTTAAAAAAAAAACGAGGATCAAAGCTGGAACAAATGCTCTTAATTTGGACTCATCATTTGTTGGTATGTCAGTTCTGATGAAGGGTCACTGACCTGAAATGTTAACTCTGCTTTTCTCTCCAAAAATGCTGCCAGACCTGCTGAGTATTTCCAGCGTTTCTTGTTTGTGTTTCCCATTCCAGGTATTAGTCTAGTAAGTCTTCTCTGTACTGCCTCCAATGCATTTACATCCTTCCTTAAATAAAGAGACCAGTACTGTACACTGTACTCCAGATGTGGTCTCATCAATGCCCTGTATAGCTGAAGCATAACCTCCCTACTTTTTTATTCAATTCCCCTCACGATAAACGATAACATTCTATTAGCTTTCCTAAATACGTGCTGCACCTGCATACTAACCTTTTGCGATTCACGCTCTAGGACACCCAGATCCCTCTACATCTCAGAGCTCTGAAATCTCTCACCATTTAGATAATGTGCTTTTTTATTCTTCCTGCCAAAGTGGACAATTTCACATTTTCCCACATTATACTCCATTTGCCAGGTCTTTGCCCACTCAGTTAACCTATCTATATCCCTTTATAGCCCCCTTATGTCCTCTTCACAAGTTACTTTCCTACCTATCTTTGTGTCATTATCAAATTTAGCAACCATACCTTTAGTCCCTTCATCTAAGTAATTTATAGAAATTGTGAAAAGTTGAAGCCCCAGCACAGATCCCTGTGGAACACCACTCATTACATCTTGCCAACCAGAAAATGACCCATTTATGCCTACTCTCTGTTTCCTGTTAGCGAACCAATCTTCTATCCATTCCAATATGTTACTGCCTACGCCATGAGCTTTTATTTTCTGCAATAACCTTTGATGTGGCACCTTATCAAATGCCTTCTGGAAATCTAAGTACAATACATCCACCGGTTCCCTTTTATCCACAGCACATGTAACTCCCTCAAAGAACTCCAATAAATTGGTTAAACATGATTTCCCTTTCACAAAACCATGTTGACTCTGCCTGATTACCTTGAATTTTTCCAAATGCCCTGCTATAACGTCTTTAATAATAGCTTCTAACATTTTCCCTAAGACATATGTTAAGCTAACTGGCTTGTAGTTTCCTGCTTTCTGTCTCCTTCCCTTTTTGAATAAAGGAGTTACATTTGCTATTTTCCAATCTAACGGAACCTTCCCTGGATCTAGGGAATTTTGGAAAATTAAAACTAACGCATCAACTATCTCGCTGGCTACGTCTTTTAACACCCGAGGATGAAGTCCATCAGGACCCGGGGACTTGGCAGCCCACAGCTCCAACAATACCTTTGAAGCTGCTGTGCAGCTTAGCGGAAATGTTGCTTGGCAGCCAAACCAGTCGTTAAAGGGACATAATTCTACCAAAGTATGATGACCTAAACTCCGGTACCAAATTTGTTGTCTTTTGAATTATCTCCCTGGCAGCTGTTTGAGGCTGAATCAGATTGTTTCCAACTTCAGTGTCATATCTGAGCCTTCTAACCACAAATACACGCCATCATTAAGATTGCCTATTTCCACCCCCGTAACATCGCCGCAGCTTATCTGCTGCTGAAACACTCATCCAAGCCATTTTTACCTCTTGACTTGACTATCTCACTTATGGCCAGCCTGCAACATTTTATCTTCCGTAAACTTCAGCTCATCCAAAGTTCTGCTGCCTGTGTCCTTATTTCACACATCACTACTGTGCTCACTGAGCTACTTTGACTGTCAAGCAATGCCTCACTTTTAAAATTCTCATCTTGGTTTTCAAATCTCTCCATGGCCTTATCCCACCTTACTCTATAATCTCCTCCAGCTCCACCACCCTCTGGTATCTATGCTCATCTATTTCTGGCCTCTTGAGCATCCCTGATATTAATCACTCCACCATTGGTAGCCATGCTTCAGCTGCCAAGCCCCTAAACTCTAGAATTTTCTTCCTAAATCTCTCCACCTCTCTAGCTCTCTTTCCTCCTTTAAGACACTCCTCAAAACCTACTACTTTGATCAAGCTTTTGGCCATCTGACCTAATATTGTTTTATGTGGCTCGGTGTCAAATTTTGCTTTATAATGCTCTTGTGAAACGAATTGGACATTTTAAGTTAAAGGTGCTATATAAGTACAAATTGTTCTTTTAAAAACAAAACAAGAATCAAAGCTGGAACAAATGCTCTTAATTTGGACTCATCATTTGTTAGTATGTCAGTGCCACTTTCTTGCACTTCCATCTTGTAGATCTGTTATACACCCTGATGTTCTGTTTGCTACTGCTAAGGTACAATACCCAATTTTGTTGGTTATCATCCCAGATCTTTTGCATGGTTTCTCACTATATGTAGTACATCTTGCAGTCTTATTTAGGTACCATCTGTCATTTTTACAGTTATCTTTTATATTTGTCTTCTCTGCGTTCTGCATTTTGATACAACCTTGTATTTTATACACACTTGGTCATGCATCCTTGAATGCCTTCATGAAAATTGCTTGATTGCTACTACGATCACATCTGCCTTTTCATTCTTGTTATCTGGTCAATGCCATATCCAGCTTACAATATTCTGTTACTTCACTCTAATGATGAGTAATGGATTTAACCAGAAAGGCAAAATGCATTGAAATATTGCTGGCGGTAGCCATTCATTAATGCTTAATATTGGATGTGTGAACGATATTGTCTATCTTATGGGGAAAAAATGTTCTGGCTGCAATGCTAAGAAAAACTTGCATCCTTGATGTGAGGTTGTGTGCTCTGATATTGGTGAAAATTTCTTATTCTGTCAATGAGACCTGGAATAGAGAAAATAAGCATTTAGATTGTTGCTGACCTGAACATTTAAAATCCTTCCTTCCCTGTAAACTGAGTTGCTTGCTTGCTTCTATTATGCTCCACTGTCTGAGCAATCTGAAAGGCAAAGTCATAAAATTTAGGAATGCACTTGACCTTCTAACAGCCTGATTACTTCAGATCTAGGTGGCAATGATCAAACATTGGCAGCAGTGAAAATAATTTGGTAAATTACTCCAGTGATTGCAGACTGACTGCAATTAACAGCTACATTGATTTTGAAAAAAAAATCAGTGGGAGATACAAGAAGGTTGGGATAAAGGTTAAGGGCCATGGTGACCTTGATGGCCACTGGCAGTGCTGTCCATGCCCTGGTTCCAGGCTTAAGTTGTGACTGCCACAGGTGATGTAGCTCGGTGACCACCTGCTGGGTGAAGCACAGGTGCCTCACACATTGCACTTTGGTGATTGTAGAGGTGTGAAAAACACTCTGAAGACTCGCTGTGGCTTTGACTTCCCACACAGTGCCCTACACCACCTCCCTGTCCTCCAATCTGCTCCTGCTCTCCTCTTTCTCTTGCTGCACACCCTCATCTTCCAGCCCCAAAGGCAGATGTAGCAGAGCACCCACGACAGGAATTAACTGTTTCCAAAGCAGATAAATGGTCCAGCACTAAGTTTTTCCCAGAAGTCAGTATTCAAATATAGAATGCAGAAAATAGTTGAAGAAATGGAACAAACATTAACTAGGAGCTAAGAGGATAATGAAACTGTAACTAATATACTGTATGGATGGGCTGAGCATTTTTAAATGGTGCTCTAGCAGGGTGCTTGATGGCTGTTAATGTCATGAGTTGCTGGGCAAGTTAGATGCTGGGCAGACCAATTTCACAGAAGGGTTTTCAGCCAGTGTAAGGCTCTGATTTAAGTATTGATTTGTTATATGATTTATTGCCAAGGTAAGCAAACACACTATCTACTTCCACAATAGTGTCATGACACTGCACCTTTAATAACTTGTACACTGTACCAGGTTCTTCTCCCACTCAACAGACTACAGTATGCAATCCTCCATAGCATTTACCTGCTTGGAACTGCCCCTCCATAAGGTGATCATAATTGCATTTTTCTATATTAAAAGATATCTGCCAAATGCTGATGCTTTCTAGTATTCTATCCACATCTGCCTTCAGTGCAAGGCCCTTACAACTTAGACTTATCTTCATGAGAAAGAAGTAGAGAAACAGTTGCATGATGAAATATATAATGTTTTTGACCTTGAGCAACACTGAGAGATGACCTTACCTACTATACTCTTCCTGGGTTGGCAAACATTCTCCAGTAAAACTGGGGCTTGCTTATGATACTCTTAGTGAATAATTAGTTGACATTTTATTTTCAAGGCTCACACATTAGTAATGGCCAGTTGGGCCAAGTATCAGAGCGCAACTAATGCATGTAGAACTTTACCACCAGCAGGAGAGCAGGGTAGAAGGGCTGCCACCAGAAAGGTAAGTTTGAATGTTTTCTTTATTCAAGTTATTGTGGAGCAAGCTCCACAATGCAACTGGAGCCCACAACTTGCCAGCTTTATCCATACTCCCTTTGTAGTTAAGGGCTGCTATTCACCTAAATTTCTAGGTTAAAATGTTTCTTTATATTTGTGATTAAATATACTACGGTCCTGTGGAGGAATGTGAAAGGATTGAGCATGTTCAAAGTAGCAACACCCAAGTATTGATTCATCATACAGAACCAATATTTTGAGTCAGGTGGATTTCAATATATTTGCAGGGAATGATTAATGATTATTCATTTGAAGGAATTGAATACTGTTGCTACAATCCTCTCTGTTTCTATACTTATTTCACTGATACTGAGTGTCAGCTGCAGCTCAGTTGGTAGCACTCTCTTTAATGCAACAATCTAGGCTGACACTCCACTGCAGTACTGAGGGAGTGCTGCACCTTCAGAGGTGCCATCTTTTGAATGAAATGTTAAACTGAGTTCTGATGAAAGGTCACTGACCCGAAACGTTAACTCTACTTCTCTCTCCACAGATGCTGCCAGACCTGCTGAGTATTTCCAGCATTTCTTGTTTTTATTTCAGATTTTCAGCATCTGCAGTCTTTTGCTAGTATTTGTTAAACTGAGGCCCTGACTGCCCTTTCAGGTGGACATAAAACCCCACAGCGCTATTTTGAAGAAGGGCCAGGGGAGTTATCCCCAGTGTCCTGGCCAATATTTATCCCTCAATCAACATCACAAAAACAGATTATCTGATCATTATCACATTGTTTGTGAGAGCTTGTGCGCAAATTGGCTGCCATGTTTCCTGCATTACAACAGTGACAACAATTTAAAATATACTTCATTGGCTGTAAAGCGTTTTGGGATATCCAGTGGTCATGAAAGGCATTTATATAAATGCAAGTCGTCTTAATATTTATTTCAGCTGTGTCAATATACTGCTATAAACCAAAATTTTTTACATTAATTGATTACAAATAGTATTTGTACAGGTACTGCAGTTGAAATGGCATTGGAGGGGAGTACAAAATGCACTTGCTACAGGAAACTTAATGCCTGTGGTGTTTTAACTCCCAGGACTCCATTAAATCTGACTGGTTTCCCACCTGATTTGTGGCTGAATGGGAAACTTGCCCACTTTTAATCATGTTTTAGCACGGCTGCCTACTTAAAACAGAATGCAGTTTTTAAGGGGAAGTGCATTCCCTTCTGCCTGGTTCCTTCTGGAAACTATCTGGAAGGAAGGGTAGGAAGAATGAGTTGCAGACAAGCCCACAGATTCTCAGAAACCTCCCTGGAGGTGTAGTTGGAAGAGGTGTGTGTGTAGGGAAATTCTTTATCCAGCGGTTGAAGGAGGGTTCCCAAATATGGTGTGCACCAGGTGTGAAGAGAAGTGGCAGAGGTTATAGATTCCAGAGGTGTGATTCACAGCAGGAAGCACTTCAGTGACCTCGGGAATAACAAGGGAGAGTCAAGCTTTGCATTTCTCCAGCTCTCTCAAACATACATGGCAGTAGTCATTCACTCCCCTCCCCAGCACTCTGATCCATTCCCTCTTGGATATCTGCTGGGTGAGGCTATGTACTGCAGACTGGTAGATGTGGGTGATGTCCCTAGGAGCAATGTGAAATGAGCCATAGGTGAAAAAGTTAAGGACAGAGGTGACTTTGGTAGCCAGTGCCAAAGCTTGGTCCCCATTCCAGCAGGGACCAGGTTCTGCTGCAACAGCCTGCCTAGTGAGTGCACCTCTGCCTGCAGTGCTCCTCAGAGATGTGCAGGAAACCGGCAGCCTATAAAGCCTCATGGGTTGGGGATGGCCTTCTACAAGCAGCTCCCCTTACCTGATGTGTTCTAACAGGCCCACCAGTTGCTGATTCTAGTTCTTGTAGCAGCAGCTGCTCCTCTTCTTCACTGTTACTTCATCCAAAAAAAAGAAACAAATCTGGCGCCAATGAACAGCAGTGAATGCTTACTCAGGGTGAGTGAAACAAAAATAAAAGAAACTATCAATCTCTAATCTGTGAAGTCCTTGGACATACATTATGTGCGGCAGCACACAGATCCTTATGATCTGAGTGCCTGCAGCTGTGCCTATTTATTTATTTATTTAGAGATATAGCACTGAAACAGGCCCTTCAGCCCACCGAGTCTGTGCCGACCAACAACCACCCAATTATACTAAGCCTACATTAATCCCATATTCCTACCACATCCCCACCATTCTCCTACCACCTACCTGCACTAAGGGCAATTTACAAAGGCCAATTTACCTATCAACCTGCAAGTCTTCGGTTGTGGGAGGAAACCGGAGCACCCGGCAGAAACCCACACTGTCACAGGGAGAACTTGCAAACTCCGCACAGGCAGTACCCAGAACCGAACCCGGGTCGCTGAAGCTGTGAGGCTGTGGTGCTAACCACTGCGCCACTGTGCCGCCCCTTGAAATGACTGGAAGCATTATTTAAATCAGTTGTAAAAATAATCTGTGAAGTTTTGCTCAGCAAGTTGCTCACTGGACAGAATTTCCAACCAACCCAGTTAAAATTGTGTCTTGGTCCAAGTTACATCATCGGACTCCGATATGCATTTACCACCAGAGTCAGCTTCCAAGTTAAAATGGCAATCTGTGTGTTTCTGGTGGAAATGGGGCGTTGCTTTAGTGGCTAACCCACCTTGTTTCCACCTGTTGGGTTGGCATAAAATTGTCCCTGTGCTGTTTGAAGGTAGGGTTTCTACAGTTGCATAAATTGCTCCAAGCATGGAGTAGTAATAAACTGTTTGATCCTTACAGATATAAGATGCAGTTTAGTGCTTCAGCAGCTTTAGTAACTGCTGACCAAAGGCTTTCAGTGAGTGCTTACACTCAAATTCCCATAACTATGGACACTCATTTATATATATTTTTCTGCTTTTTCTACCAGAGTGCATCATGTTGAGATTCGTGTGTAATTCATAGAAACATAGATAAATAGGAGCAGGAGTAGGCCATTCGGCCCTTTGAGCCTGCACCGCCATTCAATACGATCATGGCTGATCATCCAAACTCAGTACCCTGTTCCCACTTTCTACCCATATCCCTTGATCCCTTTAGCCCTAAGAACTGTATCTAATTCTTTCTTGAATATATTTAATGATTTGGCCTCAACTGCTTTCTGTGGTAGAGAATTCCACAGGTTCACCACTCTCTGGGTGAAGAAATCCCTCCTCATCTCAATCCTAAACGGCTTACCCCTATCCTTCGACTGTGACCCCGGGGTGGACTCCCCTGCCATCGTGAACATCCTTCCTGTATCTAGTCTGTCCAGTCCTGTTAGAATTTTGTAGGTTTCTATGAGATCCCCTCTCACTCTTCTGAACGCTAGTGAATACAAGCCTAATCGACCCAATCTGTCTCCATACGTCAGTCCTGCCATCCCAGGAATCAGTCTGGTGAACCTTCGCTGCACTCTCTCCATAGCAAGAACATCCTTCCTCAGATAAGGGGACCAAAACTACACACGATACTCCAGATGTGGTCTCACCGAGGCCTTGTATAATTGCAGCAAGGCATCCTTGCTCCTGTACTCGAATCCTCTCGCTATGACGTCCAACATACTATTTGCCTTCTTAACTGTCTGCTACACCTGCATGCTTACTTTCAGCAACTGGTGCACAAGGACACCCAGGTCTTGCTGCACCTCCCCCTTTCCCAATCTATTGCCGTTCAGATAATCTGCCTTTCTGTTTTTGCCACCAAAGTGGATAACCTCACATTTATCACATTCTACTGCATCTGCCGTGTATTTGCCCACTCCCTCAACCTGTCCAAATCACATTGGAGATTCTCTGCGTCCTCCTCACAGCTCACACTCCCACCCAGCTTTGTGTCATCTGCAAACTTGGATATATTACATTTAATTCCCTCATCTATATCATTAATATATTCCTTACCCATCTGCTTCACTTTTATAAACCCCTTTGAATATTATGAAAAATTATGTGAAGAATTCACTGCCTGTCCACCACCACCACCACACTATTTCCATTCAAATTGTATTTCTTAAGTTACTTCTTCTGGTCTTTAGCATTCCTTTTGTTTCGCATATAGCTTCAATTTTCTTCAGACACTTTTTGCTTCTATCCAAATACTGGTTGGAATTTTACGCCCCCCCCCCCCCCCCCCACACGAGCGGGCTGGTGGTGCAGGGGGAGGAGCCATAAAATTATGTGGGGCTGCTGTTCTCGACGCCTTCCCGTCCCCTCGGTAATTTTACACAGGACGGCGGCGAGAAATGGCCTGCCCGCCCCAGGCCAGTCAAGTGGCCAATTAACCACCACTAAAGGGCCTCCTCCCTTCACCGCTGATTATTTTACCAGAGGCAGCTGGGTGGCAAAGGCTCCCAGAATGCCCCCAGGTAAAATGTGGCTGCTTTCTTGCAGGCTGGGGGATGGGCCCTCATGATCGGGCACCCTGTGTCCCATGAAGGCCCCCCAATGGCCCAGCGATTCCCACTGAACAATACACCTGCCCCCTCTGAAACTCCTAAGCGATGTTCCCCACCCCTCCTCCGCCCCCCCCCCCCTCCCCACCCCCAAACAATGCCTCACCAGGGCCCGGCTGATTGTCCCTGGCGAGGCCCCAAAAACTTACCTAGATTATGGGGCTGTCGTCCCTCTTGCTTCTGTTTGCTGACTGCAGTCCCAGTGGTGGCCACTAAAATAAAAGCAAAATGCTGCGGATGCTGGAAATCTGAAATTAAAAACAAGAAATGCTGGAAATACTCAGCAGGTCTGGCAGCATCTGTGGAAAGAGAAGCAGAGTTAACGTTTCGGGTCAGTGACTGTTCCGAAGAAGGGTCACTGACCCGAAATGTTAACTCTGCTTCTCTTTCCACAGATGCTGCCAGACCTACTGAGTATTTACAGCATTTCTTGTTTTTATTCCAGTAGTGGCCACCACTCCCGGTAGAGCTGCTGGGACTAAGAGCTGCTGGCCCACTGATTGGCTGGCAGCTCCATAAGGCGGGACCTCCTGCCTCAAGGAGGTGGAAGTCCCGTCCAAAGCCAATTAAGGGCCTGGGGAGCGACAAATCCCAGCGTGGCTTCCCAGGCCCGGCAGGGGTGGGTGTGCACCTGGCTTTTCAGCTGGTGAGCGGGGCCTTCTGCCCAATGTAAAATTCCAGCGTCTGCCTTTCTATTAGCCTCTTCTTTCAATTCCTTATTTCAATTAAGGTAAATTGACTAGTATATGATTCCTGGCTCTCTCTACTCTTCTTTCCCTATAGATTTTAAGATCATTTTGTTTAGCATTTAGTTGTTTTTTGCTCTTTTTTTTAACCTATTCCAGAATACTGTGATCTTTGTGTTAATTTTTCTTTTCTCTTTCTCCTCATCAGGATATATCCAGTTTTTCCCCTTAATGTAGCCTTTAACAAAATAGACATTCGTTCTGTTTTTATTTTTCTATCCTAACTGCCTACTTAACATTCTTGTGACCCTTCTCTAAGGCTTAAGCTTTGAAAAATGTAATTTTTTTTTAAGAAGCAACCAATTGGAGAAATAAAGGGAATGCTGAAGATGATGTGTATGGATTTTCAGAAGGTGTTTGAATAGGTGTGTCAAGAGGATAGTTAGAAATATTTAAGATGATGATGTAAGAAGAAAGGTAACAGCATAGGTAGAAAGTTGGCTGATGGGCTGGAAAGATGGAGGGGTGTATCCCAGAGGCCAGTGTTGGGCCAACTTTTACTCTGCGTATATAAATGACTTAAACTTTGTTAGCAGGAATTAATCTAGAAGAATCACTCGACACTCTGGTCTGCTCCAATGTCAAACAGTTTATTGAGTTACGCCAGCGGGGAGCAGGTCACTGGTCTGTCCAGATGCCTGTCCACCGAACAAAGGAAAATCATGCCTACTTATACATTTTTCAAACAGTTACTCAGCCCATCCTGGCTGGACATGATCCAATCATAACGGTTATTGATTACATACATTACACATATTACCAATTAGATTATTCATTAGGCATCATGTGGCTACGTGATCAGCTCATGCAAGCCCCCTGATCATCTTGTGATGTTTCCCAGACCCCCTTATCAACTATCCTTGAGTCTTCGCAATGAATCCTTCTACCTTTATCAAGCTTGCATTCCTGATTGCTTCGTGCAGTCTGCAGTTACACAAAGCAGCTGTCTTATACACTGATATGAGGGGCCCTCCTTGGTCAGGCTAATTGTCTGTGCTAAGCAGTACCATGCTCAAGGCTGCAAGCTAACTAACTTGTCCCACAATGCCTTGGGTGAATACTCCATTTTGTAACAATATGTGGCTATACTTTCATCATATATATATATATATATAATGTGTGTATTTATTTAGCTGCATCGGCCACAATTTTTCCTTCTACAGACTTGGATATAGAGAACACAATCTCTCAATTTCCAGATGAGGCAAAAATAGGAGTTTTCGCAAACAGTGACAAGGGCTGGAAAGGCTTCAGGAAAACGGGAATGTTAATGGAATAGGTTGGGAATAGACCAGGTTTCATGGAGGCACCCAAGATCGCGTCGTTGGCACCAGTTAGACCTCATCGTCACAAGGCGAGCCTCCTTAAACAGTGTTCAAATCACACGCAGCTTCCACAGTGCGGACTGCGACGCCGACCACTCCCTGGTGTGCAGCAAGGTTAGACTCAGACCAATGAAGTTGCATCATTCCAAGCAGAAGGGCCACCCGCGCATCAACACGAGCAGAATTTCTCATCCACAGCTGTTAAAAAAAATTTCTAAATTCACTTGTAACAGCCCTTCAAAACAGTCCCACAGGGGATGCTGAGACCAAGTGGGCCCACATCAGAGATGCCATCTATGAGTCAGCTTTGACCACCTACGGCAAACGTGCGAACAGGAATGCAGATTGGTTTCAATCTCATAATGAAGAGCTGGAACCTGTCATAGCCGCTAAGCGCATTGCACTGTTGAACTACAAGAAAGCCCCCAGCGAGTTAACATCCGCAGCACTTAAAGCAGCCAGAAGCACTGCACAAAGAACAGCCAGGCGCTGCGCAAATGACTATTGGCAACACCTATGCAGTCATATTCAGCTGGCCTCAGACACCGGAAACATCAGAGGAATGTATGATGGCATTAAGAGAGCTTTTGGGCCAACCATCAAGAAAATCGCCCCCCTCCAATCTAAATCAGGGGACATAATCACTGACCAACGCAAGCAAATGGACCGCTGGGTTGAGCACTACCTAGAATTGTACTCCAGGGAGAATGTTGTCACTGAGACTGCCCTCAATGCAGCCCAGCCTCTACCAGTCATGAATGAGCTGGACGAACGGCCAACAAAATCGGAACTCCGTGATGCCATTGATTCTCTAACCAGCGGAAAAGCCCCTGGGAAGGACAGCATTACCCCTGAAATAATGAGTGCCAAGCCTGCTATACTCTCAGCACTACATGAACTGCTTTACCTGTACTGGGACGAGGGAGCAGTACCTCAGGACATACGCGATGCCAATATCATCACCCTCTATAAAAACAAAGGTGACCGCGGTGACTGCAACAACTACCGTGGAATCTCCCTGCTCAGCATAGTGGGGAAAGTCTTTGCTCGAGTCGCTTTAAACAGGCTCCAGAAGCTGGCCGAGCGCGTCTACCCTGAGGCACTGTGTGGCTTTCGTTCAGAGAGATCGACCATTGACATGCTGTTCTCCCTTCATCAGATACAGGAGAAATGCCGCGAACAACAGATGCCCCTCTATATTGCTTTCATTGATCTCACCAAAGCCTTTGACCTCGTCAGCAGACGTGGTCTCTTCAGACTACTAGAAAAGATTGGATGTCCACCAAAGCTACTAAGTATCATCACCTCATTCCATGACAATATGAAAGGCACAATTCAACATAGCGGCACCTCATCAGACCCCTTTCCTATCCTGAGTGGCGTGAAACAGGGCTGTGTTCTCGCACCCACACTTTTTGGGATTTTTTTTTTCCTGCTGCTCTCATGCGTTTAAGTCTTCAGAAGAAGGAATTTTGCTCCACACAAGATCAGGGGGCAGGTTGTTCAACCTTGCCCATCTAGCAGCGAAGTCCAAAGTACAGAAAGTCCTCATCAGGGAACTCCTCTTTGCTGACGATGCTGCTTTAACATCTCACACTGAAGAGTGTCTGCAGAGTCTCATCGACAGATTTGCGGCTGCCTGCAATGAATTTGGCCTAACCATCAGCCTCAAGAAAACGAACATCATGGAACAGGACGTCAGAAATGCTCCATCCATCAATATTGGCGACCTCGCTCTGGAAGTGTTTCAAGAGTTCACCTACCTAGGCTCAACTATCACCAGTAACCTGTCTCTAGATGCAGAAATCAACAAGCGCATGGGAAAGGCTTCCACTGCTATGTCCAGACTGGCCAAGAGACTGTGGAGAAAATGGCGCACTAACACAGAACACAAAAGTCCGAGTGTATCAAGCCTGTGTCCTTAGTACCTTGCTCTATGGCAGCAAGGCCTGGACAACGTATGTCAGCCAAGAGTGACGTCTCAATTCATTCCGTCTTCGCTGCCTCCGGAGAATACTTGGCATCAGGTGGCAGGACCATATCTCCAACACAGAAGTCCTCGAGGCGGTCAACATCCCCAGCTTATACACACTACTGAGTCAGCGGCGCTTGAGGTGGCTTGGCCATGTGAGCCGCATGGAAGATGGCAGGATCCCCAAAGACACATTGTACAGCGAGCTCGCCACTGGTATCAGACCCACCGGCCGTCCATGTCTCCGCTTTAAAGACGTCTGCAAACGCGACATGAAATCCTGTGACATTGATCACAAGTCGTGGGAGTCAGTTGCCAGCGTTCACCAGAGCTGGCGGAAAGCCATAAAGGCGGGGCTAAAGTGTGGCGAGTCGAAGAGACTTAGCAGTTGGCAGGAAAAACAACAGAAGCGCCACGGGAGAGCCAACTGTGTAACAGCCCCGACAAACAAATTTTTCTGCAGCACCTGTGGAAGAGCCTGTCACTCTAGAATTGGCCTTTATAGCCACTCCAGGCGCGGCTCCACATACCACTGACCACCTCCAGGCGCTTACCCATTGTCTCTCGAGATAAGGAGGCCAAAGGGAAAAAAAAGGTTGGGAATACAATTTAAACTGGCTTACTGCGAAGTAATGCATTTTATGGAGAAAAAAAAAATCTTTGTTCAGATGGTTGCTGGAACATGGTAGTATTGAGACAGAGACGATTGCATCTTTTAAGGGAAAGCTGCATCAGTTTTTGAAGCAGTGGAATATAGGAAGCTGGGGCGGGGTGGTGTGGCGAGGTGCGGAAGAATGCAGTGCAGTGGGATTAGTTTTGGATTGCACTAGCAAGAGCTTGCATGGATACACTGGATTGCTGTAAATTCCTGTGGCTATTCTAAAGTCTGGCAGTCTACAATATTGTCTCTGGCTTCAGGTTTTATTGTATTACCATTTTTATTATGAAAGTCCAAGTATTTATTTGCTTCCAGTTGTAGTTTCTAGTGACTTGCTAATTACCATAACATCTACAACAAATAACCTAATACCCTCAAATAAAAGCAAACTACTGTGGATGCTGGACATCTGAAATAAAAACGTAAAGTGCTGGAAATACTCGGGTCTGGCAGCATCAGTGGAGAGAGAAACTTCACGTTTCATCAGTTGAAAGGTCATCGATCTCAAACGTTAACTCTATTTCTCTCTCCACAGATGCTGCCAGAGCTGCTGAGTATTTCCAGCACTGTTTTTATTTAACCTAATAGCCTCCATCTATTTGTTTTTAATATATTGATTATATGTGCTTACCCTTTCCTTCAATTGACCCTGCTCTGTTTATTTTCACAGTGAATCAGAAAAATGAACACTGGAAATCAGTGGAAATATCTTACAATGGGTACATCATAGTTTGACCAATAGAACACAGAGGATCCCACAGATGTTTTCGGACCTCTTTTATTTAATATCTTGTGCAAGTGATCTGGTGCTAGGAGTCACAAGCACAATGGCTAAATTTAAAAATGACCCTAATCCATAGAGATTTATTGCTTGATTAATCAACAACTCCATTGTGTCATGCGATTGCCAGGATTGTTGAAAATAAACTTGCATTTCATGACCACCGGACATCTCAAAGCACTATACAGCTAATGAAGTACTTTAAGTGTAGTCACTGGTGTAATGCAGGAAATGCCGCAGCCAATTTTGCACACCACAAACAGCAATGTGATAACCAGATAATCTGTTTTTGTGATGTTGATTGAGGGATAAATATTGATCAGGACACCGGGGATAACTCAAATAAAAACAAGAAATACTGGAATCACTCAGCAGGTCTGGCAGCATCTGTGGAAAGAGAAGCAGAGTTAACGTTTCGGGTCAGTGACCCTTCTTCGGAACTGACCCGAAACGTTAACTCTGCTTCTCTTTCCACAGATGCTGCCAGACCTGCTGAGTGATTCCAGCATTTCTTGTTTTTATTTCAGATTTCCAGCATCCGCAGTATTTTGCTTTTATTATACCGGGGATAACTCCCCTGCTCTTCTTCGAAATAGTGCCATGGGATTTTTTGCATTCACCCAAGAAAGTAGATGGGGCCTCGGTTTAACATCTCTTCCGAAAGATGGCACCTCCGACAGTGCAGTGCTCCTTCAGTGCTGCAAATTTTGAATTGCCCAGATACTCCCCAATTGGCGTTGATTTTTGTGCTCAAGCCCTGGAATGGGACTTGAACCCAGAAATTTGTGTCTCAATGGTGAGAGTGCTACCAACTGAGCCACGACTGACACTAGAAGGTGATATCGATGGAGAGTGATCTTTTTCTGTCTAGCAATTCTTCTGTTCCAATGTGATACTGATTATCATGTTGCTCTCTGTAGAAACTCTTTTGCCTAAGCAGCTTATCTGTTTACCTAAGCTGATAGTTGATAACTAATCACAATTAATACTAATTTGCATCCGCGCTTCCTCAGCTTTCTTCCCCTTCTGTATTAATATTCAGCCATTGGCTGCTGTGCCATCCTTTACCAATAATAGCACTCTTTTGGGTTTGGTAATGGGTTTATCTTTAAATTTTCTATGTTGTCTTTGCTCTGTTCTCTGTAGACATTTCTGGCAGGCAAGCAATCTTGGTATTTTCGCTCGCGATTCCAATAACATTTTCTCAATAGTCATTGTGTCATCCTTCAACAACTTACACTATTTAAATGTTTTATAATGGCGACACAAGTCTTGTAAAATCTTGCATTGCATTTTTTCATAGAATGTTATTTTGGAAACAACAAAAGATATAAATTATAACAAAATTGGCAACTGTATGTTCAATAAGAAAGGGAAAATCAAGTTACTCTAGAGCAGTGACTTTCAAGCTTTGCTGTTTGGTGCCTCCTGCAAATATTAAATTTCCCAGCTACTCCCCAGTTCTAAGTTGAGAAAGCCAATGTCAGTTATCCAATTGAAAACATTACTCTTGCTGAGTGTTTTTTATTATTTTCAGCAACAGAAATATTTCCATTAGTAAAGAAATAAAGAATTCACAAGATACTATTCTCATAGGGTACTTTAATCAAACTCTTCACCCCACCCCCAACAACCCTCCCCCACAGACAAAAATCTATTGAACCCAAGGGCCTGGAATCTTTCATAAACTCCCAGCACTCATGAAACTAGATTGAAAACCTATGACCATTGTTAAAAATAAAGCTAGCAACTTAAATGCTCATCCATCGGTTGTTTATAAGAATATAATTGCTCTGTGACAAAGATAACAATAGATTGCTGCAATTTATTTGCTTGAAATTGGAGTTGGATTACTTAGTGTTCTGAATTAATGTTTCTCTATTCTGTTGCTAAGCTGTATGTGTGGTTTCCAAATTATAAAGAAAAATCACAGTGTAACAACAACAATGAGCCTGGAATGAGGCATCTCATTGCATGCCCCATGGGTTGGATCTTTTTCTCTCGCCCTTCAGCTCTAATTACTTTTGTTCGGCAAATAGCTGGAAGTAGAAATTGATAACTGTGCGGCGAGGTCAAGGGGGCATCTGGAACCTTAGTGAACGATGGGACCAATCAAATTTAAGGATAGCGAATGAAAGATAGGGTCAGAAATAGGATATAGTAGAGCCAAATTAGATACAGAAAGAAAAAGAGGAATCAAAAGATTAGACTAAGGAAGAGGAAAAAAACCGACAAAACATGAAAAATGTAAATCTTAATAAATCTCTAGGAACTACTTACTACTTGCAGTGGTGAAACACTACAGTTTAAATCATTTCTTTTCTATGTCTCCAAGGTTGAGTGGATGTCAGGATCATAAATCACCCCATTAAAAGGATCCTTACACCATGAAATAGCAGCACTAACGTTCTACGGCAAGTTTAATTCAGCAATTTCTTAACACATGAGGTTAACGATGCAATCCTGTTTTTGCAAGGCCAGTGATCTAGAGGTGCTAATTGTCCATCAGTTTGTGCTGATTTGCAACTCTCAGAATATCTCTTCCTCACCACAAGTTGCTGGGTTTTTTATGCAATAGTAACACCATGCACATTTAACATGCTGTTATTTTCCCAGCAAACTCTGGGCCATTTTGTACCTCAGTTGTGAACTTGATAACACATGAGTTGATGTCATGATTGTACCACTAATATTTACTTTCATCTAACTGTTGCCACTTCTGCAATAACTTTTGGGCTAGAAACTTTCATTCGTCAAATAAAGATAGTCTGGAAGTTACACTTGTTGATATTTGCTGATAAACACTTAATACATTTGGGTAACATTCTTCCATGTGCTATTTTAATGGTGTTAGCCCATTTAAAATAAACAAGTTAACTTGTCTACTGGAATAGCAGGCGTCAAGTGTTTGTTCACTAATATCAACAACAGTAATTCTAGCCTCCTATTTCTATGCAAGTTCTTGTAATAAATTGCTGGAGACCATTTGGTTAAGTAGGCTCTTGGCCTAAAGATCCTCTTCTAGTTTATGAGCTAAAGAAACAATGTTCTTTTTCTCCTCCCCCAATATAGAAATAGAGAAGACAAATCTCATAATACTTTACACTTAGGTACTGCTGTTGTAAAATTTCTTTACCAAGCATTGACAGGAGATTTCAGTTTTATGTCATTGATTGATTGATAGAAAATAGGGGTTAAACCTCAATGGCTGCGTAGCCCCAAACAGTCAACATAGGAGTAAAACTGCTAAAGTTGAAACATTGGAAGCTTAGTGCACTGTTGGTGTGATGACATGCTGCTGGTAACACATTCATTGCATCATGAAAATGGGTTGAAATCAGTTATACGCTGTGTTGAAATTGTCACTGGGTTTACATGTACAACAGCCATGAAAGTGAACAGACTGAATACACTCATAAGTCAAGCACTCTGTCGCTAAACATTTTATGGCAAACTACTAAATTTGTTGTGTACACAACAATATTCAAATAAATTACCAAAACAGATTAAAGGTATGAATGTTATAAATCATCATGGTTTGTCTGCACCTATTACTGTCTTCATAGGAAAACACAGAAGAGGGGCATTCAGCCCATGGTGCCTGTGCTGACTCTGAGAAAACTGTCCAATTTAGTTCCATAACCCTGCAAATAAGTTCTCTTCAAATACATGCCCAGTTGCCTTTTAAAAGTTCCTGTGCAGCCTTCACTGCAAAGTCAGGCTAGGCCATGACTCTGGATTTGCATCACATTAACCTAGCATCAGTGCAAAGCTTTTAGGACATAAATGTACCCAAGGCTGCTTGAGGTGAGGTTCAGCAGACCTTAGCAAAGCTTCAACGAGAATGTGGAATGTGTTTTGTTTGATGTGTAGCTTTACTATAGTACAAACCTTAGCAGTGTCAAAGTGCTCTGTTTCTTGGGTAGTTAAATGCCATATAGAATTCTGCCTTTATGCTGAAAATTATTGTGGGTACAATATAATTCAAGTGACATTCCTCTTGGCTGTTGATAATACTGAACTCTTCAGTTCTGTGGTGTAGTCTTAAGCTCTGCCAGATGATTGTGTAAATCACAACACTCAGCAATACCCCTGGGTTAGGGAGAGGGAAGTCCCACTAGTGTTCTTGCTCCTGATGACTAACCAACAATCCTGGCTCTGTCTGTGTGAGAGAGATAAGCACGGAAGGAAACTTGTCTGAGATGCTTTCCATGAGTTATGTATGACCTTTGACCGCGCACTTTAGCTTGCAAGATATTGCATGTGGTTGCCATCTTTGCAATCATACCCCAGCAAGCAGTCTAATATCTGTATGAGAGGAGAAGCACAAATTGACAAGATCTCACAAAAGCAAAGGTACTGCTAATCATATCACACATATTTAGTACCGTGACATAAGGGCTAGGATCTTGGTCATGGTAGTTTCGATATTGTCTATAATATTTCTCATCTGTTAGTTTTGTGAATGACTAACAGATTTTAGGAATCTTTGTATATTTGTGAACTTGATAGATAAATAATTTGTATGTAATATGAACATTGTTATAGATATATCACATGAAATATGCTTTGTGATGTACTGACCTAAGTGCAACCTACGTTTGAGAAGCACAGCTTTTATGAACTTTTTAGAAAGTTGACTACCTGACATGTCAATATCCTTGTATTCATTCAGTATGCTTTAAATTTACTGAATAGTGAATTGAATTGTGAACACACCAATCTCACTGATCCATAAAATTTGTTTGCAGTATTTCAAATGTGACCTTTTAGACAGTAATATTGGAGAGCCCCATGTTGAGCTGAATAATAAATGATTGAGAAGGTGGTAGAGCAGCACAGCTTGTTGAAGTGTCAGAATGCAGCGCCACAGTAATGATACCTGCTTGTGTCCCTGATCACTCAGGTCATTGGTTTCCTGAGTAGAGCCACATTACCGTTGGGAAACACAAGAGTCGAGGGTCACTAGGACCCGTACACTGAGCCAAAGGTATTTGGGACATATGGGGCTGAATTTTCAAAACTTGAGTCAGGACGCAGAAATTACGCAGGTGTCAGGTTCCCGATCTCGCGCCTGAGCTGCGATCTTCAAATGTTAGTGCCCTAATTGGACAGAGGCAAGTTCAGTACCCGATTAGTGACGCTGAGCGTCTGCAGGAGGCGGGAGCCACAATGGGACCTGCTGCTGCCTGGCTGATGAGAGCAGGCAGCTCCATGGAAGGCCAGTGGAATAAGGAGGTGAGGCAGCACTTACTGAATTAAAATAAAAATATCCTGCGCTTGGCCCAGTGCAAGATCCCTGTGGGCTGAAAACATTTCATCGTGCAGCAATAAAGTTTGCCCTAAAATAAAACCAAAATACTGCAGATGCTGGAACCACTCGGCAAGTCTGGCAGCATCAGTTGAAAGAGAAGCAGAGTTAACGTTTCGGGTCAGTGACCCTTCTTCAAATTTTCAAATTGCCTCCACACTCTGTCCCGACCCAGTGGAAATCTGGCCCATAGTGCATGATGTGCAAGTATATTGGATATATGATTCAGGCCCTGCAGCATAACTGCAATAAATCACTAAAACAAATTCAAAATGTTGAGGATGCTGGAAATCTGAAATAAAATCAGAAAATGACAAGTACTCAGCAAGTCAAGCAAAATGAAAGGTTCTGACAAAAAGTCGACGACCTGAAACATTAACTCTGCTCAGATGCTTGCTGACATGAGTATTTCTAGCATTTTCTGTTTGTATTACAGTAAACACTGGTGGTTTCATCAATGTAATAGCCATACTTGTGATTTTTTGCACAAATGAAAAAAGTCCATGAATTAAGCCCCATTCCAAGATTCAATTGGGTACGACAGTTAAAATCCCTCTGATTGCAGAAGGGGAGAATGACAGTTTTGTCCTGTTACTAATGACCTGCTAATAAAATTCTCGCAGCGTACAAATTTGAGGCATGCAGTTTCCGCGAATCCAATTTCACTTTGCGTTAATTACAGAAAGCCACAGACAATCTCCCATTTTCCATTAAAAGATGAATTGCACCTCCCCTTTATGATATGATTTGTGCAAGCTGGATTTTACAGTGCTAATTTTCTTTTTATAGTGAATTGTGGAATAATCCATATAACCATAGTATATTAAAATTTCAATGTGTTGCAACATTCCATTCCAAAACATCCTGAGGGCAAAGACAGATCGCAGGGAGAGTAAATACGGTTAAGTGACAGATTAGGAGAGTAGACAGATTTTTTTTTTAAATGAGGCACAAACAGAAGATAATTGTGGGACACAAGGAAGTGATTGTGGCAAAAGACAAACCGATTGACAGCTGGGGAGAAAGACCGGGGCATAGAGAGGAGGGCAATGCAATCGGATAGGGACAAATATCCAGAGGTTTGGGGAAGAAATGAGCTCTTGAACATACGAGAAGTTGGAAATATTGGCTCCTCATTGGCAAGCAGACGTTAATGTTGGGAAAACTAATGGAAAGCTTGCTTGTGATCAGATAATGGGGCCCGGTCCTCAAAATGGTTCAACTCTCAGTTCTCATGGGGAAATGATAGTTACTCTGTTCATTCAGCGCTCGAGATGAAAATCGACTCCGTGGTGTTGAAGAGAAAGACAAAATAAGGCAGATTTAGGCATTATCAAGAAGGAACATTTTGATTTTAAAAATCTGCTCAGAGTAATAATTAAGGCACAAGCATCAGGTAAGCAGAGAACTCAGCATCACAAATTCCATAGCAGATCTGATTATAATATGTTAGTCTTCTGTATAGCATGTAATTCCTGTACATGTCACTTACTTCCCATCTCACTTTGTTAATAGCACCCCTTTAGCAAATTCTATGATTTATTGTGAGCAATGGCATGGGAGATCTGCTAGTAGGTATATAATAATCCAGTATAATAAAAGCAAAATACTGCGGATGCTGGAAATCTGAAATAAAAACAAGAAATGCTGGAACCACTCAGCAGGTCTGGCAGCATCTGTGAAAAGAGAAGCAGAGTTAACGTTTCGGGTCAGTGACCCTTCTTCGGAACCCGAAACGTTAACTCTGCTTCTCTTTTCACAGATGCTGCCAGACCTGCTGAGTGGTTCCAGCATATATAATAATCCAGGTTCAGTTTAGCACGCTTTTTTTCTATTATCCAAATTGCTGTTCAGCATTCTGTGCAACTGTTGACTATTACATTGCCCTTTGCCATCTGATAATTGAAACCCAGAAGTGTTTGTTGAAAATGTGCAGAATAAGCAGTCTCATGTGTCCTGTAATTGCACCATTTTCGGGCTATTAAGTGTTCAGAAAGACGGAGTTGTTTAGTTCTTCTATCGAGATTTATCAAGGGAATTTTATAGTAAAATGAACTCTTATTCTGGATTGATTAAATAATTGTAATTATTAAGATTAATTTGATTTGAGCTGGGTAGCTAAGGAAATTTGCTGATTTGAGTTGCAACATATGCGGTGATGCTTTATATTGTATAACAAGAAAACAGTGGACTTTAACTTGTAAAAGATTTTAGCTAGGTCTTGGTTGGAGCACTGTGAGCAGTTTTGAGTGCCATATTATAGGAAAGATATGGCAGCACTGGAAATGGTGAGGAGGTTCGAAACCAGTTCTTAAACAGCGAGAATGGAGTGTACAATTCTCTGCCACGAATTGATAAAACAGTATCTGTAAAATCTTTCAAAAGGGAGTTAGATGGTTGCTTGAATAGGGACCTTAAAAGGCAAGCAGTACAAGCAGGAGAGTGGGATTAGACTTGGTGGCTCACGTGGAGGAAAAACACAAGCATACACATGCTGGATCCAATTGTCTGATCCTGTGCTGTGACATTCTATGATTTAAGATTCATTCATCCTAATTTATTCCCTGACTTCACTTTCACTGCTATTGATCTGAAAGATGTGGAGACCTAATCATTCACGATATCCGTACATTTGTATGTACTTCACGTACAGAACAGCATATTAGTTGATGACGGATGGTCACCCTCCAGTTTACTGTTACTTCTCACAGGATGAAGTGCTGGGAACTGAAATTATATCAAGGTGGCTGGGCAACAATTGTATTAAATAATTCAAAATGCAATGTAGCATTTCATTAAGCAAGAGAAGAAAATAAGACACTACATAAAAATGAAACTTATCATGTCATGAGGACATCTCTGCCAATGAATTATTTTTGAAGTACTGTAACAGTTGTATGGGCAAACTGAGCAACTGATATTGTACAGCGCAGGTCA